>NC_083349.1:148615524-148921524 GCF_030254825.1 Meriones unguiculatus | reverse complement strand
GTAAAAATAACATTAATATATCTTTGGCTTGTGTAATGTTTGGATATTTGATCTTAAAAACTTTTTTGAGTTGCTGACTTGAGTTTCTTAAACTCATTCAATGAATTGATGTTTGGGACTGGGACATTTTCCAAGAATTTCTGAAATAAACATAAACTTACTGCTATAGTGTTGCACTATGTATTTATGCAAAGCATTCTCAGGATTAACAGCTACAAAATTAAAGTGTGGATCAACTTAGAGAAATGGTGCCAGTGCTCTATGGCTGGGGCATCAAATACTCAGCTTGGATTCAAGTCTTCATGTAAAAATGAGCAAGCACACCATAAGCATGCCAACTTGTTTCGTCTTTAATTAGTGGCAAAAGCCTGTGCATACAACAGCATTGTTGGAAGTGAGTTTCTTTATAATTTACTATCAGCAAGCGTTTGATTTGCATGCTTAGCCTGTACACCATAGACCTGGGGTTGCTGTATGGTATACACTGCCTGCTAAAAATTTCTCAGGCCAAAGGGGTTGAGGTGGGAAAGTCTAAGAAGCCGTTATCTAGAGTAGGCAGCAGGTAAATTCAACTCTGTTTGAGAAAGTGTTACATTTCTCCCAATGGAACTCTATTTTAAGGTCAGCTAAGCTCAACTAAAAACAAAGGTCCCAGAGGCCACTGCTAGTATACAAACACACCCAACTCTCAGAAAAGAAAGAAGAAAGGGAAGCTACTTAAGGGGCAATGCAGAGAGAGAGAGAGAGAGACAGAGAGACAGAGACAGAAGAGGCAGTTTTACCAGGAGAGTTTTACAGGGAGAGGTTGAATGAGAGAACAGTCTAGACACAGGTGAAGCCAGAACAAGCCAGTGAAGGAGAAGGGGCTGAAAAATTAGCGCAGATTGCTCGAGATAGTTTGAGGCCAAGTAGAGCAATTCCGGGGCCAAGAAAACAGCCGAATTGAATAAGTCAGCTGGGAGAGGAGTTTGAGCCAGAACAGCTGAGTTGAACCAGACAGCCCAGAGCTCAGAGAGAACTAGAAAGGGTGAGCTTATTAAGCAGTAAGTCTCAGGGGCTGAAAACATTCTAGGCTGAGGTTAGATGTAGGGAGGCTGGAAGCTTCCAGGATTGGACCTAAGCTAGCAGACAGAAGGAGGCAATAATCCAGGAGAATAAAAATTCTCTTTTACGTTTATACTACCCATTCATATTTTGAAAATGTTAACCTATGTGTAACAGCGTTTTGTCTCCATGTATCAATGTGCACCATGCGCATGCCTGGTGCCTGCAGAGGTCAGATTGCACGGAGCTGCAGCGACAGCTGTGTGCCACCCTGTGGGATGCTGGGAGCTCAAAGGGACCCGGGCCTCTACAAAAACAAGTGCTCTTAATTATTGAGCCAACTCTCCAGCCCCATATAGCCCATTTATAAAAGAGCTGGTTGCCTCAGGCATGATACTCACTCATTAGGCTTGGTATACACTGATTATTTGCGTTGGCAAACTGACAATTGTAGATTGTGTGGTTGTTTAATGTTTTTAGCATGATCCTTCCCCACTCTCCCCCACCCCCCCACCCCCGTTCTCTCTCTCTCTCTCTGAGTGTGTGTGTAGGTACAGCGTCTTGGGTCAGAGCAGACAGAATCCAGGGCCTTGGGGCCCGCAATGCCCAGGTGGACGTTCTAGTTCTAAAAAGCTGTTGGGTTCTCTACAGGATGGGCACTTGCCTGCCCTAGACGGCAGTCCGTGTCGGACCCTGGGAAGAACAAAGGCAGGTGGACTGCAGCTTCCCCGACGGTGGCACCAGATTCCTGAAATTTTACGGCGAACGTGCAGATGGGGTTACAGTCAAGTGAACTGAGGAGCTACGAAAGCTGGTTGAATGTGACCATCCAACCCTCTTGCAAGGTCTTTTAATCCCACAGTACCGTTTTAGGCAGCCTTGCGGGGCTGGAATAGTCCAGCAAAAAAGATCTTGCCGTGAGGGTTGGGGTTTCACAAACATCCCTCGCCCAAAGCGAGAATCCTGACTTCGAAAGGCTCCAGCACGCAGGCCTGCCAGCCGGGCTCCTGCAGAGAGGAGACTACGGGGCTCAGATTTATGGGAGGCTCCTTGCCACGCCTGCTGGCTACTGTGACTAGTTTCCTGGTTTTCCGTAGCATTTCCGGTGTGCCTGGGTAAGAGTTGTGTGTCAATCCTTCTTGCTGGAGGCCCTGCGGGGCGGCCCTGCCCTGGGTGGGCGGGGCAGCCTAGAGTGCGGGGGGAGGGGGTCGTGTGCTTTGCGCATGTGCACGGCCTGGCTAGCACGCTGAGCCCGGCAGCCTCTCGCCAGCGGGATACTGCTCCTCCTGGCTGTGGGAAGGGCACCAGAATGACCTGAGAGTTTTGTAATCCTGCTTTTGTGCCCCTTGTGCAAACTGCCAAACTACAGAAACTAAGTTTCCCACGCACAGAATAAGGTTAATGACCCTTACCTTGGACAGCTTTTGATGATTGAAAAAAAAAAAATCTGTCTAGTTGTCTTTATGGCTAGCTCTGTCGGGTACACATTAGTGCTTCTTTCTTTTCTTTCCGCGATCTGCCAGAGTCAACAACAAGCTCAAAGGGTCCACTCGGTTCCAAAAATGCGAATCGAGTGGCCAGATACGTGCTTACTGTCTAGTGAGGAGGGAGCTGGGCACACTCGGGGGTCGGGGCACAGTGATGACAGTATTGCGGGGGTTGAGCAGTCTTTGGGAAGGCCCTGAACTGCCCCTAATCCACTCTCAAATGGGCCCGGAAGCTCGCCATGGAGATTCAAGGAGGCAGTGAGCAGAGGGTGCCGAAGCAAGAAGACGTGCAAGCAGACAGCAGAGGCGGGACCGCTGCAACCACCGGGGAAGCTGTTAGAAATCTGTAGACCGGTTGGAAAAGGCTTGACTGTGAACGGATTCCTAAGTGATAACATGTGGTCGGTCCGAGGTTTATCTTGGTTTGCTTAGTTTGTTTTGTTAAGACAGGGCTGGAAAGATGGCTCAGAGGTTAAGAGTACGCTTGGCTGTTGCTCCAAAGGCCCTGAGTTCAATTCTCAGCAACCACATAGTGGCTAAGACCCATCTATAATGAGATCTGGTGCCCTCTTCTGGCGTGCGAGTTCCCATCTGATTTTAAGGAAGGAATTTAGGAAGAGCTCCCTGGGTAGAGGTCACAAAAATGAGCAAGGCCTAATCCAGATGCTAAGAACTACCACCTAGTCTGGAAACTAGCATTTTTAAAGTAATGTGATAATTCCATACTAAATGAAACAGTAAGCCATTAGCATACCATCTGAGGGGTCACATGACTTCCTTCGGCAGCTCAAAAAACAAATGGAAAAATTTGAGGTGAGACCATATAATTCTAAATCCTCAGATACTAATGAGATGGTCAGGTTTTTTTTTCCTATATCGAGGACTGAGTTTGGCTTTAATGTCTCCTCGATAAACTTAAGAGGTTTAATCCTAAAGCAAACATTAGTCCTTAGGATAAACAAAAATCTTTATGCTTTCCTTGTTTAACTGCCCTTTGCAGACTTGTTTCTTGCTCGTCTCATCCTGCTCAGGTTCCTAGGCTCAGAAAGCTAGGAGGCCGTGAAAAGCCTTATCAGATGTGCAGAAGACCAGCCTCTCATAAAGATGCCATGTGGAGGCTGCAGGCCTGGGCTGAGGGCTGCTTTGGGGGACGAGAAGCCCTAACAGAGCTAGAGGAGCTATGCCTCTCCTTAGTATCCAGTTAGGCAACAGGTGGGTTGTGCATGTCCCTATTTTAATGATGCACCCTGAAACACTGCTTTAGAACCAGGAGTTTATGGGATTTAGCTAATAACTAATTCATTGCCATGTACCTAGTTCGGCCCACTGCAGGTGTGCTCACTGCGCCTGAAAGGCATAGATTTGCTGTGCTGGCTGCCCAATGAGCTCCGACATGCAGCTGCTCCTCCCCTCCCCCGGCACTAGAGCTGCAGGTACATGCCATTGCGCCCAAGTTTTCGCATGGGTGTCAAAACTCGTATCCTTGTGTTTTTGTGGCATTTTACTGTCTAAGCAATCTTTCCTCCTCCCTTTGTTTTGCTTCTATGGCACATTTTACTGTGGAATGAATAGGAGGAAAAAATTTTCACCAATTCACAAGTGATAAATCTTTCACTACCTCACTTTTGATAACTGAATATGCTGCCGATACTCTAGGCATTGAGATGAACGGTTTTCAAAGAGAGAGAGAGGGAGGGAGGGAGCTGCCAGAATCAGTTTTAATCTTAGCTTAGTTGTCAAAGGCGATGTCAGAACCAAACATCTGAAAACCAAGAAGTTGGCAACTGTTTCACACTTTTGGAAGCCACTCAACTAGTCTTGACGGAGAAATTGTACTTCACAGCAGCAGGCGGGCCGTTCCCTTCAGACTTCCACCGTGAAAGGATGCAGACTCAGCAGACTTCCCCACACCCTGCACAAGAGCGGTGCTCTCTTTTGCTCAGGGGTACCACACAGTCTGTTTCTTTTTAAGGAAATCTTTGTGGGAACGTATGGTCGTGTTGGGAGTGTTATCTGAGAAGAAGCGCACGTCCCAGTGAACTTTCTCCAACTAGGTCCCACCCTCCACAGTTTCCATCCTCTCCCGATAGGGACACACGTTAATCGGTTTAACAATGAGTCCATTCCTTGATGAGGTTAGAGTTCTCGTGATGAAATCGCCTCCCAAAGGTTTCCTCCCTGAGCACTGCTCCATCAGGCACGGCGATTTCAGCACCTGAGACCCCCTGGGGGACATTCCAGATCAAAACCATCTCACTGCCTCCCGGAGTTTCAGCACACGGAGAATGAGTTCACAGTTCCAGCTATGTCACACATGAACTTCAGAACACCGCTCAGATTCAAGGATACATGTAAACTGTGGAACCAAACAATCGTTTTCAAGCTTGTATATGTACATGCACTATGTACATACATGCTTGGACTCTCTGGGACTCCAGAGACAGACAGACAGCTGCACGGTTGGTGTGGGGACTTCGAAAGAAGTCCTCTGTAAGAGGGACATGGTGGGAAGGCAAGAGTAGCTTCAGAGTGAGGTGGTTTACAGAGTCCTAGATGAGCTGACTAGATGCAGGCTGGGAATACAAAACAGGAAATGTTTGAACCGAGAATCCAAGTCCAATTACCTACTTTAATACAGGAGCCCACACTAACTTGGCGAGGTGGCAGCTTAGAAAGGCCACTCATTTCCGGCATAATGCCTTTCTATCGTGTCCTCCCATGCTAAGGAGGACTGACCTATGTGGCCTATGTAGCGCATTTTGGAATTGATGTGTGTCTTCAGAGGCAGAGAATGTGGATTCTGCCCACTTTGGGGGAGGTCAGTTGCTGTACTGGGAGGACACTTAAGCTGCTCCATGGTAGTTCCAGATGGCCGGGAACTGGGCTCTTTCCTAGCATTGAGCACTGACATGGCACGTATAAAAATGAGATGGCTTGAAAGCAGGTTCTCCCATCACTGGCAAGCTTTCCTAGGACCCTGGTCCAGATACCTCTTGAATGTAACTTAGGAGAGACCTAGAGGCAAAACAGAACAGCTAGGGCACCCCAGTACCTTTGTCTATAGAAACTATATGAGATAATGGAGATGGTTTGGGGCTAGGCTGCAATTTGAGGGTAATTATTTAGCAGAAGATGATGTGTCTGTTTTAGAGATAAGTTAAAGTCACCCAGAGACAGCCTAAAGCCAGTGAATTCAAGAGAAAGGTTCTAGCTTGATTTACTGTATGAGAGTACAGACTTAATTTGGTTCTTGACATTTAATCCCCAGACTGCTGAGAACTTTTTTTCATTTGCAAAAGAAGAGCTCTTTCCTTTCTAGAGAACTCGATAGGTTACTGCGTCCAACATTAGTGCTTAGGACACAATATTCTCACATGCTAGGCATTATCGTATCGTCCAGTGATAGGCTTAGCTCTCATCTAAGAAGCATATGCTGTGGGCAGCAAGAGATTGGCGTTCTAGAGACAGCTTCTGCAAGGGTGCGAATGAAGCAGGCCTGCCAGGGCACAGGAGTTCTGAGTTCTTCTAGTCCCAATTTCATGCTGACTAAAATGCTTTTAGAATTTTCTATAGTGTTTATATACCACTAAATTTTTTTGTGTGGGGGCTGGAGAGATGGCTCATTGGTCAAGAGCACTTGTTCCTGTGACAGCTCAGGTTCGATTTCCAGCACCCACATGTTGTCTGACAATCTTCTGTATCTCTAGTTCCAGGGCATCAGAATCTCTGTGGGCACCAAGCATGCACGTGATGTATGTACATGCACGAAGGCAAAACACTCAAAATCAGTAAATGTAACATTCCCTTTTCACTGAATGGCTGGATATGGTGGCGCAGGCCTTTAATCCCAGCACTTGAGAGGCAGAAGCAGGTGGTTCTCTGTGAGTTCAAGGATAGCCTGGTCTACAGAGTGAGGCCAGCCAGGGCTGCATAGAGAGACCCTGTCTCAAAAAACAAAGCAAAACAAACAAGCAAGCAAACAAACAAAGCCAGAAGTCTGTGGTGTGTTTGGGTGTGTTCGGGCCCATACACACATGCATTCCGCAGTGAGGTGTGATGTCCAGAGGACAGGTTGCCGGGGTTGAGTCTCTCCTTCCATGATGTGGTTCCTGGAAACTGAACTCAGGTTGGCAGGGTTGTCAGCAAGCACCTTTACCAACGGAGCCATCTTGCTGGCTCCTGCCACTATTCCTCAGTGGCCGTTTCCCAAGCCTAAACACTGAAGTTATCTAAAATTCTTATCTTTACCACCTTGCCACTTATGTCTAATCGTAATACATAAAATACATGCACATATTTCCAACATGTATTTTGTACACCCTCTCCCTCTTTTATATGGTGGTAAGGAGAGACCCTGGGGCTTCACACATGCTACACCCCCAGTTCTTACACACAGAAAAAGGGAGGTAGGGAGGGTGGGGCCTGTGATCAAGACAATGTTTGTATCCAAACAACTCATATTCTCTTACTCTAGTGAAAGACATGGCGAACTTATAGCCAAGAATATCTTATACTGTCATATATGGACTCAGGCTGTACAGGAAAGTGTCCATAAATAAGGGCAAGGAGAGGGGGCCCAGCCATGTCTTTCCATAGCATTCCACCCTGCTGACATTATCAAGGCCCTCACCCCCATCTGATCTATTGCAAACCTCTCGCCTCCTTTCTTACCTTGAGTCTCGGTCTTGGGGCCCATGTCTGACTATGTTACAGCCCTGTTCCACATACCTTCATGAGGCTGTAGTCCTCAGAGGATAAGCGAAGAGTGCTTAGCTAATCACTTTTATTCCTTCTTCACTGGATAAATAGAAGCCACCAGAAGAGAACATTCATAGTCTCTTGACAGCAAAAGCACCTAATGCCTGAATTTGTACCCAGGGGATCTCACCATGAACTGTCTACACTCTTGAGGCTAACACTAGCACAGAGTGTAGACTCTATACTCTCAGCCACTGTCAACATCCCCTTTCTTCTCCATGTCACCTCTTTCTTTTCCTCCCCTCTGCCACTTTTGAGACAGGATTCCCTGTAGCCCCAGCTGTCCTAGAACTTGCTGTGAGGGCCAGCACTCTGATGTAGCATTAAGCTACATCAGTCAAGGTCTGTCCTCTTGAGGATGCCTCTCTTTCAGTCAGGGTTCTCTGAGTCGAAAAACTGGAGCAACAGCTCAGTGGTTAAGAGCACTGGATGTTGGACCCAGGTTTGATTCCCAGTGTCCCCACGGTGGCTTATAACTATCTGTAACTCCAGTTCTTGGGGGCCTGACTCCCTTATTTGGCCTCCTGAGACACCAGGCAAACATGCGGTATATGGGTATACATACAGACAAAACACCGTGAAGGGAAAGAAAAATGAAAACTGACCTATCCAAAAATGTTGAAAGGGACTGGGACTCTTCCCTGTGACTGTCCTCAGCTTGCTTTTTATTCACATTGGTTCTTCGGACAGCAGGCTGGGGTGTAACAGCTTGAGTTACTAGTCCCTAGCTATTCCCTCTGGTCTTGTCGGTCATTACAATAATAACACAATAGGCAGGCCTCCTTACCCGGTGCTTCAGGGTCTGACATCCCCAGAGCTCTTAACGATCCCTGTTCTGTGGTGGTGTCTCTACCATCAGTCCTACCCAAGCAGAACCATCACTGAACTCACTGGATATTAACCTTTTCTGTTAGAGACGTAGTCACTGGCAACAGCAGACATTGGTCTCTCGAGGTTGTGGAAGAGGGAAAGTCAGGTTCAAGGCGACGCAGGCAGGTTCAGTTTTGTGATCCTCCTGAGGCGAATCACGGCTGTGGCCTGCTTGTGGGGAAGATGAAGGGCAAGCTAGTTGAAAATGGCGTGAAACGTTTCTGCAGCTCCACATACACAGAGGGAGCTGTGTCACGTCTCATCGTGGCCTCTTCAAAGTCACACTTCACTGCTGCCTTCTACAGTCTTGAATTTCTGCTTCACCTCACTGTGTGCTTTCCCTCTGCCGTGGTGTGGTTCTTGAATTTCCCTAATGGTCCCCATGTTGAAGGCGGAAACCCCAATCAGAGCCTCTACTGGAAGGTAGGAAGAGCATGAAGAGGTGGGACAGAGTGGATGAGACATTTGGTGATGGCCAGAGAGATGGCTTAGCAGTTAAGAGCATTGTCTGTTCTTCCAAAGAACCTACATTTGATACATGGTAGCCTACAACTATCTGTGATTCCAGAGGCTCTGATGCCCTCTCTGACCTCCCTGGACAGCAGGCATGTATATGGTACACAGACATATGTGCAGTCAAAGCACCCGTACACACAGAATCAAAACACATGCTTATTTGTCTTCACGGTGAAATGTACTAAAACTGGCATTCAAGAGGCTTTGAGCTCTGGCTCAAAGAACAGTCTGTCCTAAACCTCAGATGGGTAATGATCTCAAAATGTAATTTAAAGTCATCTTAGAACGCTGAGCAGTATTTCCAACTGAAGCAGTAAGTGTAGGTCAGGCAAAGCTGCCCTCCATCACAACATGTCCGCCCAGCATGTGGACATATCTGGAATCTCTGAGAGTGGGGCTGTTTCTTGTGCCTTTGTCTGCTAACTGTTCCCTAATCCTGTCTGTTTTGTTCAGTGGCCAGTGACATCCAGGATATTTGATCCCATTGTGAACCCCAAAATCGTGAACTGTAAAAGCCTGTTTTTTATTTGGTGTGGTTCAGCCCTAGCACACACCTTTAATCCAACATCTATCTGTACACAGGATTTGATAAAGTTAATCCTAGATCAAGAGCAGAGCAAGAACCAGATGACAGAGATTAAAGAGTAAGATGGACTTTGGGTTGAGGGGTATTTAAGACAACGAGGAGAAGTAGAAAATGGATTTTTAGCTTAAGCTCTGGCTTTAGGTTAGACTTCAGCTCCTTGCTTTTTTGGGCTTTGAATTAGCAAGTCATTAGCACTGGGTTTTTTGCCTTTTCCTCCTGGGCTGTCAGTTGAGCTAGTGAGCCTTTTGGGATTTTTTTTTCCATCCAGACTTGAGCGGAGTAGAAAGGTCAGCTGTGTGCCCTCTCTGTCTGTATGAGCTAGTAGATTTTTACCCCAGCATCTGGCTCCTGAATCTTTATTGGTAAAATAGAATGGTTGGGATTTACTTTTTTGTTTGTTTGTTTATAAGAACAAAAATATAATCCTTATCATGGAGCTTAGTTCCTGGAACCCTACCCTCGGACCCTGCAGCAAACAAGTTTTTTTTTTAATCCCTGAATCTTTCTTTATTCTTTAAAAAAGTGCATGTAGAATACGTCTTCTCCACCTCCATTTTTTCTCTCCGTTCCCCACTTCCCTGAAGATAATTTCACATTTGCTTTCACTTAACCTTACCCATGTATGCTTTTATGTGTTGGCATATGATCTAGGAACCACAAATTTGAGAAAACGCTCTTTCTGAGACTGGTGTGAGTCTCTTAATCTGTTGTCTCCATTCTTTCCTTAATCTTCACATTTTTCTCTACCTTCATGGCTATGAGCTAGTATTGGCTGTGGTTCAAAATTATGTTTGTTTTTTTTCTTTTAAAAGTTTTTAATTTTTATTGCATTGCACCTCTTTATTTTGTGTATGTGTGGGGGGGTATGTGTGTCATGGCATGCATGTGGAGGTCAGGGGGCAACCTGAGGAGGTCAGTTTCCTGCCAAGGGCCTGCCCGGTTGTCAAGCTGGGCAGCAAGCACCCTGAGACCCATATCACCCTCCCTAACTCACTTTTAAGACCTGGTTTGTTTTCACACTGACTCACAGACTTCCACACAATATTTTCTTTACATGGAATTTCCTGAGCAATTCCTGCTCAAAGCCAAGTGGAAGCTGCTTTGGATGTCTTCCTAAAGCCAGACAGAGAAAGTCACTTCTCCCTTGTAACTTCCTAAGCACTTCCATCAGGGCTGGGAGTGCTGACTAATCCATGGGATTATCACTGTAAAATGCCACCCGCCTTTCCTGTGTGGTGGCCCAGGCCCTATTACCTTAGCATTTTTGGAGGTGGAAGCAGGAAGATCAGAGAGGTTCAGGATCATCCTCAGCTACATAGTGAGTGGAAAGCCAGCCTGGGGATGTAAGACCCAGTCTTAAAATAACTCCACAGCATCTGCAGTTTCCTCTCCTGTTCTTGGGAGCTCACACTAACATCTAGACAGAAACACAAATTGATGATTACAGACAGAGAACTGTGAGGGCTCTTTCATAGGCATGGCTAGGGTTCTGTGGTCCCAAGGACAAATGGGTAGCTAAACGGACTTAACTAGAAAATCTAGACGTGATATTTGAGTTGGCTCATGAGGAGTGCCTTCCCGGGAGGAACTTCATGGAATGTTCTAAGGGAGAGAGGTATTGCAGGTTGAGAGCGAAAATTGAGCAGAAGGGCCTAGAGCAGTCAAAAGACAGCAGGCTCTGTGCATCTTCAGGGCGAGGTGTGTGTAGCACAGCAGAAAGCAAGTGCAGCAGAGAAGTCCTTAAAGCAGCTTAAAGAAGGAAGGAAGGGTGTGGCTGGCCCCATGGGTTGTCACTTCGAGGAAGACACAGTTGGAGGAGGCTCTTAGCTGTGGTAGCTAGGAGATAAGTCCACTTGCTCACAGCAGGAAGATCAAGCAGGAAGTGTGACCAAACTATAAACATCAAAGCCTGGACCCCAGAGATCCACTTCCTCCAATATGGCCCCGACTCCCAAAGAATCCAGAACCTCACAAAACGGCACCATCGCTTGGACACTCACTACTTAGATGTGTATGATGTGGGTAGACCTCAGCCATATCGCTAGGTATAAAATTTCCACCTCATGTTCTACAAAGATCCACCATAGAGTCAAGAATTCTGATCCGGGCAGGTGATGCACACCCATAATTCTCGTACTTGAGAGATGGAGGCAGGAAGTCATGTTTTCGGGACAGGGAACTTAGGGCCAGCCTGTCTCTGAGGAGACTGTCTCGGACAGAACAAAATGATCTCTGTGCTATTCATATCACCGACGACATCCATGACTGGGACATAACAGGTCTTCTCCTTCTATTTTAAATAATTTGTTAATTATCCATTTTTTGTGGCACTGAGGTAATCTTTCCACTGAGCAACACCCCGAGCCCTTAAGAGACATTTAAAATAATTCTTGCCTTCTGTAATCAATAAACTCTGGGAAATACCCAACAAGCATGAAAGTTATATCTGTTAAAAATCCACAGGTGCCCGGAGCGTTGGCACACGCCTGTGATCCCAGTACTTGGGAGACAGAGGCAGGTGGATCTCTGTGAGTTCGTAGCCATCCTGGTCCACAAAGTGATTCCAGAACAGCCAAGGCTACAGAGAGAAACCCTGTCTTGAAAAAAACAAAACAAAACAAAAAAACCCTACAGGCAAACATTTTTATCTTTGTACATTTTCTGCCATTATTTTAATACAGGAACAAATGGAGAGTGCCAACACTCCCCAAATAGATCCCTAAATGCTGAAACTTGGCAAACTCTGCTCCCAAGTCACGGCCCAGGCAATTAGTTCATTGCAAACCTCCTGGCAGCATTTCACTCCATCATAGATGACTTTTGGGAGGACAAATTGGATTTTTCCTTCTCAAACAATGAGTGGTTTCTTTTAAAGTAGGTGAAAGGTGCTGTGAGGGGAAGGGCGAAGCCCAGGGTTTCACAGATGTGTGCCTTAAAGTTTGCCAAGTACTGAGCGGAGGGCTATGCTGACTTCAAAGGGCTGGAAAGTATAGTGTAATCTGAGAAGCACTAACCCCGAGGTCAGGTCTCCAGGCCCAGCTCTCCCTGCCTGGGCCTTGCACACCAGGAGCAGAATTTCAGATCATATATCCCCTGGTGGACAGTGAATAAAGTGCAAGGAGAGGAAATGAGTTTTTAAAAGATTTGTTTATTTATTATATGTGTGTGGATGTTTGCCCTCGTGTATTTGCGCATATCATATGTGTGTCTGTGGCCTGTAGTGACCATGTGGGTGTTGGGAACTGAACTGTGTTTTCTACAAGAGCAGCCCGTGTTCTAACCACTGGGCCACCTCTCCAGAATTGTCTTTCCCCTTTTAGTTGCATGTGCTGAGTTACTTTTTGTAAATAGTTTGTATTGTTCTTGAATAAGAATTTTACAGTTGGGCTGGAGAGATGGCTCAGAGTTAGGTAAGAGCATTGGCTGCTCTTCCAAAGGTCCTGAGTTTGGTTCCCAGGAACCACATGGTGGCTCACAACCATCTACAATGAGATCTGGACCCCTCTTCTGGAGTGCAGGTGTACATGCAGGCAGAACACTGTATAGAAAAGAAATAAATTTAAAAAAATATTTTTTTTTACATTCAAGCTGGAGAGATGGCTCAGTGGTTAAGAGCACTGGCTGCTCTTCCAGAGGACCTGAGTTCAATTCCCTACACCCACGTGATAGTTTATACGTCTGTAACTCCAGTTCCAGGGTTCTGACACCCACACACAGACACTCATGTAGGAAGAACACCAATAAACATTAAAAAAAAAAAAAAAGAAAGGAAAAGAAAAGAATATTACGCTGCAGGTGCCTCTTTCTTGAGTGAGAATTCTATATCCCTTGGTGAGCCTGAGAGTCTGTGTTCTAAACTACTATGATGCCGTGATGGAAAGGGAGATCTCTGTAGTTAGTCATTTGTCAAGACTCAGGCCTTTTTGCCTTCCATAGTGGTATTTAAAAATCTTGACTTGAGCCAAGACAAGTTGGCACACAATTGCAATGCCACCATTCGGGAGGCTGAGCCAGGAGGGTAGAGTTCCAGGCCCTCCTAAGCTAGGGAGTGAGCCTGTTTCTACAAGAACAAAGCCGTGGGAAGCTGCCAGAAGCCTTCAGTTTGAAACCTTTTCTACCATAGACCTCAGGCATGGGTGTTTCCAAGGTGCAGACAATCCTGTTTTATCTCACTCTTCTTAGAAAACACCATTTGCCTCAACCTGCCCGAATCTGGGGTAGAGGACAGGTTTGGCTGCAGTCTCTGGCTGAGAGCTCAGGATTCCACCACAGGCAAGCCGAGGCCATGCTACAGAAAAGTGACTTCCTATGGTGTGCTTTTTTTGGAGTGAAAGTTTACCTGAAACTTTAGAAAGAAATGCTTTAGCCATCTGCTGCTATCTGCAGCTCAGATAAAACTCCATTTAAAAAGTTATTATTATTATTTATTTATTTATTTTGAGACAGGGTCACACCAGATTGACTTGGGGTGTGCTTAAACTCACAGCAGCCTCCCCCTCCCCTTCCCCCTCAGAGCTGGGATTCTTTTTTGTTCAAATGCAAATCAACATTATTTAGTAGTAAAGAGCTCAGCTTTACCTCACAGCTGAAAGGAGACCCTATTTGTCCTGAACATAGGGTCTAATAAATGTGGATGGGAAGGGAACACTGGAGGTCTTGGCAGGAGAGGGAGAGAGAAAAAGTTGGTTTAGAAAGAGTAAAAGCCAGAATAGTCTGAGGCCAGCCTGGGCTATCCATCTTTCAAAACAAAACTACAACATCAAAAAAAGCCTAAAAACTTGGGGTCTGGAGAGATGGCTCAGAGGTTAAGAGCACTGGCTATTCTTCCTAAAGGTCCGAAGTTCAATTCCCAGCATAACCACCCATAAGGTGTTCTGGTGCCGCCCTCTAGCCTGCAGGCACACATGCAGGCAGAACACTGTATACATAATAAATAAATCTTTATAAAAACACAAGTCGGGCCTCCCAGCTCTCAGGAGGCAAAGGCAGTCGGATCTCTGTGAGTTTGAGGCCAGTCTGGTCTACAAAGCAAGTCCTGGACATCCAGGGCCATTACACCGAGAAACCCTGTCTTGAAACAAAACAATACAAAACCAACCAACAGAAAAAGACATTTATGCCTGTGTACCATGAGCCTGCAGTGCCCAGGGCGGCCAGAAGAGAGCACTGGATCCCCTGTCAGCCGCCGTGTGGGTGCTAGGACCTGAATTAGGGTCCTTAAACCAGCGGCCTTAAGCACTGAGTCATCTTTCCAACCTTCTTCCCCTTCTCCATTTTCTACCAAAAAAGTAATTGCAAAGGAATCTGGGGAGGGGGTACAGTAGCCATCTCAAATTGTGCTTTTTTTGGAATAATTGAAGATGGCTGAAGACCTGGCGCTGCTCTGGAAAGCTCCCTTTTGTGGGAGAGAGCGGTATCTCAAGGGACATCTGCCTCAGTGGAGAGGCAGGTGCAAACAGGCTTTCTCCGGGGCCCGTATCTGCCTCTCTGGGGTCTAGGAAGATGGTATCTACGCTGCGCCTGGAGACTGTCCAGGTGCCACAGATGCTATCTCTATTATCTGAGCGGCTCTGCGCCTAAGGGCCGCACGCCGCCTTTCCTCGCTCACACTCCAGCGGTGTGTGACCGCCGCCCTTCGGAAGCTTCAAGCCCCGTTCCTTCCCAGGTGGTGTATTAGCTTCAGTCGGCCGGCCCTTGCTGTGAGTTTTCTATTTTCTGTGTCTTCCATGCAGGTATGTTAATAGAGATCTCTATCTTTTGTCCTGCAAATCCACTGCTAGTTTATTTTACTAGATTCAACGTAGGTTTGGGAGGTGGGGCATATAGAAGAATGGGTGTGCCCGGGATTAAGTCCAGGCCATGTGGGTGCAAAGCGCACGCTGAGCAAACATCTTATCATCGGACGGCATCATATTCAACTCTTGTACCTTCAGGAGGAAAGTTTGGGGACTTCTTTGCTTTTTTTTTTTTTTTTTTTTGTAAAAAAACAAAAACAAAAACCTTCTAGAATATTTACATTGCAGTTTGTTTTGTTTTCCTTTGTGTTCGGTGGCAACGGGAAAGCAGGTGAGCAGGTTTAGGAAGTGCGTGTGGGGGGGACTGTGTTACTGTGTTGACGTAGTTGAGATGACAGCACTGGAGGGGCCTTCGGGTTGCCTGACTTCAGAACTCCTTAGTGAATATGTAGCTAGTCCGGCTCGTGCTTTTAATTCCCACGCTTGGAGGCTCAGGTAGGATGATTGCTCACGTTCCAGGCTATCCTGGGATGCACAGTGAGGTAAGATACTTTCTCAATCAAGCAAGTGAGGACAAACCGCGGCTCAGCGGGTTATTTTTACTTTTGCCTTTCGGGTTTGAAGCGCTTGAACGAGGTCAGCTGTCGGAGGGTGGAGAGTCACTGTGAGGCTTGTGCTCTGTCCCTGTGGGGTGGGAATCCCGCTGGCGATGAGATGGCGTGGTGTCTGTGGTTCTTCGTTCGCCATCAAACGGTCCCGGACACGCGGTGGACAATACAAAGGAAGGGCGGATGGGTGAAGTTCAAAGGAGTCGCCACTAGGTGGCACTGCTCTCCCGGGCCTGTGCATCTGGGTCCGCTGTGTAGGCTGTGCAGCCCAGGGCAAACTGGAAAAGCTGGGAGGGGCTGGGTGAGCTGGTGGAGTGAGTGCGTGCCCAGCTCTCGCGAAGCCTTGGGTCCGAGCCCCAACCCTGCGTAACCAGGTGTGGTCACACCACAAGTGTCATCCCAACGGCCTGGAGGTGGAAGGCAGTCACGCACGTGTTCCAGAGGACTTCTGATTGTCTAGTTCGGGGCAAGCCTGTCCCTGACCAACATTTTTGTGACCTGATCTCACAGTTCTGGGGTCTGAGTGCGAACTTTGGTGAGTTAACACTGTGTCCCAGTATCAAAAGGCTGGAGCGGGTAATGCCCTACCCAGGGTTTTGTCTGGCCGACATACCTGAACCTTCCTTACCCAAACTCCCTAGCTACCCTCACTCCCTGCCGTGCTGTAGCTGACCCAGGGGTCCACCCAGACATTTTTCTCTTCTTTTTGCCATGATAGGTTGGAACGTTGGGCCTGGGCGAGCGTTCAACCTTCAACCACTGAGTTAAATTTCCAGTCCTTCCTCGGTTCTAGACTAAGTCTCACACACCCCAAACTTCCTGGGATCTTCCTCTGTAGTCCTGTAGCCGAGGCTGACCTTGAATGCCTGACGTCCCTGCTTCTGTCTCTCAAGAGCTGGGCTATAGGCACAGGCTGCCTCACCTGGGCTGGACTGGGCTGCACTTTTCTTTTTATTCTTACCGAAACTTTGGGATTCCCTTGCTAGCTGCAATTCTATTGGCTTTGCGTTAGACCCTGAAACCAGCCCCTTTTTTCTCTCTTCTTATGGTAGGTGTGGTGGTTTGCAATAGGAACGGCCTTCTTGGACTCACGGGTGTGAAAGCTTGGCCCTTAGGGAGTGGCACTATGGAAGCGTGGCCTTGCTGGAGTAGGTGTGGCCTTGTTGGAGTAGGTGTGGCCTTGCTGGAGTAGGTGTGGCCTTGCTGGAGGAAGTGTGGGTGTTGGAGCTGGTTCTGATGCTGGCCCTCAAGATCTGGTTAATCACCCAATATGCCTGTCCTTGTTGTGGAAACCTGCCTAAGACATGCCTGATTGGTTGATTAAACGGGGCCTGTACCTGGGCAGGGCAGAGTGGGGTAGGTGTGGCTACGGTTCCCGGGCTTTGGAGCACAGGAGAATCACGGAGAAGGATGGACTGGAAGAGAGGAGGCCTGAAGATGCCGCAATGGGATAGCTTGGAGAAGGAACCGCATGGGCCCGGAGGAAGGGCTCCAATAATGGCCCGGAAAGGCTCAGATAAAGAATAAAAATAAAGTATCTTGAGATTATGGATGGAAGGTAGACCAGAGGAGGATGATTAAGGCGGATAGCATTGGATGGGGGCTGGGAGATGGATGTGAGGTTATTGAGACCATGTAGGTAGAAATGTCTGCCTGGCCCAAGGTAAATAAGGCGAGTATAAAATCTGACAGGCGTTTGTGTTTTCTTTAATTGGTAGCAGGTTAGATAATACCGCCATGATTTTCATAGGACAAATAATAAACATTATATAGTCCAACACACTTTTAATTTACAACAATATATGGAGATGGGCTTTGAGGTCTCCTATGCTCAAGATATGCCCAGAGACTGACACAGTCTCCTGCTGCTTGTGGATCAGGATGCAGAACTCTTGGCTCCTTCTCCAGCACCATGTCTGTCTAGACGCTGTCATGCGTCCCACCGTGATGATAATGGACTAAACCTGTGAAACTAATCTAATCTCAATTAATTGTTTTTGTAGCAGTAAAATCCTAAAACAGTAAGTGACAGGATTTTTAAATGTGAAAGGCTCTAGCTGCAAATACCAGGTTTGTGCCTTCGAGCCCAGTGGCTTCTGTTTCCTGGAATTCTGGCCTCAGCAGATTGGCTCTGTCATAGCTGATCCGTGTTAATCACAGGACCACACTTCAGCAGTGTTATTCAAATGCACCTTCTCACGGAGACTCATAAACCTGGTTCCATTTACTCAAACAGGAACCAGCAAAGCATTTCACTGTCAAAATTAGGCGTGCAATTCGGAGAAAATACAATAAAACCTACTAGGGGGCTTGGGAGGCACTTCAGTTGGTAAAAGTGCTTTGCCTTGCACATACAAACACATGGAGTTCCAACCTGTGAGCTGCTATAAAATAGCAATGCATGATGGGCCTCATGAGCTTGTAAGTCCTGTGCTGGGGAGGAAGAGGTAGGCAGACTCCTGAGCCTTGCTAGCCAGACAACCTACCCTGTCTCCAAAACACCCTAAGATGGGTGGGTCCTGATGAACAAACGGCTCCTGAGGTCATCTTCTAGGCTGCACACCCCCAAAATCACACAAAAACGTTAAACATCCAGGACCAGAGTGAAAATTAATAGCAAGGCCTTTTTTTAATTGAAAAAAAAAGAAAAATTATTCTTGAATAAAGATCACTATAGCAAAAATATTTATCTGCAAAATAACACGAATCCTTGCCCAAACTAGTATGAAAATTCAGACTATGTAACCCTCCTCCACAGTGTGTGTGTGTGTGTGTGTGTCTGTACGCGTAAACATGAGTGTGCCAAAGCGCATGTGTGGAGGTCAGAGGACAGTGTTTAGAAACCTTTTCTTCCCTGTGTGAGTTCAGAGGACGGAACTAAGTCCTCTGCAGTCAGGCATACACAGCAAGTGCTTTTTGTTAGTATTACTATTAAACTTATTTACTTGTTCACTTTACACCCTGATTGCAGCCCCCCTCCCTCCTGTCCTCTTGGCCCCACATATGTGTTGGGGCTTAGGTCAGAGCAAGTGCTTTTGTCCACGGAGCACTCTTCCTGGCTGGGTTCTCTGATTTCTTTGACAGGCCTGGATTATGTAAGCTTTTCTGCTCATGTCTTCTTTCACGATGCGTTTGACAAGCAGCACATCCAGTCATGCATAGGTCTAAGATATGATTATAGATTTTTGCTTCCTAAAATCTCACATAGAGGACACACTTTGCTTTTAAATACATGCACCTGAAACTGTTTGGGTTTGCTAGACACCGTCTTCCATTCCTAGGTATGTTTTGGAACATGTTTGACTTATTGGAAGGGGTATAAGACATTGCCCTCCAGTTGTCAGGGAGGCGCAACCACGATTGCTCAGTGCGCATGCGTCTGGAGCTTAGTGGGGCCCAGGGGCCCAGACCGCCAAGTGCGCTGTGAGGAAAGGGGTGTGCATATATCCTATGCAAACGATGTCCCAGGGGCCTACCTCATTTTCACTGTGTAGCCCAGGCTAGCCCGGAACGAACACTATAGCTCAAGCTAGCGTGAAACTACTGACTCTTGAGGGTCTGTCTCCCAGATGCCAGGGTTGGAGGCATGCGTCAGCTCTCCTGCTCTCTTGTTAATAAGCACAGGGCTCTGCCGTCTGCGTAGCTGCACGAGCCAGCGGAGCAGGTGAGCTCTCCAGTGCTTTCCAGGCACAGTTTCTTCCCTTTCCCTTTCTCCTAAGCGAGCAGTGCCGTGTCTTCACCGCTGAGTGTGCGCTGTGCTGGCTGGAAAGCCACGAAACAGGAGTATCGTTTCTGGGTACTGGTAAAGCTGAAGCATACTGAGGAGTTCACATAGCTCTAACTTTTTAGTATTTGTTTGTTTAATTTGTGGTGTGTTTGTTTCATGAGTCGTGTGGAGGTTGGAGGACAACTTGGTGAGAATCACTTCTCTTTTCTCACCGTGTGGAGCCCTGGGGATTGAACTCAGGTCATCAGGCTTGGTGGATGCACTGAGCCATCTCACACGCTCCCTCTGAAATAGTATGATTACTCTTTGCTTTGTTTTGAGGAAGGGTTTCCTATGTAACCCTGGCAGTCCTGGAACGTACTATGTAGAGCAGGCTGGCCATGAACTCAGAGAAATCTTCCTCATCTGCCTCCTGGGATTAAGGCAGTATCTCGTTTATGGTCGTTTTTTTTTTTTTTTTTTTTTTTTTTGAAACTATATTTTTTAAAAGATTTATTTATTTATTTATATAGTATTCTGCCTGCATGTGTGCCTGCACGCCAGAAGAGGGCACAGATCTCACTATAGATGGCTATGAGCCACCTTGTGGTTGCTGAGAATTGACCTCATGACCTTTGGAAGAACAGCCAGTGCACTTTGACCTCTGAGCCATCTCTCCAGCCTGTTTATTTTTTTTTTATTTTTAGTTTTTGAGACAGAGTTTATCTGTGTAGCCTTGGCCTGGACTCACTTTGTAGACCAGGCTGGCCTCAGACTCACAGAGATCCGCCTGCCTCTGCCTCCTACAGTGCTGGGATCACGGGTGTGCGCCACTGCACCTAGCTTCGAGGTCATTCTTGACAAAACTAAAACTTAAGATGAGATTATGCTCTGAAATGAGTTCAAACTATCTTGGCTCCACTGGAGCAGGCGTGTAGGCCATTGTGAGTCGTCAGACGTGAGTGCTGGGAACTGAACCGGGGTCCTTTTCGAAAGCAGAGCGTGCCCTTAATTGGTGAGCTATCTTTCCACTCTGTCTTGGCACTTTACTACTAAGGTCTTCCCATCGGAATGCCCGGCCACCAGGGCACTGTCCAGCTCAGAGCTGTGTGGTTCCTGGGCTTGCGAGTCCCGGGACACCTTTGTACCTGAGCAGGAAGGCAGAGATTGGTGCAGAATGGCAATCCAGGGCATCACTTAGACTCTAGGAGCTGGGTGGCCTTCAGGAACATATGCTGTATTGCAGGGTGTCCTCTGGGAAAGCCTGTCCCGAGTTAGAGCTGCCAGATATGACAGAAGACAGTGGCTGAGCAGGAAGGACTTAGGTGTAGCCCTGCACGGAGGAATGGGACAGCAGTGGCTCCAGGAGGGGCTGTGGTGCTGGCCTCTCAACAGACAGCCATATCTAGCTACTGAAACAGGTTACAGCAGTAAGCAGCTCTTAGGCACCAGAGGCCTCAGGGTTGGGATACAGTATGGTCTGAGTGACCCTGATTCTGTGTGACACAGCCATCACACATCCAGGCCAAAGCCAAGCAGAGTTCTGAGGAAGACCTTTAGTTGTGACGCTTAAAAGACAGGCCATTTTGTGTGTGTGTGTGTGTGTGTGTGTGTGTGTGTGTGTTTTGAAGGCCCTGGGCATTGAGCCCAAGGCCTGTGCTCTACCACACCCAGCTACATCTCCAGCCTTGGGAGACACAGGCCTGCTCAGAGCTCTGTGCTCCTGCCCCTGGACACTATTGACCAGAGCCATGACTTGCTAAGTTAGGCCTCCTGCTTCCTAGAGTAGTCAGTGTTTTTTTTGTTTTGTTTTGTTTTGAGAAAATGTGCAGGCGCTGTTCAACAGCCTTCTCCTGCTTCTCTTGCTCTGTGTTCTGAGGGTCCCACAGGTCACGCTCCTGCGGATCCGGCACTGCTTCCCGTGACTGTGAGAGTGGGCGGTTCTGGCACTCCTGTTCCTCTCTTGTCTCACTCCTTGCCCTTGAGAAAGGGTGAAGGCTGCACCTGCCCTTGCGAATTGATAGTCCTGTGGGTGCAAAGAAGCCTGGTAAATTGCCTGTGCCCCTCTTGTCTCATCCACAAAGGTGGAATGAGGGCCATAGTGTTGAATTCATCTAATCAGCAGTTAGAGCCTCTTAGGACTGTCCTAGGCCTATATGGCTAAGATGTATTTCCAATAGAAAGCCCAGCCCGAAGTGAATGGACAGGCTGGCCTCTGTCTGGGCATGCCCGTTGGGAGGGTTGTCTTCATCACAGATGTCAGAAGACATATGGGGTGATGGGAGGTCCCATTTCCTAGGCTTGGGGTGCTGAATAGTACAAAATAAAGAAAGCTGGCCGAGCAAGCATCGGCATGAGTGCACCTGTCTTTCTCCTTCCTGACTGTGGGGATGATGTAAAAGCTGCTTAAGTTCCTGCCTTTATTTCCCCTCCATGATGGATGGACCATGACCTGGAATTGTGAGCCAAGTAAACCCTTTCCTCCCTTATGTTGCTTTTCATCACAGTATTTCGTCACAACAAGAAAAATGTCTGGCTTCCTCTTTTGTTCTCTTTCTATTCAGTCCAGCACCCTTAACAAGGTGTTCAAATCCAGTCAAGTTGCTGATAAAGGCTAATCATTGCAGACAAATGACGAGCACACTTCAACACTGCCGAAACGGAAAACTATTGATTAGCAGAAGTGATGATCTTATGAAGCCCAAGATCAGATAAACCGCCCAGTTGTGCCTTTGACCTCCTGGCTGCTGCACCTGGTTGCCCTCTCTCCTTTCCCTCCCCTCCCCTTCTCCCCACCTGGCCCAGCTCAGGCTGCTCAGGTCCACTCTGGACTCTTCCAGATGTCTCTGGCTACACGCTCTCTTTTATCCACATTAAACTTTCTCTTCCACCATACCTAGGAACACTCGTGTCTTTTCCTTTCTTTTTTCTTTTCTTTTTTTTTTCATTCATCTGATGCTCAAAACCCAGGAGCAACATAAATGGGCTCCCGTTTCCAGGGGCTCAGCCTCTCCTAGCTGAACCAAACTGCCGATTTTGCCATCCTGGCTGCAGATCATTGCCTATACAGGCTTCTACCACCCAACATATTTGCCTCCAAATTCTAAAGTCCAGCTTCTCTGCCTGCTCTAACAATGTTTCCCCTCACCTATGTGCTAAGTGTCCTCTCTCCCTGCTATGCCCTTTTGGCCATCTCCCTGCTGTGCCTTTCGTGGAGGCCAGCACGTGCAGGCAATGGCTACCTGCTCTAAGCACTTGTCTCTCCCCTTCTGCTGGCTAAGCATCACTAGGGAGATGCTCTGTCTGCTTTCACTATGAAGGCCACACGAGTGTGTCGGGAAGCTTCCTCTTACCCTGCCAGGTCCCCACCGTGTCAAAAAGGGATTTCCTCTCTGTGATTTGGGACCTTTCTCTCTGCCAAGTCTCTCATTCTGCTTGGGAACCCCCTTGGATTGAAATTCTTGTTACCAGGACACTTACCCTCTGCCTCCTCGTGGCTCCTCTCAGCTCCTTTCTAGAACGGCCTTACCTCTGGCTAGGGGCTGCCCACACACTTCTGGAACTCGTCCTTGCCCCTCTAGGAGCTGTCTGCTGTATTTCTCCCTGGTGCTCCTGGTCTTCTACATTGCGGGTTTCCTTGCCTCCCGCTAGTTGCTGCCTGCTAAGTCCCGAAGCTTCTCTAGGCCTTCATGGCCTTGAGGACACTGGAAGTGAAGTTCCTGCCTGTTTGTCCTTGCCCCTTACAGCTGCACTGTTCTCCGTCCTTAGCTGCCTTAATGCTCCCCAGGGAGTGTCCTCTTTATGACCCGGCCTCCTTTTCTCTTTGGATTCAATTCCTTTCTCAGACCCAGAGATTTACTTAAAGCAATCAAAAAAGAAGAAAGAAAAAAGGAGGAAAAACCTGTGGCTTGTGGGATGGTAGGGGGTCATACTGACGGTAGAGCACATGAAGGGAGGGTGGAGGAGGGGCAAAGTGCCAACAGAGGGATTTTGAGGTCATAGAAAAGTCCTGTTCTTAATCTGGCTGTTGGCTATCTGAGCACGCTCATCTGATAAGAGCCACAGAGCTGGCCAGGCACTGTGGCTCAGTGCTGTAATTCTAGTACATGGGAGGCTTAGGCAGAAACATTTTCATAAATTTAAGGCCAGCCTTGGCTACATAGTGAATTCCAGGCCAACCTTGGCTACAGAGTGAGACTCTCTCTCAAGAGTGAATGAATGAATAAATAAGTATAACCCATGGATGTAGGATGGCAGTGTAGCTCAGTAGGTAGAGTGCTTGCTTTGCAAGTGAAAAATCCCTGGGTTTCATCCCCAATACCACATAAGCCAGGCATGGCAGTGTGTACTTACAGTCCCAAAACTTGAGGAGTGGGGCAGAAGGAACAGAGATTTAAGACTAGTCTAGGCTATGTAAAACCTTATCTGAAATAAACTTTAAAAATTCTACGGAACGATGTACTTAAAGACCCTGAGCCTTACACTAGGGAGGAGTTCAGGGGGTAAAGGCACTAGCTACCAAGCCAAATGATGTCAGTTCAGTTCCCTGGTACCCACAGTGAAAGGAAAGAACCAAGCCCCAGGAGCTGCCCTCTGGCTTCCACACACGTGTGCTGTGGCATGCACACACATCCACATCAGAACAAATAAATAAATACATGTGATATAAAAATTTTAAAATCTGTGTACTTTGATGCCAGATAAAGTTTATTTAATTATAATAGCATCAGGATAAATTTAAAGTAAGCTGCAATTTTTTTAGAGGCAAGTTTTCTCATTGCAGAATATTAAACAATGTTTCTTTGCTCAGTTGGATCTTCATGAGGACTTCCTAAAATCTGCTCTTATTTATCTATCTATTTATTTTTGAGTCAGGGTCTCACTCTACAGCTCTGGCTGGCCTGGGGCCTGCTATGTAGAGTAGGCTGGCCTCGAATCTCAGAGACCCACCTGCCGCTGCCACTGTGCCTGACCCTGGCTATGTTCTTTTTATAGGATGTCATGGAGTTGTCACTAACCTGGAGCTCGCTGGCACTTTGAGTTTCTTTGGAGTCAGGATGGATGGCTCCAGCTGAATTTTATTTTCTCGTTTGGAAAGTAAAGGCAGGCAGAACTCTATGAGTCCAAGGTTAGCCTAGTCTACAGAGTGAATTCCAGGATAGCTAGAGCTATGTAGAGACCCTATCTCAAAAAAAAAGAAGTTATAGTGGGAAGGGTTGAGGTTGAACTCAAGTTTTTATGGTTTTTGTGGTGGGGGGAAGGGCTGTTTCTTGACAGGGTTTCTCTGTGTAGTCCTTGCTGTCCTGGAACTCACTCTGTAGACCAGACTCAGATCCTCCTGCCTCTATCTGTTGAGTGCTGTAATTAGAGGCATGTGCCACCACCACCTGGCTTATTTTTTATGGTGTTTTATGATGTGCAATTCTCATTTAGGAAGAAATCATGATGGCCTTTGAGAGAGAAATATTTCGATCATTTAACAAGATACTGAGGGTGTGTCCAGAGTGCTAAGCCAGGGTCCGGGTGCGATCTGTGTCCTCTGATCTGGCTTGAGTTCTCATGGGAGAAGGAAACTGGCTGAGCAGAGGAAACGATGCTTCTGTGCCTACTTTTCCACATTTCTCCAAATATCCCCATAATAGTTTCCGCTTGAAAAGTCTATAGGTTTGGGAAGATGGCTCAGCGCTAGAGAGAGTGTGTGCTCCTACAGAGGTCCAGAGTTCTGTTCTCAGCACTCACATCACCTCCTTTCTGTGGCTTCAGTTCCGGGCCATCTACCGACTCTCCTGACCTCTGTGAGAACTGCACACACACCCACACACATAATTTGAAAATGAGTTATTATGTTAGTAATATCTTTAGATGGTTATCTAGTGAGTAAACATACTTGGGGTAGCAAAGGGTTAGAAGGGCTCTACTTCTAAAGATTTGAGTGCAGGCTGAGAATGGAGAAAACTCAGGGGATTGGTTGGCCCAATTTATTAGTCAGGACACTGAGCACCTATGACGTTCAGGTATCCTGCTGACTCTAGACTCAAGCATTGAATAAAAGCTATGGTGTCCCTGACCATATGCAGGTTAGGGTTTATCCATTGAGAACATGGTTAATTATTATCTACTTTGAGGCAGAGCGTTAACTCTTAGAGCTCACAGCTGCCCTCTGCTCCAGCGTGTAAGGTTCCGGGTCAAAGGCATGGCACCACACCTCAATGAAACAAAACAGAACAAAACGCCAGCAGTAAAACTGCCAACTATGCAAACTGTTGCCCTCATCTCAGGGTGTGACTCTGTTCTCAAAAAGAGGCTCAAAAGCAGGCAGAAATCTCTATGTGATCACAAACTTAGCGCTTCTGGTAGAGTTCCTATTGAAACTGGGCTGCCAGAGCCACCCAAACACAGTCGCTGCTCAGCTCATGATGAGAGCAAGTTCCAGCCCCTCAGATTAAAGTTAAGGCTGATGCTAACCGGATGAAGATGGAGGAAGACAGAGTTAGGCTCTTGGAGTCAAGGGTTGTTTGTTTTGTTTTCGGATTTGTTTGTTTATTTTCCAAGACAGGCTTTCTCTGTGTAGCCTTGGCTAGCCTGAAACTCACTCTGTAGACCAGGCTGGCCTGGAACTCACAGCGATCCACCTGCCCAAGCCTTCCTAGTGCTGGGATTGAAGGCATTTGCTGCTGCCTGCAGGTCTAGATCTGATCTTTTAAAACAGCAAAAAAGAACTGAAAAGGATGATTTTCTAAAAATGTTCCTTTCATCTCCTTCCTTCTTGACTGAAACAAAAAGCGAAGCCGGGGAGGGGAGCCTTTTACAGAAGTAACCCAGGCTTTTGTCCCCTAACGTCAAACTTACTCTTTTAAAACTTTAGCAGTTGTAGGCTGGAAAGTTGTGGCCTTTTTCACTGCGAGGGACTTGGAGGCAGGAGGGCCCAGGGCTGAACGCCGGTTTTCAGGGTTTCCTGCCAGCCGGCCACCTCGAAGTAGAAACTCTGAGCCAAGGCCACAGGGGCGAGCCGGGCCCAGGAAGTCACGCACCGCAGGGTCCCGGAAATCCCCGGCCGGGGTTGCCTCCGGGGTGAGCAGGAAGAGCGCGTGGTTTCCACCCCGGAGTTCCCCGCGGGTGGGAGGAAAGCCCCGCGGCCGCGCGGCGGGAGGGCGGGGCGGGGGCGGCGGCCCAGCCGGCGCGCAGTTAAAGGCCCGGTGACGCGCAGCCGCACCCCGCGGCCCGGCGACCGGTGCCACCCGCGGAGTCCCGAGGTCGAGGCTGGCCGGCGGAGCCAGGGCAGGCGGGCTGCGGTGAGTACGCGCGCGTGGGGAGCGGGTACGGGGGTCCCCGGTGGCCGAGCGGGGAACTGCCCAGCCGGCGGCTTCAGTGGTCCTGCCCGCAGGCTGTCCGCACCACCGACCCTGGCTGCCCATCCTCCTTCCCTCCCCTGCTTCCCCCTCTGCGTGAGGCGGTTTAATTCGACTGCTGGAGGAAGCATCTGGGAGACTTGACACAGGGCGAACCTGGGAGTTTAAGGATGAGCCTGGGGGAAGCTCAGTGGGATTGGTTGTTTTCTTAGTGCTAAACTCAGAGAGAGAGAAAAAAAATTACTAGGGCTCGTTCTTTTTTGGAAGACCATCTCACACTCTAACATTCTAGTTTTGAACTCCGGAAAATCCTCCTTCCTTAACCCGTTGAGTGTGGGGATGTGATTACAGGCCTGAGTAACTGCCTCCAGTTTCTCAGGAGTACTCTTAATCTAGCCAGTAAATCGCTGGAGTCATTTCTGTCTCCCGCATGCCAGGCCCCGCCCTAAAGACTGAGCATGCATAGTTTGTGTTTAATCACCACTTGTAAGAAGCGGGTGCCATTCTTACCTCCGTTCTGCACTGAGGAAACTGAGGCTGATGTGCTTTTCCTGGGTCTCACAGTAGTAGCCCTGGCTGGCCTGTAACTACTTAAGTAGACAGGCTGCCTCAGAACTCAACAGAACATTGATAATCTACTCACTTCTCCTTCGGAGTGCTGGGATTTCAGATGTGCAGGCCGCTTGCTGGTTTCTTACCCAACGTCACACTCTTGGTAAAAAAGGGACTTTCTTGATGTGTGACTCCAGAGCCTGGGAGTAAGCAGCCAGTAGGCCAAGTTAGCAGTCACAGGCAGAAACTTAGTTAATGAAGGTGCTTTGGACATGCTGGACTCAGTCAGCTGTGCTAAGAAATTCTTCAGGGAGTAGTAGTGAAGGCCTGTAGCCATAGCACTTGGTTGGTGGACGCTGAAGGGTCAGTACTTGAAGGCCACCCTAGGCTGTATGTCTCACACAACTGTATCAGGCTCTGGGACCGGTGGCTACTACAGAAATGAAATCATACTTCCTATTCTGAAATTGATGTAGTCCAAGGTGGGAGAAAGACACATTTACCCGAAGTGTCAGAGAGGTGGCCCAGCTGACTGTCCCACAGGACGGGGACACCCAACAGGCCCTGGGTCCACTGGAAATGGTAGAGTAAAGCAGAGAAGAGTCTGGCGGGAGAGGGGTGGGGCTCAGGCTCATCTGTAAGGAGCCACTGGACACTGACGTGGACAAGGCAGTCGGGCAGGACATGCCTAAGAGGAAGTGGGCTCAGGGGCAGATGACAGCGTTTCCTGTGGATTTGATTTTATGAATATGGAAAGTGAAGGGTGCTGGCACATGGACGAACTGTGGTTGTGTGGAGATGTGATTTATAGGCCAGTGTTCCGTTGGCGTGGCTGTGGAGAGAGGGCCAGACCCAGGAATGGCTGGAGTAGAAGGATGGCTCTCGAGGTGTCTTCATTTGGAAGGAGAGAGACTTCAGCATGGTTACTGTGTGGTGGGACTAGCGTCCTGCAGGGGTTGAGGAGAGGAGTCTTTCAGAGCAGTAGGAAAGAATAGGTCCATGCCGGGGCACTTGTTTCTGTGAGGTGGCCAATAGGCTGTGCGCACAAGGGTAGGCAGAGGGCTGCACAACACTGAGGAGCACAGCAAGCGAGTGAATGTGAACTTGGGTCTCTTCAGTGAGGGATAGAGGTGCTGCTACAAATGCTGGTCAGGATGTGGAGAAAATAAAAGCCCTCTGGGGCAGGGATGGTCAGCTAGTCTAGACTCTGTGGAAATCAGGGTAACAGCCCCTCAAGAAACTGAAAGGAGAACTACCCAGCTCTGCTTCTTAGTCTGCTGTACGTGGAGGGGTGTAAGACAGGTTACCATAAACATCTGAGTACCCGCTGTCGTAGTCACTGTACTGCTGCTGTGTGGAGACACCATGACCAAGACAACTCGTGAAGGAAAGCATTTAATGGGGCTTGCTTGTAGTTTTGGAGGGTGAGTCCATGATCATCATGTTGGGAAACATGGCAGCAGGCAGCAGACAGGCGTGGTCTGGGCCTGCTGTGGCTTTAAGCCCCACCCTCAGGTGACACACCTCCTCCAACAAGGGCATACCTCCTAGTGCTTCCCAAACAGTTCACCAACTCAAGGCTAGACATTTAGACATAGGAGCCTGTGGGGGCCATTCTCATTTAGATCACCACACTCTTGTTTATTGTACCACTCTTCAAAAGGGGACAAACTGGATGCCTGTTAACAGATACATGGGTAAAGATGTGTGTGTGTGTGTGTGTGTGTGTGTGTGAACCCTGAAATACTATTCAGTTGTGAAGAGAATTAAATAGTATCATTTGAAGAAACAGACGGAATAGGAAATCATGTTAAGCAAAAGAAGGCAGAGGAATAAAGACAAGCGGGCCTTTCTCTAGAGAGGGACTCAGTAAAAAACTACGGGAATAGGAGAGGGCTAAGAAAGGGTCAAAACACAATCTGTGCATATGTATAATTGTCACAGTCAAACCCACTAATTTGTTTAATCAACATACATTAGTAATTCTAATAAAACAAAGGCTGAGTTGGTGGCTCACGCCTGTAACTTTAGAACTCATTGATAATGATACTGTGAGTTTGAGGCTAACTTGGGCTATGCATTGAGTTACCAGGCCAGCCTGAGCATGAGTGCCTGTCTCAAAAAACAAAGCAAAGCAGAAACCAAAAAGGCATATGAGAAGAACAAACTAAAGTTTTAGGATTCGTGAGAAATCACTGCAGAGATTTCAGAAAATTGAGGGTGGACAGATGGCCCAGTGGTTAAGAGCACTGCTTGTCTTACAGTCAGGCATAAAAGGGGATTTCTCCCTAGTTTTGTAATTGTATTACTGTTACATAAGATGTTAACTTTGGGAAACTGGGTGCAAAGTATATATTAATTTCTCAGGAAAGAGGTAAACACGTAATGAAGTACTATGCCATTATGCTTTGTAAGACAAATATAAATATATAATTTAAACATACTATACATTATAATATTTACATATAATATGTATCTAATCTATATATAGTTACATATATATAATTTGTCTTAAAAATGTATATATTTGTCCATGAGCTTTGGTTTGTGACTCCTGGGTGCTATGTGAGATTTCTTGGCTGATGGCACCCAGAGCAGTATTGCTCTCTCAGTGCTGGGGACTGAGGCCAGGGCCTTGTGTGTGCTATCCAAGTGCCTTCCACTGAACCCCAACTCCAGCCCGGATTAGCGTAGCTTCCTGCTACATACCAGTCACTATTTTGGAGAAAACATATTAAGGAAAAGATCCGGTGACACTTGCTTGTGATCTCAGCATTTGGGAAATGGAGATAGGAAGATGATGAGCCTGAGCCTGTCTTGATTACAAAGGGAAACCCCAGTCTCCAAAAAGAGGGAGAGGATGGTGGGGGGAGAAAAGAAAAAAAAAGACCATTGTGTTCTAACCTTGAGTTATTTGACTTTAATTTCTCTATTTTAAACAGGTTTACAAAGGACACAAACCCTTCTACTATTTGTAGCTTTTTTTCCTCCGTTTCTTCTGTAAACCAAAACATCTCAAAATGGAGGCCTAAAACCTCAAAAGGGACTTAGTCTGATCTCGGGAGGTAGTTTTGTGCATGGACAGACCAATGTCTAAAAGTCCTCGTTCCGAGCATGTGGTTATCCTGACTGGGGTGTGCCTTTGACTCCTGGGAAGGAGAGCTGCTCTGGGGCTGGGGCACAGTGTTGAAGCAGCCCTCTGAAAGTTGCCTGGCAAGAAGTTTCAAAAAAGTGCCTGTGTTTAGAAAGAGCCAGAATGAGAGTGCCTGTAGTCACCCTTCTGAAAGATTACAGAAGTATGCTTATCAGGTCGTTGACATGTTGCAAAACTTCAGCAGTGACCGAGAACAAACAGGAACAAAATGTTCTGGTAGGCACAGCAAATTTAGAGGAAGTAGGACAGACAATGAGAGTCGAGAAACTGTCCACCCACGAGGCCACTGGTATTTTAAAGGTCTGCCCTGTAGTTCTTTTAAATAGACTGCAAAGATTAAAATGGCTGTGGCTACATTATTTTGATAAATGAGCCAGTTTATTCAGAGTGAAAAATGTCATAAAATGACCCAAGTTCTCATAATCCTGTGAGGGGTAGTGAGGTCAGGTACAAGGATTTCTCCTGAGGGAGACTCTTGCTGTCGACTGTGATGTTTCTCCTGCCTCCTGGAGATGATGAATTGGTGTCTTTGGTAGGGAACCTGCCATATCTGTGCACTGCAGAAAGCCACGCCAGCCAGTGGCAGCAAACCCCTGTTCCTTGACATAGAACTGTTTTGCTAATGGCTAATAAGTTTTGTGTGAGAAATTCTCAATTTTGAAGGTCTTTGCTGTTCAGATGGCAATGGACTTCATGGGCTCAAGGAACACTCTCTGAGATAATTTCTGACCAAAACTAAAAGTTTGAAGCTTAAGCCAGCAGTGGTGTGCATGCCTTTAAACCCAGCACTCAGGAGGCAGAGGCAGGTGAATCTCTGTGTTTGAGGCCAGCCTGGTCAACAGACCAAATTCTAGGATAGTTAAGGCTACACAGAGAAATGCTGTCTCAACCCCTTATCCTCCCCCAAAAAGTTGAAGTCGTTCCAGATCACAGAGGGCTAAGGCACAGCCTTTTTGTGCCCAAGGCCCTGGGCTCAGTTCCTGCTGCTACCCAGATGAGCAGAAAAGGTGTTTTGAGTAGAAGATCAATTAATAACTCGATCTTGGTTCTTTGAAAGAAAACAAAAACTAAACAAGTTTTGAAGAGGTTTATTATTTTAAATCATGTTCTCATTCTACATGAAACACATAGTTTTTAGCACAGTTTGGGTGAATGCTGCTAGTGCATTCCAGCAGCAAAGAGAATCAGATCTGCCCATCAAGATGCCTGGCACAGAGGGACCCAAGTACTACGCTTCCGAATGGGGTTAACTTTAATCATACATTGACTGTCAGAATCTAGTTTTTACTGTATACATGAAGATTATACAAAGGTATGGTTGTGTATAATTATGCCTTAAAATGTTTCAGGGTAGGGTTTAGAATTTCATCCTACTAAAACCCAAAATATATAAAAGAAAAAAAATGAGTTTGTTCTTATTTTAGGTGTTCAGCCTAGTAGTAAAACTGACCAAAAGCCATGCACAAAACTGCCTCCCCAGTGAAAGGCTGGTCCCTTCCCTCCCCATCGGTTCATCATGAACGTGGTTCAAGACAGTGTCTTCCTGACCAGGCTGATGAAGAGCGCTGACTCCTTTGAGTTGAAGTACGACTTCTCATGTGAGCTGTACCGCCTGTCCACATACTCCACTTTCCCCGCCGGAGTTCCTGTCTCGGAAAGGAGCCTGGCTCGTGCTGGCTTTTACTACATGGGTGTGAATGACAAGGTCAAGTGCTTCTGCTGTGGTCTGATGCTGGACAACTGGAAACAAGGGGACAGTCCTGTTGCAAAGCACAGACAGTTGTATCCCAGCTGCAGCTTTGTGCAGACTCTGAATCCAGCCAGCAGTCTGGAAGCCAGCCAGCAGCCTCCCCTCCCCTCTGCAGCGACAAGCACCGTGCCTTCATTCTTTGCAAGTCTGGAGAACACTGGCTATTTCAGTGGCTCTTACTCAAGCTTTCCCTCAGACCCTGTGAACTTCAGAGCAAATCAAGATTGTCCTGCTTTGAGGGCAAGTCCCTGCCACTTTGAAATGAATACAGAGAAGAACAGATTACTCACCTATCGAACATGGCCATTGTCCTTTCTGTCACCTGCAGAGCTGGCCAGAGCTGGCTTCTACTACATAGGGCCTGGAGACAGAGTGGCCTGCTTTGCCTGTGGCGGGAAACTCAGCAACTGGGAACCGAAGGATGATGCTATGTCAGAGCACCGGAGACATTTCCCCAACTGTCCATTCTTAAAAGTTCTGGGTAAATCTGCTTCAAGATACACTGTCTCTAACCTGAGCATGCAGACACACCCAGCACGCATTAGAACATTCTGTAACTGGCCTTCTAGTGCGCTAGTTCCACCTCAGCAGCTTGCCAGTGCCGGCTTTTATTACACAGGTAAGCAACTTAATCAGAGAATCTTAGAGATCCATCATGGGTTATATTATACGTGTGAATAGGCAAATTTGATGTATTTACAAGCTTTGGTTCACAATGAATTTTAGGACACAGTGATGATGTCAAGTGCTTTTGCTGTGATGGTGGGCTGAGGTGCTGGGAATCTGGAGATGACCCCTGGGTGGAGCATGCCAAGTGGTTTCCAAGGTAACTGCTTTGAAATTCTCCTTGCATCTTCTCTGGTTTTCATGAGATACGTTATCTTCCTTTGTAGCAATGTTGCCTCTGAAGGTCTGCAGACCTTTGATTTGATTGTTTTGTGTATGAGTGGTTTGCTTGCATGCATGTCTATGTACCACGTGTACAGTGCCTACAGAGGCCAGGAGAGGGCACTGGATCCTCTGTGACTAGAGTTCTAGATCATTCTGAGCCAACAGGTGGGAGCTGGGAATCAAACCTGTCTTCTCTGGAAGAGCAGCCAGTGCTCTTGATTGGTGAGTCATCTCTCCAGCTCCATTACTTCAGATTTTAAACATTGGAAGATCATAAAGGATAGTCATATAGTATTTTTTTGTTTGTTTTGTTTTTCTAGAAAAGGCTTCTCCATGCAACCCTGACTGTCCTGGAACTCACTCTGTAGACCATGTTGGCCTCGAACTCAAATATCCAACTGACTCTGCCTCCTGAGTGCTGGAACTAAAGGCATATGTCACCATCAATGGCCACACAAATTTTTTTAAAAACATTTATTTATTTATTTATTTATTTATCTATTTATTTATTTATTTAATGTATATGAGTGCTCTATCTGGATGTACAGCTGCACGCCAGAAGAGAGCACCAGATCCCAGTAGAGATGGTTGTAAGCTACCATATGGTTGCTGGGAATTGAACTCTGGACCTCTGGAAGAGCAGCCAGTGCTCTTAACTGCTGAGACATCTCTACAGGCATCTTTTTCTTTTTTTTAAGTGCATTCTATCATTCTAGTTAAAATTTTTTTTTTAACATTTATTTATTTGTTTTATGTGTGTGTGGTGTGGAGGTCAGAGGACACATTTTGAGGGCTGCTTCTCTCCTCCTACCCTGTGGGATTTGAACGCGGGTCTTCAGGCTTGGCGGCAAGCACTTTTACCAGCTGAGCCATCTTGCCAGCCTCCACTGCAGTAGTTTTGTGAATACACAAGAAAGTGTGCCTGCGTCAATGCTGCTGTGGTTCACGCTGTACTTAAATTTAGCAATGGAGCTATCCTGTCTAGGGGTCAGCAAACCTATCAGTGTAGGAGTTGTATTGGGTGTCCCCATACTTCCCTCAAGTCCATCTTTGTGTGTTTTCAGCCCATAAAGTCATCATGACTTTATGTTTCCATGTTCACGTAAGGGTATTTTTGGAACTTTAGGAGGTTACAGGGCAGTGAGGAGCTCTGAGTAGCTAGCTCTGGGGGGCTCCTCCTGGCCGTCCCTCAGTGTCTCAGCTGTCACAGCGCAGTGGCTAATCCTCCCTACACAGACCCGCCTTCGCTGCAGTCCAAGGGAATAGTGTGGCTATTATGTGTGTGTTCAACCTCATGAGAAATACTTTTACCAGCCTACTGATGACGGTCAGGTGAACTCTGCCCAGTGTACCATAAACTTCTCAGGGTTTTCAAAATTAGCAGAGGCACAGTATATCCTTGTGATAAAACTACAAAATAGAAAATAGTAAAACTAATTTTGTAAAACAGTCAGATTATATGACTAGTGGTCAGTGAAACTCATGCTGGCCTCAAACAGCACTTTCAAAACTTCACACTCACAGGCTAGAGAGATGGCTCAGTGGTTACTCCACTTGGGTAACAGCATGCATATTAAGCAGTTTACATCAACTGCTATCTCCATTGCTGGAGGACCACATCCTTCTGGCCTCCTCGGCACTACACTCACACGCACAAACCCATGCACACAAACCCACACACAGACACAAAAATACACATAGACAAAAAAAAAAAAAAAAAAAAGAATCTTAAAAAACTTCAAAAGGTGGCTGCGGCTTATTCTTCTAAAGTTAAGAATCTGACTGTCAGCATTCTGCCACCCGGGTCTTTAAGCAGACCTCACGTGAGGTGAACACCTATATATGGCTTTGTTACTAAGTTTCATTTCACTTTTTTATGTTAACATTAAATTTAAATTAAATTTTAATCATATAAAATTAACTAACTGTACATTATAAAGCTGCTAATGAATAATGTTGATTTGTTAAATAACTCCCAATGCTTCCTTGTCTGTGTTTTAGGTGTGAGTACTTGCTGGAAATCAAAGGACAAGAATTTGTCAGTCAAGTTCAAGCCAATTTCCCTCATCTACTTGAACAGGTGGGAAAGGCCTCCTTTAAAAAAAATATTATCCCCAACAGAAATTTATTTGTTTATTTTTAAATGTTTATTTAATAAATTATTTCTAAAAATTAGCCGGGCACGGTGACACATGCCTGTGATCCCAGCACTCAGGGAGGCAGAGGCAGACAGATCTTTGTGTTTTCCAGGCCAGCCTGGTCTACAAAGTGAGTCCAGGGTAGCCAAGGCTAAGCAGAGAAACTCTGTCTCAAAAAAAAAATTTTTTTTAATTATTTGTAAGAATAAGTAACAGTAGTATTTTAGTGAAAAGGTGAAGGCTGTTTTAAAACACTGCCCTTTTTTTCCTGACGAGCCTCAGCATTATTGTGCGAGGTACTTCTCTTTTGAGAAAAACAGATCTGTAAAGGTAGTATTTCTTATATTTCTGTTTAAGCTGTTGTCTAATCAACTAGCAATAAATTCAACTCTGACGAAATTAGGAAATTAAATAGTAAATTACATTTGAGGCAAACTGTTTTACTGTGTAAACTTTTCTTAAATAATTTGAGAAAGCATTTGTTAAGTTATTTGCTCGTTACTGCCTAGCCTGAGGTTGAACAGCTTGTTTGCTGTGGCCAGAGGCACTGACTGGGGAGTCTGTCCCAGGAAATGAGCTTGTCCCTCCAGGGAGGACAGACTTGCTCACCAGGGCACACTGCCCATGGAAGCTGTTAGTTTAGAACCTCTGTATTCAAATCGCTGGGGTGGGGGGTGTAAATGAAATATTGCTTCTGACTGAAAAAGGCTTGTTGATGACAAAGTCCGTTTGTAGTAGGTTAAATAAAGCGTGTCTTTTGATAATTTTCAGTGCAGAGGTGTGACGTGGCTTATATTTGAACATGTGTATTTTTTTTTCTGTAGCTATTATCTACGTCAGACACCCCCCCAGAAGATGAAAAATCAGAAGCAGCAAGTATGTATAATGATCATAATTCCTGCATTAAAGTGAACCATTCTATACTGAGAATGAAGGTGAAGCCGGGTGGGGTTATAAGCCAGCATTTGTGAAGTGGACGTGGAAGGATCCTGTGTCCAAGGTCACATTGAACTATTGAGACCTGTCCTAAAAATAAACAAAAAAGATTGAAAGGTCATGATAGGAAATGCACACTCCTGTGGATGTGTAGTTTATAATTAATCACGTGGTTTGTCATTAACACGCCCTGTCGCTGTCTGTTAAGCTTCAGTGTGCATCAGAGTTGCTTGGGGAACGTGTAAACAACAGTGCACATGTGTAGTTCGTGCTTCAGACCTCACAGCGTGCATCAATGTGTGTTCCTGTGTGTCTCGAGTTTTCTATGTACAGCTGTTTCTGGCATTTGTTTTTGATGGTCCTGGGGATTGAACCTAGGACGTTAGGCATGCCAGTCATAACCTCTTTTCCTGAGCTCCACCCGCAGCTCTGGGCATCTGCACTTTAAATAAACTACATACATCTAGCCTCACCATGTTGGTGCCAATGTGGGAACAAATATACTGTGCCTTCAGTTGTTGGCATCCTCTTCCTCTTTCTAGAGAGGGTGAGACATAGTGTTTCCACCCTTTCACTGGGACCCCGAGGCTCAGATTGTCAATGTGACTTTCCCCTTACTTGAACCCTGGTGGATGGAGCAAACATTTCAAGAAAGAGGTGCTTTGACTCAATGCAATTCATTTTAATACTTTGTTTACTTTTATGTGCATTGGTGTTTTGCCTTCAAGTATGTCTTTGTGAAGTGTTGGGTCCCCTGGATCTGGAGTTACAGACAGGTGTGAGCTGCCATCGAGTGCTGGAAATTGAACCTGGGTCTTCTCGAAGAGCAGTCAGTGCTCATAACCACTAGAGCCATCTCTCCAGCCCCAATGCAACACAGTTTTATTGTGTGTTTTATTGTTAATACTGTTCCAAGGAAAGAATAGAAAATATGATAAGCATGACCCCTGTTCTCTAATGATTTTAGGGACACAGATGAATGCTCAGATAAGAGAACAGGATCTGAAGGAGAAAGTGTAGAGACAAGTAACTAAGTCCAGTGAGTAGAGAAGCCTTTCTGGAAATCAGGTGTAGCAGCCTCTGTGTGCAGCGGGCCTGCAACCTCAGTGCTTGGAGGGCTAAGGCCATACAGTCACAGCTAGCTTTGGGATGTACAGTGAGTTCCGGGCCAACCTAGTGAGACTGTGTCTTAAAAGAATAAAACAGGGCTGGCGGTGGCTCCATGGCTAAAGGAGCTGACGGCCAGCGTTCTAGTCCTTGGACTCATGTGGTGGAAGAAGAGAGCTGACTCCATAAGTTGTCCTGCATGGCACACACACCCTTACCAAAAACAAACAGAAACAAAACAAGACAAACTGAAAAATGCAAGAAAAGGCTGTCTGGAGGAAACACTTTTCTTGGCAGAGAGTCCAAGAAAATAGGAATCAGTTAATTGACAGGGAAAAGCATATTCCAGATGAAGAGAACATCAGAGGCTTTAGCAACATGGCACAGAAACATTCGAAATTTTGAACAGGACAAAATTTTGTCTGGCCAGAAGAGTAAGCTGTAGGCAGGTAATTGTGTGAGGCTGGCTGATGTCAGTCAGCACTGAGGGCAGAATCTGCCTAAGAGCTATCAGTTTGTGAGTTCTGGGGCAGAATGCAAGGGGCAAGTGCCTGAGGCTACTTATGGCATGGAGCTAGCAGGGAATGAGGCCATGTGTCAGGTAGCAGAATGTTTAAGCCTCAGCTGGATTTGAGATGTCACCCAAAGGGAATGGTGTTCAGGTTAAGGTTTGCATTTTGAAATGCAAAAAAAAAAGCCCACTGAGTTGTGGTTCCTTGGAAAGGCAGTATTCTAGGACCCTGGGGTGAGTGGGTGCGGGTTGCATCGGCTTCTTTTAAAACTGTGAAAACACAATAGTGAAGTTATGGGTTGAGCCAAGGTGCTCACTGATGGGTCCTGCACCTCTCTAACCTCGGCATTTGGGAAGTTGAGGCAGTACCCATGCTTGTATGCTTAGACTTTATTCTTCAGAAAAGAAGACAGGAAAACAAACAAACAAACAAACAAACAAACAGAAAATTGTTCAGCCATAAATTAAAACAGGGAATGGAAAGAACCAGAGATCTCAAAGTATGTGATATGTGTATGTGAACATAGCCCAATAAAACATCGTATATAATTGATAAATACTAACAGAAAACAAATATGTGGATATGTATTTGATAGAGAAAACCCGTTAGTTTATTCAGTGTGGAGACTGGAGCCTATTCTGGTGGAGGTGATCCCTGACATTCTCGGTCTTCTCTCTTGAGTGGTCACAGGCTGCTATCTGAAGGCGATAGTCCTCCACATTCTTTTATGTCGTTTTAAAGTTAGTGAAGTGCATACACTGCAGTGCCTATGCATCTTTTCAGATTTTATGGTTTTGATATTGCAGGACCTTTCTATTTAAAAGGTAGATGAAGCCGGGCATGCTGGCTTATGCCTAGCACTTGGGTGTCTAGCTGAGGCAGGAGAATTACCATGAATTTGAGATCAGCCTGGGCTATACAATAAGCTTGAGGCTAGCCTGGCTGGCCTAGAAGGATTCTCAAAACGACAGCCACAACAGAAATGTGTACGGGCACTGCTAATGTCTGTTAAACCCCGCTTTCCATATAGTCGTGCATTTTGGAACTGGTGAAAGTTCGGAAGATTCAGTCATGATGAACACGCCTGTGGTTAAAGCAGCTTTGGAAATGGGTTTCAGCAGAAGCCTGGTGAGACAGACAGTTCAGCATCAAATCCTGGCCACTGGTGAGAACTACAAGACCATCAGCGACCTCGTGATAGGCTTGCTTGATGCAGAAGATGAGCTAAGGGAAGAGCAGAAGGAGCAGGCCGCCGAGGAAAAGGAGTCAGGTACAGGGTTACAAGGTCCTTCTCTGGAGAGACGTGCTGTCACCCTATGCAAATTCTAAAAAGATGCCCAGCCAGCCTGCTCTGTCTTATGTTTCATATTCTAAATTCAGATTCTGAAAACAATTCTTCACAATGAAGTGCATTGTGGAGGGCTAGGGAGATGGCCAGCAGGTAAGGGGATTTCCTGCTGAACCTGACTGCCATAGCTGATCCCTACAACCCATTTGATGGAAGGGAGAACTGACTTCACTCATGCAGGTTTTCCTGTCCTCTACATGCGTGCTGTAGTGCACACACACACACACACACACACACACACTATTAAAAATATACCAGAATTACTCAGTAATTTTAAAAAATGTGGATGATGAGCCGACTTTAACAAGTTTTTTAGATTTATTTGTATTTTATGTGTATAAGCACCTTGCCTGTCTGTGCCTGTGCAGTGCCTGTGGAGTCCAGAAGAGGTCACTGGATCCCCTGGAACTAGGGCTACAGACAGTGTTCAGTTACCATGTGGGTGCTGGGTATTGAACCCAGGTCCTCTGAAAGAGCAGTCAGCGCTCTCAGCTACTGACCTACCTCTCCAGTTCTGCAATCTTCTCTCCCTTTTTTTTTTTTTTAATTTATGTTTTTAGGCTGAGTGGTTGGCTTTGCATATAATTACTCATGGGAATTAAAAAAACAAACAAACTGGTTCTTGTAACCTTTACAAGTCCAAAACAATCACTATATGCATGATTTTGTTTTATGTGTATGCACACAGATCATTTCAACTAATAAGCCTTTATTTTTTTCTCTTAAAGCACAAATTTTGCAGTAAGGAGCTTGATTTCAACATACTAATACTATAAAATTGGTTCAAAATTTTTAAAGAGGTGTATGTGCACATGGTGCGTATGTTACATGCATGTGTGTACATGTGTGTGAGTGCACACATGTGAGTGCTTGCCTGACCTCTTCACGCTGAATCATCCCCCCCCCCCGCCTCCCCTCCCTCCTTGACTCAATGTCTCAGGTAGCTCAGGTTGGCCTTAAACTTGCTTTGTAGTTGAATCCTGATCTTCCTCCATCTCCCAAGTGCTGTGATGATAGGCATGGACCACCCACTTGCCTTAATGCACACATTCATGTTTAAGTCCCTACCTGCCCACGCGAGACTATCTTCCCGAGCAGCTTCCCAGTTTATGGAGTTCTCAGATTCTGTTTCCTGTCCCCCGGGGCAAGCTGTCCATTGTGCTAGCTTTATTAGCTAACCCTGTTCCATGTTCTGTGCCCGAAGCCACCTTCCTCTGGGCAAGTGTCGCTCTCTTCTGCTTTTGGTTGCTCTCCTCACTCTAGCTGAGACAAAAGTGCATGACTGTTGTGGTCCCATATATGTGCCCTATAATGTGATTCTCTCTCTATATATATACATATAATAACTTATGTATAAAATAATTGTTCAGACTGCTCATATTAATATTCATCATTTTATAGATATAGCTTTATAGTAGAAAATAGAATACTAAGAGATAAGTATTGGGCTATGGACATCGCTCAGTTGGTTTTGGCATGGTGCCTGCCCAGCATGCACAAAGCCTGGGGTTTGACCCCTAGCGCTGCATAAACCGGGCATGGTGCTGTCTGTCTGGAAAGCTGGCAGTCAGGGGGTAGCAGCAGAAAAATCAGAAGTTTAATGTCATGCTGAATTGGAGGCCAAGAGATACATGAGATCTTTAGATAAACAAGCATATATGATTTCGTTCATGCATTATGTAGAAGTTGTGGTCAGAGTTTGAACATGTTTCTCTCTTCATAAAGAGGACCTAAAATTAATCCGGAAGAACAAGATGATGCTCTTACAACACTTGACGTGTGTGACACCAATCCTGGATTGTCTCCTAAGCGCCGGGGCCATCACTGAACAGGAGTGCAATGCTGTTAAGCAGAAGCCACAGACCTTGCAAGCGAGAACGCTGATTGATACTGTTTTAGCGAAAGGAAACACTGCAGCGACCTCATTCAGAAACTCCCTTCAGGAAAGGGACCCTGTGTTATACAAAGATTTATTTGGTAATTGCTAGGAAATTATTTGGGGGAACTTTCTAGGTCAGTTGAAAATAGGGTTTTATTAGTAATTGCGGACTGTTGAAAATAACTCAGTCTAACACACAGACACATATATGTATATATAATTTTATGTGTTTTGGTGATTTTCCTGCATGTATGTTTATGTGAGGATATCAGATCATGGAGTTATGGATAGTTGTGAGCTGCCATATGGGTGCTGGGATTTGAACCTGGGTCATCTGGAAGAGCTGTCATTGCTCTTAACTGCTGAGTCATCTCTCCAGCCTTCCCCCTTGAAGTGTAAAGTATTTAAAGTCTGTTGTGTGGGGGTTGGGGGGCATGGTGAGATGGCTGAGCAGAAAAAAGTGCTTGCCCTGTAAGCTCCACACAATCAGATGATCTGAGTTTGATCAGCAGAACCAGACTCCTGAAAGTTGTCCTCTGGCCTTATCATGTACACTGTGGCTTTCCGGGCATGTGAACACACTCCTGAGTGCTCTCTCTCTCTCTCTCTCTCACTCTCTCTCTCTCTCTCTCTGTCATAAGTAAATACATAAATTTGCTGCTGGACATGGTACTATCCACCTGTAATCCCAGCATTCAGGAAGGTAAGGCAGGAGGACTGTGAGTTCAGCTTGTTTACATTATTCTATGTATCAATTAACAAATGTTAACGCTTGGCAGGAGAACTTTTTAGAGTGAATACCAGCCTTGGTTCCACAGTAATGCTTTGCCCTTTTCTCGCCCAGCGCAACAGGACACTAGGAGTCTTCCCACAGATGACATTGCAGGTAATAGCAACATGTGATGCCGTGTGGGGCAACACTTGGAATTTAAAGGTGGGGGCGTCAAGGTTTGAGGTCAGCCTGGGCTCCACAGAGAGACCCTGTGTTTAAAATAAAAAAAATGCCCCCCTCTTCGTAGCTCTACCAATGGAAGAACAGTTGCGGAAACTACAGGAAGAAAGAACTTGCAAAGTGTGTATGGACAGAGAGGTGTCCATTGTCTTCATCCCCTGTGGCCACCTGGTCGTATGCAAAGACTGTGCCCCCTCCCTAAGAAAGTGCCCCATCTGCAGAGGTACCATCAAGGGCACAGTGCGCACGTTTCTCTCCTGAACTGATGGTCCACGGCTGCTAGCCTGGCGTGGGAGGGGGAGGCCGGAGGAGCAGAAGTTCCAAGTCATCCTCAGCCTGGACTGCATGAGACACTGCCTCAAAGGAAACAAAGAAAGAAATGTAAAAATAAAAAAGAAGGGGCAAAAGAAAAGCCTTTGTCTAAACACAGAACAAATGGATTAACTACATAATAATTTTAATTGGTTTCCTTAAAAGTGCTATTTATTTCCAACTCAGAAAGCTGTTTTCTGTAAACGTATTTATGTACTACCTGCGTTTAAAGCATATGTGCTCATATATTCAGATGACAGCAGATACATTTTTGTTCTTACTCCTGGAAAGCAGGGATTGCCTGCACTACTGCAATTCTTAGAGAAGATTTGTGATGTTGGCATTTATGATTCAAAATTTGAAATATTTTCGAGTTGCCTTAAGAACTGGGAACACAGATTTTCCAAGTGTTTTATGCATAGAAATTTCTGTTATTTATTAAATGACATTTTAGGAATATGGAATTTTAATAAAGAATTTTGAGGAAAAATTAATAAAGCAGCACAAATACTCTTGTTCTTATTTATTTATTTGTTTGTTTTTTTTTATGATGCTAGGCAGGATAGTTCACCCAGATTCCTACCATATCTTTTAAAGAATTCTTAAAAATAGGTGCAATCAGTAAAGTGCTTGACAAAAAAGCAGGAGGATCTGAGTTCGAATCCCCAGCAGCCCCATCAAAAGTCAGGTGTTGCAGCATGACATTTAATCCCCAGGGACTGGTTCGATGCTTCCTTGACTGGAAATGCATACAGAATGAGCAGGTGTATTAATCTGGTGTTTGCCAGTGTTATTTCTTATAATGATATTTCCTTAGTCGTATATGAGTTTCTCATGGATGGGGGAAGGGAGTGATCTTTAAAGACATGTAGAAGGGAACTTGATGACAGTCTGCTCAAGGAGAGAAATGACAAAGCAGGCAAAGCTCTTACCTGAGGGCCACCCTTAAGTTCAGGGATTTGGGAGCTAATCAAAGGAAGTATGTGCTCACAGGCTAGCTGTTACAGCTTCAGTTGTCAAGTTGATACGCCTAGGATGATGGAGTCTCGATGGGAGAGTGGCCCTCATCAGATTTGCCTGTGAATACACCTGTAGAGCATTTTTTGAAAAGTTGCTAGTTAATATAGGAGTGGCCCAGCCCAAGAGGTGGTACTTTCTCTAGGCTGATGGTCTTGCATGGTATTAAGAAAGCAGGTTGAAGCAAGGCAGTCAAGCAGTGTTCCTTCATGGTCTCTGCTTCGGTTGATTCCTGTCTCCAGGTTCCTGCTTTGGCTTCCCTAAATAATGGACCATAACCTGGAGCAAAATAAGCCTTTTCCTTCCCAGGTTAGTTTTAGTCACAGTTTTATCACAGCAACAATGAGCAGATAGGACAGTGGCAGAGCGTGCCAGGAGCCTTATCTGGATGTGCTGGGCAGGCAGCATACCAAAAAGGAAGTCTCTTCTGGGGAAGCCCTTCTAGAACGGGAGCATGGAGCTCAGACAGGAAGGTGATGGGAGAGGTTTCAGAAGGAAACCAGAACAGGGTCTTTCTGGTCTAGGCGCACTGTGCAAGAGCAAGATGGAGAGTCTGGACTGAAGAGCTTGAAATTATCACTGGTGAGTTGGGTCTGGGTTGGGAGTCTGCAGATTTTTGAGTGTCTTGTTGAGAATGAAATAGATTGCAAAGCAGGTAGGATACTTCAACCAAAGTAGAGCAAGGAAGAAGTAGTGTCAAGAATGACAGTGGGCAATGTGAGCGAGAAGACTCAAGGCCCCATTGTTTGGGGCTTTTGTAGGTTTCAACATAAAAGGAAGTTGGTTGCAAAGGGCCCTGGTAAGGTTTCCCCATTTTGACTACAGGATTGGCTTATGTAAGCCTTTGCTGACCGCACATCCCTTCTGATTTTAATCAAATGAACATCCAACATAAGATAATAAAGAGAAGATTCTCCCTAATAGTCCACTCAAGGGATACAGTGGCCTTACTGGGCATGAACCCTAAACTAGTCTTAGGCCAATTGGTCCATCTTTCCTGTTTGGGGATACATTTGAATAGAAAGGAAACATTATCAAGAGGTTGCTAAGGGGAGTAACAGTTGTTTTTAGTGGGTTTATGTGCAGCATGATGCAACAGGGAGTACCTACATTGCCCACAGCTTTCTAGGTACCTTGTCCAGGGAGCAGTCTCGCTCAAGCCAAGTGGAGTCCCAGGTTCCTTGGGTATTCCTAATGCCTGTCAGCCTCAGAAGATGAGACCGCAGTCACTGGTTGTGGTTTCATTGAGTATTGAACAACAGGGAGGCTCTAAGTGGCTAAACATGGTTGGTAATCTGTTGGAATGTGTTCGAAAGAATAACCCATGGTGAGAGAGCCTCCAGCAAAAAAAGGCAGAGGGCTTTTAACCTCAGGTACATTTTGTCCTCTCAGTTGTTCTTGGTTGTGATTTTGCGCCTCCTGTGGCAAACACCTACATTCAGTTTATAAGACATCATTCTTGTCGGATGACAGATCACAGCTGTAGAACCCAATCTGGTCAGTGTACTCTGATTCTGGATATGGCCTTCTGCCTTGCTTTCATGCTTTCCCAGATATAATCTATGGTATGTGCAAGGCAATTGTGTTTGAATTGGTCTGTCCTGAGAAAGTTCTGGAAAAGCATGTGCTTACTGACATTAATTTACATTTTTCTGAACCCAAACCACCTTTCTTGGGCCATTGCTTTCTTTGTTCCATGTGTGTAGGAGAGTAAACAAACCGAAGTCAGGTTGTCTACGGCAGCAGACTGTGGTCTGCCCCATTCCTTCAGGTCCTCAGCTCCCTGGTCCAGCAGACTGGGAATAATGACAACAGTCTGAGCAGAGCAGCTCAAGTGAAATTCAAGTTTGGGTTAGGTTAGCTTTTGATCGAACAATCTCAAGCCTGCTATAAAGAAGAGAACAAATAGGGCCTACATACAAGGCCTCAATACAGTTAGCATCTGGACTTTGAGTTCAACTTTGAAACTAGAATTGCTGAGATTCTAATGCACAGTAGATGATTAAAGTATACTATTTAAGCCTTTAAATAATGTTTCCAGAGCTCCATGTGATGGCTCCTATTCATCGTCTCAGAGATGGAAACGGGGAAGTTGGTGTAGGTTTTAAGATGGTGTAGGCTTTGTAATGAGTTCCAGGACACCCTGGGCTAGAGTTTGGCACCATGTCTCAAAATAACAGAAACAAACGAAAACGTTTCTGAAGTTCTGAGATTGTGCTGGTTAGTTTTCTGTCAACCTGACACAGACTATTTAAGCCTTTAAATAATATTTCCGGAGCTCAATGTGATGGTTCCTGTTCATCATCTCAGCACTCAGAGTTGGAAGTGGGGAAGTTGATATAGGTTTGAAGATGGTGTAATCTGAGTAACCTATAAGCCGGACGTCTTCTGTCACAGTACCTTTAGGTTATGGTATTTATCTCAGCATTAGAAAATCAAACCAGGAAGGGAAAGGATTTTATGTTACAAAGACCAGCCTCAAGTTCACTGTGTAGAGGGGGAGGCTGACCTTGGGCTTATGTTCTTCCTGCCTTCACATCCTGAATGCTGGCATTACAAGTTTGTGTTGCTATGTCCGGTTTTATGTGGCACTGGAGACTGAACCAGGTGCTTCATGAGTGCCACGCAAATGCTCCACTAATTGGCTTGCATTTCCAGTCCTGGAAAGTTTTTTCTTTCAACATAATATTTTTATTGATTCTTTGGGAATTTATCATACACCCTGATCACAGTCGCCTCTCAGTCCTTTCATGTCTGTCCCCCACCCATGTGATGCCCTCCACAAAAAAGTCCAACTTGTGCTCTCTACATACTCACTGGAGCATGGTGAAATTCTCAGTGGCCTTGGCCTTTAACTAGACCTGAGTCCTTCCCTTCCTATACCCTTTCCCAAGCTGGAAGCCATCTGTTGTGGAGAGCTAACTTCTCTTTTGAAGCGTTCTCTTTAATGGCTTCCTGTTTAAGTTGCTACCCTTTGGGGGGCTAGGGGTGGGGGTAGTGGTTTGTCACACAAGCCTTCCATGTCCCCCCTTCGCAACTGTGATCTGTAGTCATTGATATCACTGCTAAAGTAGCTTCCTTGCTCTTAGTAGTTAGCGGGGCACGGATCTTGGGCCTCCACATGGTTTCTGGCAACAGCGTGGCCCATAGTCATTGATTGACATTGTTTCAGGTGGCAGCACGGCTCACGGATATCTGCATGGCCTTCAGTGGTCACATGGGCCATGGATATCAACACAGACCCCCGCCGCAGCAGGACCTTGGACCCAGTCATGACCCCCACTGGAAACGTTTAATAAAGAAACAGGTTTGTAATATGAGTGCCTTCTTTTTTTCTTTAGATAATAATTATTGAATGAGGGCTGGAGAGGTGGCTCAGAGGTTAAGAGCACTGGCTGTTCTTCCAAAGGTCCTGAGTTCAATCCCCAGCAACCACATGGTGGTTCACAACCATCTATAATGAGATCTGGTGCCGTCTTCTGGCCTGCAGGTGTACATGCAGAACACTGTATACATAATAAATAAATAAATAAATATATGTGTGTGTATATATATATATATATATAATTATTGAATGAAAAGTAAATGAAAGTTGGGGTAAAAAATTCTGAGGTAGCCGCAGTTTGCAGACTTGTAGTGTCTTAAGGTTCTGTTTGAATTTTTTACATAGACTATTTCAGCCACTCTGGAAATACACATCATCTGGGGTATACTGTCACGCTCTCTCCTTAAATCTTAGGCTCGTTTCTGAGCTTTCTTTACAGGTCTTGATCCTCATCCCTCCCCCTTGATAGCCTACCTGCCCAGCTCACTCTCCAACCCTGACAGAGAAACCCCGAGTCTGCTAGCAGCCTTCTACCCTTCGTGTATTCTTCTAGCACTTCTTCATCCTCTGAATCTGTGTGAGGTACACGTGTCCAGCTGTCTTTACTCTGTGTGGGGTTGAAGCCAAGGTCTCTTTCTTTACAATACCTCTTATTTCTTTTCTTCAATTTGACAGTGTCTGCATATCTTATGCTGGCTTCAAACTCTCTATGTGGCCAAGGATGACCTTGAACTCCAGATGCCTCTGCTTTCAGCTTCTAACTTTTAGAATCACAGGCACATACAGCCACACCTATTTGACAGTGGAGATTCAATGTCACAATGGGGCTCACATTCTTGCCATGAGAGTTTCTTGGAAAAGGTGTTCTAGTCTATTTGCAGGCAGTTTGGGAATTTTTGGCAAGAGGTGTAAACCCTCAGGTGGAGAATTCCTTCTTTTTCATCCATATATATCATTAGGCTTTGTTCTTAATCATTTTCCTCTCATACTGCCCTCTCCAGGATTACCTGCCATCCTCTTTGCAGTCTCTACTCTCTCTAAAGCTACATTCAGGGTAAGTGTTGGGGGTTGGTCTGATGCTTGTATTTTGATGCTAATTACCGGCCCTCAAGATTTGGTTACTACCTATCCTTTTTGTGTAAACCTTGCCTAAGGCATTATTCCTGATTGGTCGATTAAAAAGCCTAAAACCTGGCCAGGGCAGATTGGGGTAGGTATGGCTAAGGTTCCTGGGCTCTGGGGACAGGAGAATCATGGAAAAGGACAGAGAGATAGGAGAGAGGAGGAAGGAGGATGCTATGAAGGGTTAGCATGGAGAAGGAACCATGTGGGCAAGGAGGACGGACTTTGAGGATGGTGTGGATGATAAAAACACCAAGATGAAAAATAGAAGCAAGTATTTATAAGATTATGGATGGAAGATAGGCCCAGATAGGAATGGTTAAGGTGGTTAATGCCATCATTGGATGGGGGCTGAGAGATAGATGGTGAGGTTATTGAGACAGCCTAAGTGAAATTCTGCACAGCCCAAGGTGTATAAGGCAATTATAAAATCTAACAGGTGTCTGTGTCTTATTGATTGTGATAGTGGATTAAATAATATCACTGTAATAATTAGAGCTAATAATAAGTGATATTTAGCCCGATAACATAATTTTCAATAACAGGGTAGAGAGATGGCTCAGTGGTTAAGAGGACTTGTAAAAACCTGAGGAGCTGAGTTCAAATCCCTAGGACTCAAGTAAACAGCTGGGCTACATATATGCCTCTAACTCTAGCGATGTGGAGCAGAAGACAGGATCACAGATCTGTCTCAAAGGAATAAGGTGGAGAGTGAGAAAGCAGGACCTCTGGCTTCCTCCTTTGGCCTTTGTGTGAGTAACACACATGCACACACACACACACACACACACACTCATCCCTTGAGCATATGAACTTCTTTCTAATTCATTACTTTGTCTTGTTTATGAATTTTTTCTTCCTTTCTCAAGAACCTGGAAACATTGAGTGGAGGTCTCACTCTCCTGCCTTTATGACTTACCGAGGCTTTCCTACCACTATTAATAGACACCATTCTATTTGCTTCAATACTTTCTAAGGTTTTGAGACAGAGCATCATGCAGATTTGCCCGGAACTTGCTATAGAGTCCAGATTGCTGTAAAACACACTGTCCTCCTGCACCAGGCTCCCAGTTGGTTCGGTTATACCTGTGTACCATCACACCCACCTTTGTATTTGTTTAATTCTTAAAAATATATACAACGTCGCTTATGCAGCTGGCGCATAGGCAACATTTTCATTCTCATCCGGGAAAGAACAAAATGTTTAAGACCTCGTTGAGACGCTGTTTGTTGGGGCTGTAAGATGGTTCAGCTGGTAAAGGCATTTGCCACATGTGAACACATGCGGCAGAAGAGGGATGACCCCTGTAAGTCTTTGTCTGATCGCCACATGGCATGTATACACCCCCCACAAAGTAAAGGAAAAGAATTAAAATAAAGGCAGCAGGGAGCTGGCTTAGGCTTAGAACGCTTCCCTAGCATGCATTAAGCCCTGGGGTCTATCCCCAGTGCCACCAAAACTACCAGCAGCAACAAAATGATGACTGCATCCTCCCTGGGGAAGCAATAGGCAACAGCATTCAAATCATTTCTCGAGTTGCAATTGCCAGCATTCCCTCAGATGAATGTGTCCAGCAAAGTTACGTATGCTTTACACAAGAAGCTAACGATTTCATTCCCAGTAAAATATTATATATATAAAAAAGAGACACATTTCCAAAACCATTAATTACAGCAGTGTTTGTGGAAGGTTGGAGACCACCCAAATGCCTATCAAAGGGAAAGTAGCTGAACACAATAGTATATACTTTTTTTTTCTATAGAAAACTCATTCTAGTGTTTGCCTTGGAGTACTGGGGTTTAAACTCAGCGCTTCAAATGCTCTAGCACACACCCTAAGCCTAGAAATAACCCTTCTGTATTTGATATGGGAAATCTTTTGAACTCTGTCTAGTCCTTGAGCCAAGCCTATGGTAAAACTTTTATCTTTGGCTACAGGATGACCTTTACTCTCTCTCTCTCTCTCTCTCTCTCCTTTCTTCTTCCCCCTCTCCCTTCTCCTCCTCCTCCTCCTCATCATAGGTGTCATAGGTGTGTTGGCATATGCCTTCAGTCCCAGCACTGGGAGGCAGGAGCAGAGGCAGGCAGATCTTTTGAGTTTGAGGCCAGCGTGGTTTACAAATCAAGTTCCAGAATAGCCAGGGTGTACACAGAGAAAAATCTGTCTTGAAAAGAAAACAAACAAAACACACACACACACACACACACAGAATTAGGTCTTGGCCCTACTGCTTTTGGCAGGCAGGAAAGAGGTGGAGGGCTCAAGTTCTCCTGCCGTCCCCATTCACCTCCTCTTCAGTAACAGGCCGGTGTCTTGCCTGGATGGCTCTGAGATCTGCCGTTTGCAGGGTTATCTGATGTCGGGCAGAGTGGACGTCAAGGAAGCTGCCTTTGTTGTGGCCCCAGCCTCCGATGCTAGTTTGCAGGTTGGGGACAGTCTATTTCTCGGGCTCTTGCCATGCGCCACCTGGCGGTATGTACTCTTATACCATAGAGACAGAGATAAAAGGTAACAAAGCTAGTTTGGAACTGTGTAGCTCAGGCAGGCCTTGATCTCCCAGCAATCCTCCTACCTGGGCCGCTATCCCTGCCTCTTTATTGTTTTTTAAATCAAATATTTAAGTTGAATATATTTTGGTGTACTTATGCCATGTGTCACTAGTACCTCTAATATTAGTCTCAATGTGCTAATACTGAGTGGACTCTGCAATTTAGTGAGTGGAGAAAAGCGTACGACTAAACACTTGCAAAATTGCATTTTTACTCATTTATATATTTTGTGTGTGTTTTACTAGAATGTGCCTGGGCACTGCATTACTTGCATGCAGTGCCCACAGGGGCCAGAAGAGGGTGTCAAAGCATTTGGAACTCTAGTTTCGGATACTTGTAAGCCATGGTGTGGATTTGAGGAACTGAATTAGGCAGCAATGTCTCTATCTACTGTTTCTCTCTCTAGCCCCTATTTTTATTATACAGTTTATGTTGCAGAAGGCTTTTCAATCTTTTTTCTTCAAAATTATCTTGAATTGTATACTTTTTGTATATAAAATGATACAAGATGTCATAATAACCACATTAACAAATGTTTTTATAACATATTTTTTTTTCAAAATTACTGGAGACTGTACATGGGCAACAGGAAAAGTCTTAGTTGAGTAAATAAATGGTTAACAACACTATTTGACTGGATGTGACTGGACTCCAAGATTATACAATGTTAAAAAAGGAGTAATAAATGCCAGCACTTCTGTGTTTGGGGTTTGGAATTTTCCTATATAGTGAAGTAGATTCACCGTCTCATATTTTGGTTAGGACAAGAACTGAAAAAGACATACTCTTGAATTCAATGTGCACAAGTCTTGCTAGATACCCACAAATATTGGGAATGTTTTCTGTAACTTTCCGAGAAGTAGTGACTTGAACAAAACTCTGGCACCATGTGTATTTTTGGAAGTACTTAGTCATTGAAAACCACATATCTTTTCTCTGTATCACAAACTGCTACAAATACTTTCTTTTTACTATCAACATTAGAACAGAAGACAGCCTGTTCTGTGACTGACTGACTTGCAGGCCAGAAATGATGGGGAAAGGAAATGGGAAGTGGTTCAGGGTCCCGGAATTCCCCTGGCTGCCTAATCTAGTGGCCTGTTATTTCTAAGTTTTTGAATGTTTGTCCCCTGGAGTTCCCCTGGACAGAAGATCTGATTTCATTGGTTTAGGCCATCTAGCCCAACGTAAATTAAACCGTAGAAACACCCCTCATAGTGGCCTACATTTCTAATGTTAGCTCGCAGGAGGCTGAGGTAGGACGCTGATTCCTAGGCCAGCCTGGGCCCGATAGAAAAATCCTCCCTCAAATAACTGCATAAACTCCAAACAACCAAATAACAAAATCAAAACATCCCAGCGGGGAAGGGCAGTAAAAACACTTCCCTGCACGCTAATACTTTTGCAGCACTTTGTGTGGAGGAGGGCACCCCTCCGGGTGGGAGGGGGTACACCCATGACAGTGAGCAATGACATCAAGGTTTTATTTTTTCATTTTAAAATTCTTTCAGTTTCTTCAAGGACCAATAATGAAGCTTAATCATACTCTCCATTATACTGTTGTGCCTCCCACTGTGCCTTCCTCCAAGCTATAGCCCTATCTTTTAGTTCGTGGCCTGCTGCGTTTAATTTGGGTGTCCTGAAGGAGCACTTTTTTAGGTAGTCTTGGTATGCTAGCCGCGGTTGGGTTTGAACTCCTGGGATTCGAGGTGTGCGCCACCATGCTGGCCCGCCAGAGGAGGCCACTTATTAAATTAAAGAAAGCCGTGTTTATGAACACGCACACGAGTGTAGTCCGTTGTACCCTGGCGTTCCGAGGCCAGCTCACATGGCCACGTTTGCCAGAGTGCCTGGGTCTAGGACAGGCGGGGGCTGAGGCGGGGAGCAGCGGCTCCTCGTTGCCGCCCCTAAAGAGTCACCGCGAGTTAAAACACGACATCCAAGCCCGAAACTCCCAGCGGCGACAAGCACTGATGACGGCGAAGACTGCGCTTTGTTTGGTCCCGGCCACCGAAGCCCGGATGTTCAGCTTCCGAAAGCCCAGCACGCCGGCGCAGGCGCAGTCGCAGTCGCGCGCGGCTAGTCTACCCACCAACCCCCGCGCGCATCCAGGCTGGGACGCGCGCCGTGCTGACGTCACCGCGCGTCCGCAACGTTCAGCTGGCCCCGGGGGCTTTTGGGAAGGCTGCGGGCGAACTGTCCGGCGCTGCGGTTCCCCGGCGCGTTGGAGCGTCCTCCGGCCTGAGGCGGCGAGCGAGCGGGCCTCCTTTGGCGCCCCGAAGCCAGTGCAGCTCGTGTTGTAAGAACTCCTGTGTTCTCAGGGCCTCCCGACCACCGCTTGCTTTACAGTTTTGCTTTCTTTTTCTTTCGGTTTATTTATTTATTTTTGAGTCAGCCCAGTCTGGGCTCGAACTAGCGGCCGTCCTCCTGCCTCAGCCTCCTGGGTGCGTGCGCCACCTCGCCTGCTTTCAGAATTTCGGCAGGGTTTTAGGCTCAGCCCGCGGCATTCCTTTAATGCCTTTAACCCAAGGCAGTTGTGCGGCGGGGAGGTCGCGGTTCTCAGATATTTGACTGACTGCGCCCTGCAGCGGCGTGAGGAGTAACTCCGTGGTTTAACTGGGAAACGTGTCTTTTCTGTTGCTTGTCTTGCCAGCCTCCGTGTCGCTCCCCTGCCGTGTGCCTGGAGCTCAGTTGGGTGCTTGCTGGGAATGTAACGGCCGGTGTGGTTAGGTCGCGCGCGCAGTGGTAACCATGTTCCAGGCCAGCGTGTTAACAGGCAGTTGTACTTTTCTGTTTTGGAGATGCTGTCTGGTTGTTGCTTTGGAATTGTTAGGGAATGGTCCTCCTCAACGAGTTGCCTTAACGGTGGCTTTATCTAGGTCAGTTTAGTCTTGGCTGCTCAGGCTGCCTGGAGCATCTCACCTGCCTTAGGATTGAGATGGCAGGCATGCCTCGGGAATCTTCTCTCTATATGTATGATATATACGTACGTACCAGGGTCCTTTACCTTCGAGGCAAATTTTTAACACAGCACTACATCAGCAACCCTCAGACTTTTTACTATCCCAGGGTGCCTTTTGTCTCCAGTGAGACAAAATAGCTTTGCATCAGGAGATGAAAGGAGCCTGGTGATAATGTGATTCTAGCACTGGGGAAGATGAGGCAGGAGAACTCCAGAAAATTTGAAAACCAGCTTGGGTTACATTGATTTTTTTTTTTCGTAGTCTAATCTACAGAATGAGACCCTGTCCCTGCAAATAAATAAATAAATAAATAAATAAATAAATTAGTAAAGGCACCCATACCCCATGTATGGTGCATTTTGTCTAACAATAATGAACAACAAATAAAATGAACAAACGTGAAATCGGGGACTTTTTTTTTTTCGGGTGGAAATGTCCATTCTTCAAAGTTTTACTTTTTAAACTTTGCAAAGCTGCGCATTTTAAAGACAAGGATTGTTAGTGCTCTGGGAAGTGTTTGCAAACATGTATTTTGATTTAGACCTTTTCTAAGTTGATTGGTTGGGTGGGAACGGCTGTAGTTAAGATTATTATCTTGAATATGCCATTTTTAGACATGACTAAATAAATTGAGGAGGCCATAATTGCTGTACAATTAGTTTTCTAAAATATCCTTTTTTTTTTCCTTTCAGATATACAAGCCTCAAGAGTCTTTATTTTCTCCGATGTTTCCCTAGAAATAAACCCACTTACGGAAATCTGAACACTTTTATGAAAAGACGCAGTTTGAAATCTATGGAGTGTGCTTTTGTGTATGAATAGTTATAAAATATTGAGTTTTCAAAAAGAAGGCTAGTATGGTACATTTGTGTAACAGAGATGCTGTGGTAAAACACGGCTGTTAGTGATTTGTGATAACAGAAGAAAGCTATGTCTTGATAAATTATTCGTCCTTAATTATAGCAGACATAGTGGAGTGGGCCTTTAGTGAAACACAGGTGAACTTTATAAAATGCAGTCTAGGTAAGTTTATGGACAAACTACTGCCTGTTAGTCAGCTGTATTAAAATGTTAGACACTGACAGAGTTAAGATAGTGATATATATATAAGATTTGACAATGAGAGAGCGACAGTTTAGGCATTATGCAAGGTCATTTACTACACATATTGGAGTCTTAATAAAGCTTGGGTTGACTTCCCCAGAAGTTAACTGAGGTTAACAGAATCCGTTTTAGAAATACTGTGAGGACGAGCTGTATGACATTAGCTTTTAGGAAATAGGACCAGATGGAGAATTTAGTTATTTGGTAAAAAAAAAAAAAAAAAAAGAATTAGTTCAGATGTCATATTGAAGTCTTTATAAGGGGAAAAAAAAAGTCTGGAAAAAAGGGAACTCTCCCCCCCCATATAGTCAGCAGTTGACCTAGTGTCTAGATTTTATAACTTGTAATGAAAAGTAAATGGAATAGCTCTTGTGTTACCCAGAAGAAGAGGTTCATTTGATTCTGTACAGTCCTGAGTAGTGTAGGGTCTTGGAAAGTGAGACAGATTTGAGCTGTGTGAGTGTGAATTCATGCAAATCCAGTCACAATACAGTGAATTCCATTTAGGTCGGTGTGTGCCGTTTCATTCCTGTCTGTGGCAGAGATCTTAGTGTGAAGTGACTAAGCTTCATGTAACAGTTTAAGCATCAGAGATACTGTTACTACTCATGCACAAAACTATCTCCCAGAGTAGTCTGAGGTACCTTACACCAAAACCTAACAGAATAATGGAGGATAGCACAATCTTGTCAAATTGGACAAAAGAAAGCAAAGAAAAAATGACATATGACTTTTCATGTGAACTCTACAGAATGTCCACATACTCCACTTTCCCCCCCGGAGTTCCTGTCTCAGAAAGGAGTCTGGCACGTGCTGGCTTTTACTACATGGGTGTCAATGACAAGGTCAAGTGCTTCTGCTGTGGTCTGATGCTGGACAACTGGAAACAAGGGGACAGTCCTGTTGAAAAGCACAGACAGTTGTATCCCAGCTGCAGCTTTGTGCAGACTCTGCTCTCAGCTAGGCCACAGCCCTCGTCTAAGAACAATTCTCCTGTGAGAAGTAGGCCACGAGATGGCCTTCAGTCCAGCCTGGCCTCAGACCCTCTTAATTCTAGAGCAGTGGAAGACTTCTCATCAAGGATGAACCCTTGCAGCTATGCCATGAGTTCTGAAGAGGCCAGATTTCTTACTTACAGTATGTGGCCGTTAAGCTTTCTGTCACCTGCAGAGCTGGCCAGAGCTGGCTTCTACTACATAGGGCCTGGAGACAGGGTGGCCTGTTTTGCCTGTGGTGGGAAACTTAGCAACTGGGAACCGAAGGATGATGCTATGTCAGAGCACCGGAGACATTTTCCCAACTGTCCATTTCTGGAAAATTTTTCAGAAACACAGAGGTTTAGTATATCAAATTTGAGTATGCAGACACACACTGCTCGAATGAGGACATTTCTATACTGGCCATCTAGTGTTCCTGTTCAGCCTGAGCAGCTTGCAAGTGCTGGATTTTATTATGTAGGTAAGAAGTTAACAGAACTAGAGTTTCATCTAGTTGGTTGATGGGAATATACATGCAGTCAGTTTCTGCTCTTTTTTCTTGTTTAGATCGCAATGATGATGTCAAATGCTTTTGTTGTGATGGTGGTTTGAGGTGCTGGGAATCTGGAGATGACCCCTGGGTAGAACATGCCAAGTGGTTTCCAAGGTAATTGGTTCTGTTTGTTTGTTTGTTTGTTTTTGAGATAGGGTGTCTCTGTGTAACCCTGGCTGTTTTGGAATTCACTCTGTAGATGAGGCTGGCAGACATCTGCCTGCCTCTGCCTCCGAAGTTCTGGGATTAAAGGTGTGTGCCACCGCACACCTTGCCAGTCTTGGTATTTGGGTCTTGAAAACGTATAAAACCGACTATTGTGTTATGGAGGATTGAACCCAGGGCCTCACATCTCATAGGCAAGTGCTCTTAATTTTTTGTATTGCTTAGAATAGATTTAGGAGTACAGTTGTTAGTGAAATAGAACTGGAAATTCTGTATTTGAAACTGATTACCTATATGCACTTGGATCTCATTTCTAAAATGAATGGACTATATTAGGTGTTTTTATTTATTGTGATAAAACGCATAAACTTTACCAATTTAGCCATTTAAAAATGTATTCTTCTGTAGCATAAAGTATATGTGTACTGTCTTTTGGTCAGCTCCAGAGCCTTTTCATTTTCGCAAACTGAAACTGTATCCTACATTCCTAGCACCTGCCTTCCTACTTGCTATATCTGAATTGTTCTTCTCTAGGTACCACATATAAGTAGACTCATACAATAAAGTTTGGACCTGTGCACCCCTTCCCTGATGATGAGGAATCTGTTGGACTCTCTGAGGGAATTACAGGGACCTTTGTCGCTTTTGTATGATACAAGAACAGTAATTTTGAAGTAACTGTTTATAATGGATCAACACATTGTTGAAATTGTTAGTAGAGTAGTGTACCTGTGCCTGCATACCTTTAATCTCAGCACTTGGGAGGAAAAGGCACGCAGCTTGCTCTACATAGAAAGTTCACATAAGCGAGGGTTGCATAATGAGACCTTGTCTCAAAAAATCATGAATAGTCATATCACAATAAATTTTATATGCCAGATCCAGTGTAATCTTAACACTCAGGAGTCTGAAACAAATTTGAAAACAACCTGGGCTACTTAAGAAAGACCTGTCTCAAAAACCAAAACAAAAAGAGATTTTTGACTTTTTTGTTCTAAAAATGGATGTATTTTATTTACTTAAAAATGTTAATTATGGCCAGATGTGGTGGTGGTGCATCCTATAATTCTAACAGTTGGGATGCTAAAACAGGAGGAATCCAGGGTCACCATTAGCTGGGCCACATGTTTGAAAAACCCAACATGTTCTCTGTAATGTGCTAGTATAAATTTAGTCTTTACTGTTGAAAACAAAGCAGTGTAGTAGAGGAAAGCATGTTGCCTCCAGTCTGCCTTGTAGCATCTAAGAATTCCCAGGCTAGTGTCACAGACATCCGTACCCTGGAAAAAGTTTAAGGTTGCTGGTGTCACATGTTGGATTGAAATGTCAGAACTTTAAACGATTTAACCATTTAAATGGACTTATAGTTATAATTTGAAATTTAGCTGTTATATCTAAAAGAGAAAAACATTTTAAATTCTAGCTTTTGAATTGCTATACTTTGTAAAATAGAATTCTTCACACTGTTTTAAATAGTTAGCTAAGGGAGAAGACTGAGGATTGGCTTTTGTCAGTGCAGCTCTGAACAGCTTTCAGCTGCGACTATCTTTAATCGCAGTAAAGACAAACTATCAACATTATCACTAGATTTTAGTATATACAGTTCATTTAATTATCAGATATTTAGATGCCTCTAAAGTAATATGTTGGTGCTAGGCATTATAATCTATGCTCTGAAGGAAGAGTGGAGAAGGAGAAGTGTGGACAGTCAGGACTTACTGCACTTTATGCCTTTAACTTTTATTCTGCTGGTTAGTTTTTGTCAGCTTGACACAACTGGGGTCACTTGGGAAGAGAGAACCTCAGGTGAAAAATTGCCTTTATCAGATTTAAAACAGTCTGTTATGTAAACTGATAACTTGATTTCATTTGCATACAAATACATTGCCTCTGTCCTTTCCAACTTGTTTTTGTTTTTTTCGAGACACGATTTCTCTGTGTAGCTTGGCTGTCCTGGAACTCAGTCTGTAGGCTAGGCTGGCCTCTGTCTACCTGCCTCTGCCTCCCAAGTGCTGGGATCAAAGGTGTGTGCTGCCACCACTTGGCTCCTTTCCAATATTTATGGCTTTGATGTTACTGTATCTTTTAAGTTGTAAATTCATTGTTTATTTTTTATATGATAGTTATAGCTACAGGTATTTTTAATACTGTCTTTAAGAGGACAATGGTGAGTATAGTTATAGGGCAGGGCTGGGCTAGTACTGTAGATTGAATCTGTGCCCCAGCATTTTCTTTTTAACCTTTGTTAGAGTTTAATGGTATACACGCTACCGTTACAGTCTACAGCCATCTGAAAGTGATTATGTAATTGTCTTCACCTGTAAATTATTTGTTTTATTTCCCTATGTTCTCTAGAGCTGCTTACTATGTTCTTTGATTGTAACTTTCATTATCTGTCTTGTTCTCTTGAAACCCACCAAGCTTCCTGAAGATGAGTATTATTCATTGCCTATCTGGCAGTATGTAAGCACCTTTTTCTTTTATTAAGCTGGTTCTTGAAAAATTATTTCATTCCTTTGTTGTTTTGATTTTTGTTTTGTTTTTTAAGTTTCTCGTAACCTTGCTTCTTAGGCTTTGGGACTGTTTTACCTGTGGGTGAGTGTTAGGACTTGGGCTTGTCAGGGATAGGCAGCCTCTGACTCCCTAGGAAGTTCAGGATCCTCTTCTCTGCAGCTCTGTTAGCCGAAGTCATTGGCAGTGAAGATTCTTAATGTCCAGGGCAGCAGCAGAGCTTTTGGTGGCAGGCTGAAGACTTGGTCTCTTCTTGTCATGGGAAACATCCTGGCCAATTGGACCCTGGTGATTCCTCCTCTGGCTTGTGAGTGTCCTCACAGTGTTGGGAGCAGCCTGAAGAGCAGCCACAGAGCCATCTGTGTGTGAATGCATGCATAGAACGCTGACTGCTGCTGCCAGTGAGATGGCTCTGACATGTGGCCTGGGCCTTCTGCAGGCCCTGGGCTGCAGAGCAGGGTTTAAGGAGGAAGGTGGTTCCTTTCAGAGTGTTGCAGCAGCTGCTCCTTTCTAAAGGGAGGGGTGCAGATAGTGTCTGCCTCCAGGGTTCCTCAGCAGTAGTGGTGGGAACTGGCTGCTCCCTGGCAGAGGAGGTTCTGAATTCAGGGCCAGTACATGCTAGAGAAACTTCTGAAGGTCTGTGCTATCTTAAGGCTGTTGACATCTTCAGTGGCAAAGGTTCTGGGTATCTCACCAAAGCAGGCCCCTAGGAACTATGGTGGTGTCTGCCAGACTGCTGTCCTCCTTTGAGCCCACCTGTTTCCAGATATCTTGGCTAAGCCTGCCTTCCCCAGTAGGTCTTCTGTGTCTCCTCTTTCTTCCCCTCCCCTCCCTTTTTTCTTTTCTCTCCGCTCCCTTCCCCTCTCTCCCCTCCCCTTCCCTTATCTTCTCTTCTCTTTTCTCCTTGAGTCCCTGGCCTTGAGCATGCTGTTCAGACATCCCACCACCCACATTTTTGTCTTCATTTTATCTTAACTGGATTACTTAGCCCTTCCGGGGCAGTTTACTTCAAGGACAACTGTCTTGGTTTTCGATAGGGATAAGATTAGTATTATTTAGTTTGCCATATTGCTTACAGCATTCTTGCAAGCTCTCCTTTAACTTGTGGCTTAATTACACTGAACGAGAGTGAGGACCTTTAGCCAAATTCTTTGATCAAATTAAGCAAGCTTTAATTTTCTGTCAGACAGGGCTATCTCTGTAAAGTGAGATTTGAAAAAATAGCATTGAACACAGGAGAAGCTAGGGTTTATATATGCAAAACCCTGCAAGACTAGGATTTTTCAAGAGTTGGGGAATTTCCAGAGGAATTTTCGTTATGTAGAAACTTGACTGAACATTTTAAAATTATTTGGCAGACCATCTAATTAGGATATATTCAAGTTCTGAGTCAAACTCCATAGGGTGGGGAGCATGTTAAAGTTTAGAAACAGGTTAAAGCAAATCAACTTGAAATTTTCAGCAAATGGAAATGGACTTGTTCTGACCTTATAACAAGATGGCTGCTGGTATATGACAGCTCAGTTTCTGTTAGACTGTGTGCTGATGTGTGACACTCAGTTTCTGTTAGACATAATAAATCTCTTGGGTTTTGATGCAAATGTTTTGCTGTGGGGTGTAATGAAAGATTTGAAAGTCACTTCTGTAGAATAACCAGTTAATTTTTGATATGAAGTAATTTAAAATGGTTTCGGTTTCACATTTTAGGTGTGAGTTCCTGATACGAATGAAGGGGCAGGAGTTCGTTGATGAGATTCAAGCTAGATATCCTCATCTTCTTGAACAGGTAAACTGATTTTTAAAGTTTATGTGAGACCTGGGGAGGTGGCTCATTTGATAAAGTGCTTATTATGCAGTATGAGGTTCTGAATTCAGATCCCCAGCACCATAGCCAAAGCTGGGTGTGGTAGCATGCATCAGGAACCCTGTGGTGCTGGAGACAGGTGAGTCCCTGGAGGCCACTGGCGAGATAATCTAACCACTCAGTGAATTTCAGGTTGAATGAGACAGAGACCCTGCCTTAAAACAACACCTTTGTCCTCCACATGTATGCACACGTAGTTGCACACACTTGTGTGAACAGGTACATATACCCTGTATACAAACAAAAATACAGCATTGAATTATGCTGTGAAATAATAATATTACAGAAATTGTAGAGGTGATGCTTGTGTTTGTTTTATTCTGTTGACATAATTTTTGAGGCAGAATTTGATTTTATTGTTATTATTTTGTTGTTTTGTTTTTCGAGACAGTGTTTCTCTGTGTGTAGCCTTGGCTATCCTGGACTTGTTTTGTAGACCAGGCTAGCCTTGAACTCACAGAGATTAGATCTGCCTGCCTCTGCCTCCTCAAGTGCTGGGATTATAGGCATGTACCACCTTGTCCTAATTTTATAGTGATTTTAAGCACTATAGTTAGGAAAAAAATGTGCTTAGGAAGAAAGATACACCTGAGGTTGTGGTGTGTGCTTGAAGAGCTGGAATTAAGTTACATGTCATGTAGCCATAGTAATGGTGTCCTTGATAGTTTTGTTGCTAGCTTGCTGTTCAGGATTCTTTATAAATGTTTTTTACTTTTACTTTAAAAAAAAAATCTTATGTCCTGCCACTAAACAGGATTTTTCTTTTAAATGGGATTAAAGAAGTATCTTCAATGTTTTAGTCTTTTCTAGAAAACAAAAACAAAAAACTCAGCTTGTTAGGCGATAGGACCTTTTGACTTACCCAAATGAACTATCACTTTCCAAATGGAATGAAGAACGACTATAGTATCTTCCTGTTCTCTAAAATTGAAGATACACTTGAGTTTTAACTTGCATATTAGATAAAAGTTAGAGCTGTATGAGAATTACGGTGGAACAAAATAAGTATGTATGTATTACTTAATACATACATATTATTATATATTATTGAGGCAGGGTCTCATGTAGCTGAGGCTTGCCTTGAACTCCTGATCTTCCTGCCTCAGCCTCCCAAGTGCTGAAATTACAGATGTGTGCGAGCATACCTGGAGTTTCCAAGAGGCTGTGTTCAGTTACTTAAGTGTCTTTGTTTGTTTGGGTGTGGTGGCTCAGTACTTGGAAGGAAAGCTGAGGCAGGAAGATTTCCATGAGTTCTAGGCCAGCCTCAGCAACAGTGAGGCCCTATCTTAAAACAAAGCAAATCCCTGACCATGCTTAGACTGTTTCTGATTAACCTGTCAACTGTTCTCTTATTTCATAGCTGTTGTCCACTTCAGACACTCCAGGAGAAGAAAGTGCTGACCCTCCAAGTAAGAAGGAAAATATTTCAAATATAACTGTGAATTTTTGTTAGACTGTTAGGAATGAAAGTATATTAGAGAAAAGGATAGTGGCACTTCTGAACTCATCCATATCTCAGTAGTTAAATGCATATGATCTATATGTGTTATGGTCCCTAAGATGGTTGAAATAACTATCATTTTATTTGCTGATCATATCAAAAGGGGAGTGCTGGATTTTGCTCACCATTTCAGTGCTCGCCATTGCTTTGTAGCTGGATTTGAGAAAGATTACCAGGATCTATAAAAGTCATAGGAACTTTGATTCTGAAGCAGATAATAGGCTTGATCTTAGAAACTGTGACTCTGCAGTGGCTGAGGGACTTGTCACGTTTAAAAGGAAGGGGTTCCTGAGTATGTGGTGACTGCCTATGTAAAGGCACTGGCAAAGGTGCAGTAGGAGATAGCTGTGCTTAGTTAGGCTGGTGCTGAGGCTAGGCCCCAGAGCCCTGAGTGTGCTAGGCACTGTGCCATGCTACCCCATGCCACACTGCTCTACACCACATTGCTGTGCTACACCATGCTGTGTGTTATCCAGCCTCTTAACATTATTATCTTGCTTTTGCTTCCTGATAAAATCACTTTGCCTGTCTTCAGAATGACTGTTGCATTCTAGCTCTTCCACAGTTTTCCTAATTCATGTACTTCATGGACAAAATAGAGGACTCTTAAGTCTTCTCTTCCAAACCGCTGGTCCCCATGTACTCTCTTCTCTGTTCTTCTTGGCTTTTTCCCCTTTTCTTTTATTCATTTTTTTTTTAAATTTATTAATTTATTTTTTTGATACAGGGTTTCATAATATATATACCCCAGGCTGGCTTTGAACTTTGGATGCTCTGGCCTCAGCCTCTGAGTGCTGTATTACAGGTATAAACCACTGTGACTGGGTTTGTCCTCTGAATTCTATCCCCTACTGCTGATCTGTCACTGGTACTTTGGTAGTGACAAGAGGTAAGAGTACCCTCCTGTCATGTCACTGACAACTGCTGTATGAAATCTGTTACTGGTAGCTGGCGTTGGATACAGTTGAGTGGCACTTTTTGCAGTATCTCATGGTATATCCTGGCTGGCTTTCACTTCCCAGTGCTGGGATTCTAAGCACACTCCACCACACTGAGCTTTGTCCTCAGCCCAACCCCTTGGGTTGGCTTCCCTGACACCACTCTTAGGATGGTTTTGAACAGTCTCCTTTGCTAGCTCCTTCATATTTCTAAGTGGTAGGCTACTAGGTGAAGTTTACTTTATGCTCTGGTCATGTCACGTGGATTCCAGGCTGGAATGTCAAATCATTTTTATTTTCTCCTTTGAGACAGGGTTTTTCTGTGTAGCCTTGGCTGTCCTGTTACTCCCTTTGTAGACCTGGCTGGCCTCAAACTTATAACAGTCTGCCTGCCTCTACCTCCCTGAGCACTGGCTTAAAGGCATGTGCTACCACACCTGGCTGGAATGCTGAGTCTTAATGTTTAAATCTCAAAGATGCTTCCATTTCTGGCCAGAAGAGCTGTCTCGGTGAACATGCCAAAACACTAGTTTCCTCTGCTTGGTTCCTGAGATGTCCTTTTGCCTTTCCCATCTCCGTTCATAATACCCAGCTACAGAACGAGCTGGGCTATTTCCTGAGCAGTCTGTTCTGCCTCCGTGGCATGTCCTGACACTCGCCATCTACCCACTGCCAGCCTAGTCCAGGCTATGGTGCTGGGTCCTCCAGCGCTGCCTGATTGCAGCCACCCCTAGTCCTTCTCTGCAGTGTCACCAGTCACCTTTGGAATAGCCTCTGCTCAAGATCCTCCTAGAGTGTTCTGGCAAACTTAGGGTGACGAAGGCACCTGTTGCAAAGCTACTGTCCTGGCTGTCTACCACCATCTTTATTTCTTGACCATGTCAAGCTTTAGTCCTGCTTAAGGCTATTCTTGCTGTTCACGTTCAGACATTCCCACGGCTTGCTTTATCATTTCAGTGTTAGGGTCTTACTTATTTTTAAATGTTATTGTCTGGAGGAGGCGTCAGGGATCAAGGCTGTTCTGGTATTTTATCAGTCATACTTTTAAGTACACAAAACACTTTTGTGTGTTTGCTGTGTCATTTTCCAGCAGGCGGCAGTAAAGAGTCGATGTGCTGTGGTGTGACTTGCCCTGAAGTGGCGCACCAGCTTGCAGTGGCCCTGTCAACACAGTCTTCCTAACTTCCTTCTGGCCTCCTGACGCCTACTTGACACCTGATGTGTCCATCCTCCTCATTTCTCTCTTCAGAATAACATCTCTTCTGTGTATTTAACTGTGCTTTCATTATATTTTTGTGCTTCCTTATTATTTTCTGTCACTTGTGCACTGTTAGGACATCATTCATTTAAGTCCGATACAGCTCCACTGGTGTAGATCCAACTCAAGTGCTTCAAGCATGCAAGTCCTTTATGTAAGGCCCCCCTCCTTTTTGTTTTGTTTTGTTGTTTTTCGAGACAGGGTTTCTCTGTGTAGCCTTTCCTGTCCTGGACTCGCTTTATAGACCAGGCTGGTCTCGAACTCACAAAGATCCACCTGCCTCAGCTTCCCTGAGTGCTGGGATTAAAGACATGCATTACCACCCCCAGCTTTGATTTGGGCAAATCTTTTAAAAATTAATTTTTATTTTATTATTTTTTTGTGTGTATGCATGTGAGTGAAAGAAAAAGAGACAGACATAGAGAAAGTTATTTTAGAAGTCCTCCTGTGGGTTTCAGGAATTGTACTTGGGTAGGGGCTTGTATAGCAAACACTTTTACCATGAGCCATCTTGATTTCTGAGAAAAAAAAAATTATTGTGTCTATGTGGGTACACAAGCCACAGTGAGTAAGTGGAGGTTAAGAGGACAACTTTGTACTAGAGAGATGGCTCAGCAGTCAGGAGTCCGGGCTGCTCTTCCAGAGGACCCTGGTTCAATTCCCAATACCTCCATGGCAGTTCACAGCTGTCTATGGCTCCAGTTTCAGGGGATCCAATACCCTTACACACACAAATGCAGGCAAAACACCAGTGCCATAAAAGTAAGTAAATCATTTTAAAAAGGAGGACAACTTAGGGAGTTGGTTCTCTTCTAATTCTTAGTATCTAATGGATCCTGTGAATTGAACTTAGGTTGTCAGACTTGGCAGCAGGTGCCTTTATCACTGAGCCATCCCACTGACACAGGTGGAATTTTAAATCAGATTCCTAAGCTTATTGCCAAGAGAATCTTTTTATTCAGTATGTCTAAGATGTGTGTACTACAGGAAGTAAATATTTTCTTCCTTCCTTCCTTCCTTTCTTTTTGGTTTTTTGATACAGAGTTTCTCTGTGTACCCTTGGCTTTCCTGGACTCAATTTGTAGACCAGGCTGGCCTTGAATTCACAGAGATCCACCCATCCCTGTTTTTCCTGAGTGCTGGGATTATAGGCGTGTGCCACTGTGCCCAGCTGGTGGAAGGTTTGTTCTTTGTTTGTTTTCATAGATGAATAGTGAGTGCACTAATTGTTCAAAGTTTAATTTTTATTGAATTTAATTTAGCTTAATTTATGCAGCACCTTTATACCATATCTCCCTTATCAGGGTGTGAAAGTAAAGGTGCCATAGTTGTTGTTCTTCAAGTTTAAATTTGTGGAGTTTAATATTAGCAAATTTGTTTACAAACAGTTGTACATTTTGGACCTGTTGAAAGTTCGGAAGATGCAGTCATGATGAACACGCCTGTGGTTAAAGCAGCTTTGGAAATGGGCTTCAGCAGAAGCCTGGTGAAACAGACAGTTCAGCATCAAATCCTGGCCACTGGTGAGAACTACAGGACCGTAAATGATATTGTCTCAGCACTTCTTAATGCTGAAGATGAAAGAAGAGAGGAGGAGAACGAAAGACAAACTGAAGAAATGGCATCAGGTATAGTGGTGCTGGTGGCCAAAGCTTTTCAGTCACATGTTACATGGCAACAACCCTCCCTCACACCCATAAATTGCTGGTAACATCCCTGTTCCTCCAGGCATTTCAGAATTGTCTCTTTGCCCAGTCCAGGCTAGCTTCAAGTTTGATGTGTAGCTAGTGCAGTCCTTGAACTCCCCTGAGGTTCCTGCTGCCATCTCCAAAGTGTTGGTGTTACATATATGTGCCACTACCCAGATTTACAGCAAAGTCTTTTCTTGAGCTATATTGGAGTTCTTCTTTATACATATCTAAAATGTTGAAAAGTATGATTTAAAGGGTTTGAGAGATAGCTCACTGGTTTAAGAGTTTTTGCTGCTCTTGTGAAGCGCCCAAGTTTTGTTCCCATTGCCCACATAGAGTCTGGTGTCTCACAACTACTTGTAACTCCAATTTCTAGGATTTAAAAACTTGAGTCAGAGCTGGGTGTAGTGGAACATGTCTAATTCCTACAGTCCCGGCATTCAGGAGAGTAAGGCAGGGATATACCAAGTTCAGGGTCAACCTAGAGTGCATAGCAAGAATCTACTTGTTAATAAAGTTCCTTCAAATATAGTTTCTAAAATGATATTTTGCCTACCTGTTCTTGGTAGGTGATTGTTATACCAAAAATTCAACTTGACATCCTAGACTGTGGTCCTTTGCCTAACCCAAGAACAGTAGACAAATGATTTTGATATTTGTGTAGATTTTATTACATCTTCACCTCCTAGAACAAGTCTTCTGAGTAATTACATCTTCCACAAATATTTACATATATTTAAATCTGTAAACAGCAGAGGTAAGTAATGTGACAGTGCTGATCATTCTCAAGGAGCATGTTTCTTACCTCTGAAGTGAGGTAATGAACAAGATGGATTCATTCTTTAAAACTACTGTAAAATTAGATGTATAAAATAATAAAGGGAGCTGGCTGTGTGCCAGGTATTGTGCTAAGTGGTTTATGTGTATTTTACTTAATTCTTTAAGGAAGGTACTATTTCAGATTCGGAAGCTGAGGTGTATAGCAGGAGGACACATGGCTGTTAAGTGGCTAGACTTGCCTGGGAGCCAAGTGGAATCTATCTTGACTTACAGCTTAAGCTCTTGAGCACTGTAGTTCTGTAGAGAAGGTATGGAGTCTCAGAAAGAGAGGCTGAGGATGGAGCTTGATTGGTAGGATGATTACTTGGTGGAAGTTCCCAAAGCCCATCGTCACTACTACTAAACTGGGCGTAGCAGTTCATGCCTGTAATCTCAGCACTTGTAAGGAATGTAGAATCAGGAGGATCAGAGCCACCCTTGGCCACATATGGAACCTGGATACATGAGGTCCTGTCTCTATAAATAACAAACCAAAAACCTGAAGTAGTTTATACTCTGGTTTAACAACTCATTTTGTGGCCTTTCACAAACCACTCTCATTATCCTGAGGCTCCCTAGCTGGAAGATAGTTGTGTTATATTTAATTGACATTTTGATTGTGACAATTTGTATGCCTGTAATTCTATGGTGGGGAATAAGAAAGAAGGAGAGGACATGTGTTTTACTGCTCTCTAAAGTTTTCTGCTTGTTGTCAGCAATTGGAAGGCGAGTCTGTCAGTGATAGACTTCAGATTTTTTGATGAGCTGTTGTGATATATCAGAGTTTTAATTGGGAAGATTCAGATGCCAGCATTGAGGTGCAACCAAGTCATTTTCCTTCTTCAAGCTCAGTTTAGTGCCTAATTTGTGCTTTGGGTTGGTGGGTGTAGTTGGGGGCATTTGAAACGTAATGGAACTTTTTTCTTGCTTGTTTTTAAATGAAGGTGACTTGTCACTAATTCGGAAGAATAGAATGGCCCTCTTTCAACAGTTGACATGTGTCCTTCCTATCCTGGATAATCTTCTTGAGGCCAGTGTAATCACTAAACAGGAACATGATATTATCAGACAGAAAACACAGACACCTTTACAAGCAAGAGAGCTGATTGACACTGTTTTAGTCAAGGGGAATGCTGCAGCCAACATCTTCAAAAACTGCCTGAAGGAAATTGACTCCACATTGTATGAAAACTTATTTGGTAAGTTTTTTGGGAAAATTATTTAGGTACTCATAGGGTTTTGTTCATCTCTGTTGAGCAAGCAGAATAAATCCTGTTAAAAAAACTGCAATCTTTACATTTTATCTATTCCAAGAAAAAACTGATGTATTTTATTGTTTAGATACTGTTCTTTGTGAAATATAGCAAAAATCTGTATAAAAATATTAGGCTAAAAAGTTTTGTATTGATACAGTGATGCTTTTTGTGTGCTTTCTTTTCTTTAGTGGAAAAGAATATGAAGTATGTTCCAACGGAAGATGTTTCAGGTAAATTAGAGTTCATACTTCAGCATTATTTCTATTAACTTTCTAGAGGCTGAATCTCACTAGTGCTCCCTTGTTCTTAGGCTTGTCTTTGGAAGAACAGTTGCGGAGATTGCAAGAAGAACGAACTTGCAAAGTGTGTATGGACAGAGAGGTTTCTATTGTGTTCATTCCTTGTGGTCATCTGGTGGTCTGCCAGGAGTGTGCGCCTTCCCTGAGGAAGTGCCCCATCTGCAGGGGTACGATCAAGGGCACAGTGCGCACATTTCTCTCATAAATGAACGGTCTTGAAGTATTGTTGGACTCCAGAAGCCATCTGAACAAAGGACGAATTACTGATTCAGCTAGTGCATTCATGCTCTGCTCTTCACAATTAGTAATGTTGCATCATTAAAGGTAGTATTGTATATTTAATCTTAAGTGATTGCAAGGGAAGATCTATGCTGGTGAGCTTAGGGAGTGTGTATATACCAGAGCAGGAGTGGTAGTGCTTGCTTTGTATTATTCAGGAGTTACTGGATTTGTAGTTTGGGGAAGCACGGATTCAGGTGATGTGGAGCTCAGAAGTCCTGGAAATCAGTGGCCCTGGCACTTGGCAGTTAGGGCTCCCTGTGCTTCTTGGTGCTTTTTCCCTGTGGAAAATAGGATTTTTCTCTTACTGGTAAATAGTATTTCTCCTGTTTGTGAGAAACATATTAATAAAGTGATTTTTAAAGGCTTGCATCCTCATAGTGTGTTTTCCACCCTGATTTAAAAGTAATTTTCATAAGTCGTCATTGCACTCACTTGCTTTTCGGTTAAAAAAATGAATTCATGAAACAAGTTATTAAAAAGTGTTTCTAATAATGGGATTCATGAGAATTCCCTTAAATAACAAGCTGTATATGCTTTGTAAATAAAGTATTGGGTGAAGACTATCAAAAAATTCTGATAAATCTGCGTGAGAATTTTCAAGAAACAGTTTACTTGTCTGGTGTATAGGTGCTGAAAGGATTGGAGGGTAGGACACAGGCAGTGATAAGTGCCTTTGTGGACCAAACCACGTGTGGCTTGTCCCAGATATAGGTCTGTTAGACTTGTGAAGGTTTGAAGTGTATTCAAAAGGAAAAAAAAGCTGGGCATGACGGTGTTGCACACCTGTAGTCTCAGCAGAGGCAGGTGGATCTCTGCTAGTTGGTTTTTGGCAATACAAATTTAGACATACTTTGGAAGAAGGAATCTTTTTTTGTTTTGTTTTGGTTTTTGTGAGACAGGGTTTCTCTGTGTAGCACTGGCTGTCCTGGAACTTGCTCTATAGACAAGGCTAGCTTTAAACTCAGAGATCTACTTGCTTGTGCCTCCTGAATGCTTAGGATTAAAGGCCTGTGCTACCATGCTGGGTTGAAAAGGGGGAAATCTTTTTTTTAATTTTATTTTTTTCTTATCAGTTACATTTTATTAACTCTGTATCCTAGCCGTATCCTGCTCCCTCATTCCCTCCCAATCCCACCCTCCTTCCCTCCTCTCTACCCTGCCCCTTTCCAAGTCCACTGATAGGAGGGGACCTCCTCCCCATTCATCGGATCCTGTTTTATCAGGTATCTTCAGGACTGGCTGCAAAGCCCTCCTCTGTGGCGTAACAGGACTGTTCCTCCGTTGGGGGGTGGGGAGGTCAAAGAGCCAGTCATTGAGTTCCTGTTAGAAATAGTGAAAAGGGGGGAATCTTAATGAGAAAACAAATAAGATAGTTTGTAGGCATGTCTGTGGGGCATCTTTTTTTTTTTTTTTTTGATTCATGATTGTGGAAGGGCTTAGCCCATTGAAGGTGGTTGCCAACGCTGAACATGTCGTCTGGGATGGTACAAGACAACAAGCTAAGTAAGCCATGGGGAGCAACCCAGTGAATAGCACATGTTGGGGTTTGGTCTGGTGCTGTGTGTTCAAATGCTGATTTCAGGGCGTTGAGGTCTTGTTACCGCCCTGCAATGGGTATTGTTACTAATGTTGAAGATCTCTGGTACCCAGGTGATGAGAAGCAATGTTCCCTATTATTCCTGATTGGGTGATTAAAAGGCCACCACGTGGGCAGAGCAAAAGGTGGGAGGCCTGGCTAAGGTTGTCAGGCTTTGGGGGCAGAAGGGTCTTGGGAAAGAGTCAAGTACAGGAGGAAGCAGAGAGAGCTGCCATGGGATAGCATGGAAAGAAGCACATGGCAGGGATGGAAGAATTGGCCCAGGGGAGAGAATAAGCAAGTACTTAAGGAATTATGGATAAGAGGTAGCCTGGTATGGGGCTGGGAGGTAAAGGTGGTTTAGAGGGCAATATCTGCCTTGCCCCAGGGAAGATTAAGGCTCTTCTAAAATCTGTCAGGTGTCTGTCTTTTATTGATTGTGATAGCGAGTTAGATATACCACTGAATAACTATAGGGCTAATAATAAACATTATTAGATGCTACCTCTAAGTTAACCATGACAAGCATAACTCCATGGCTTCTGCTTCAGCTCCTGCTTTTGCAGGTTCCTGCCCTGATTTCACTTGGTGGTGGAGTATGACCTAAGAGTTGTAAACTGAAACTAACCCTTTCCTTCCCAAGGTGCTTTTGGTTATGGTGTTTTATCATAGCAATAGAAATGCTAACCAAGACAGCAAAGATGGCCTGTTCTACGTAGTGAGTTCTGAGAGGCCAGGGATAGATAATGAAACAAACAAAGCTCTCTGTATTAGGATTCTCCAGAGTAACAGAATTTACAGAACAAATCTGTATATGTAGAGTGAGGGGATATTTAAGAATGATTTATAGGCTGTAGTCCAGCTAATCCAACAATGGGTGGCTATGAATGGAAATTCCAAGAATCTATTAGTTGCTCAGTTCACAAGGCTGGATGTCTCAGCTGTTCTTCAGTAGACACTAATAGGCTGTAATGGCAGTGAAGGAGTAGACTTGCTGGGAGGCAAAGAGAGAGCCAAAGCTTGCTTCTTTCATGTTGTTTACATAGGTTTCCAGCAGAAGGTGCAGCCCAGATTAGAGGTGGGTTTTGCCAGATCAAGGTTCTGGATTAAAGGTCTTCCCAGAGTTAGGAACTCTGGTTCTCTTTAAGAGCCGAAAATGCTCAGCTCTGTCAGGATACACGCATGTGTATGGCACTGTCTAGGTTCAAATCCTATTAGCAAGGGAAGGTCTATTCCTATTGCCATGGAGGGAATATAAAAAAATATTTTTTTACACTGTGGATACATAGTTGGTCTAAAACATTCCAAACTTTTTAATCTTCATCCTGGACTTAATGAACGATGAGGCTTTCAGCTCTGGTAGGGAGTAAAATTAGAAGTTTGTCAGCCAAAGGAGCCCAGTTAGAGCTTGCCCCAAGATGAAGAGATAGTGTGCCAGGCCATCTGACTTTCATCTCAGACTGCAATTAAAAAACAAAAACGCGCCCTTCTCTTAAAAGGTAGTCTTTTTAGGACTTGCCGTGCTCCTTCCATCTGGCTCTTTGCTTACTGCTGGCGAGTATGCATTGAGGACCCGTGATGTGCCAAACACAGTGGTAGGTGCTATAAGCAACCGAGTGGTTCTTGGGGTGGAACTTTGATGCTGGGTTCTGATACAGTAGTAGCTGAGAATGCAGATGTATTTGGAGATAAATCTCTTAAAGGGGTAATCAAGGAGAACAAGATTGTGCAGGTGAGCTCTAGTGTGTATACTCTAAGCTGCCACCTGTAAGGCAAGGACAGAGGCTTCGGGACAACAAAGCCCCTAACACCTTCATTTCATTTCAGATGTGGGAGAACAAACTTGAGTGAGTCACCCAGTCTGGAGCTCTGCTGTGTCTGTCCTAGGTGCTTTAGAGCAAATCAGTACTAGTGACTCAACACTGCAGAGTGAGAACTGACTATGGTCTTAGAACATGACTTGGCTGTGTGTGTGTACCACAGCATTCGTGAAGGTCAGAAGACAGGTTTGTGGAGTCAGGTCTCTTACCTTTACATAGTGTGGTAGTTTGAATAAGATATCCCTTGTCTCTGGCATTTGGATATTTGTCCCCCGTTGACGGTAGGTTTAGGAGGTGTGGTCTTGCAGGAGGGAGTACATTTACTGGTGTAGGCTTTGAAATTGCAAAGCTTCATGCCATTCTGGCTTTCCTATCTCCTTCCTGCTTTCGGTTCAGGATATCAGTGCTAGCTGTTGTGACTGTCATGCCTGCCTGCTGCTAGGCTTCCCAGCAGTGTTGGTGACATATTCTTTTAAGCTCAAATAAACCCACCCTCCTATAACTTGCCTTCACCATGACTAAAGACACTTGCCACTGAGCTTAGTGTCTTGAGTTCAATCCCTAGAAGGAGAGAACCAACTCCTTCAAGTTGTCTTTTGTCCTCCACTGGTGTTATGGCACACACAGTGCCCCTTCCCCCCTAAATATTTTAAAACATACTGGCTGCATACTTTGAAATTCACTTAGAAATTAAAAATTTTAAATATCAATTCATTAAACTAATACAACCATTAGATGTTAATAAGAATGTTTAAGTGAGTGGTACTTTATATTTTAGCAAAGCTTTATGCCTGGCTTAAAAGACAGTTGTATTCTTTACCTGCTTGTGCATCCCTGCTTGTGACATGTTTTGGTGGCAGTATAAAGAACTGTGAGCCTCAGAAGTACACATTTGGAAAAGGTACTGTAAAGAAGACCAATTAGTGGGCATTCTTCATGTTTTCCCATACTTTGGATAAGTGGCATCTTAAGGGTGATGGAGTGTGGAATCAAAAACATTAATATTGGGGCACATAGGACTCTCTCTGGTAAGGGGAAATAGCATAGACATCAAGGGTGGATGGGGATGTGGGACAGGATACGAGGGACCAGGTGTGGGGAGGATGGAGGGCGAGAGTGCTGGAAGAGACATCTTGGGATTAGCTAGAAACAGTGCAATGGAAACTCCCAGGAATCTAGGAGGGTGACTCTAAGACTTTTAGCAATGGGGAATATGGAGCTTGACTGACCATCTTCTGTATTACCAAGCAAGACTTCCAGTGGAGGAATTGGGACACCAACCCAGCCACAAAACCTTTCACCTACCATCTGTCCGGCCTATAAAATGTGTAGGGGTAAGGGGGGTGCAGAAATTGTGGGAGTGCCCAAATGGTGACTGGTGCAGCTTGAGACTCATGCCACAAGAGGGAGCCCACCATGACACTACCAGGAGGGCTAGAACCCAGAGACTGGATAGCCCAGAGACCTGTGATAGAACCAAACATGACTGGTTAAAAAAAAAAAAAAGTCACTGAGATGATTCTTAATGCTATTCTGCTATATTTATAACATGGTGCCTCAACCAGTTGTCATCAGAGAGGCCTTATGCCACTACTGATGAGGCAGATGCAGAGATTCACAACCAGACATTAGGTGGGGTTCAGGGAATCCTGCAAAGGGAAGGAAGGGGCGTAGGAACCAAAAGGGATAATGACACCACAAGAAAGCCCAGAGTCAACTAACCTGGGCTCATAGGGCCTTACAGAGACTGAACCGACAACCTGGGAGCCTGCATGGAACCTAGGCCCTCCACACATATGTTATAGTTGTATAGCTTGGTTTTCTTGTGGAACTCCTAACAGATGGAACAGGGACTGATTCTTTTGCCAATGTTCGGGACTTTCTCCCTCATACTGGGGTGCTTCATCCGGCCTTAATATGAGGGGAGGGTGCCTTGTCTTACTGCAACTTGATAAGGGAGGCCTGCTTTTCTCTGAAGAGAAACAGAGCTGGAGCTGTAATCTCACATGGTGGCTGGGAACTTGGGACCTCTAACCACTGAGAATCTCTCCAGGCTCCCTCAATGACTCCTTCAAAAGATACAATGAACCTTAAAGAGTTGTGACGGCTCATCTTGGTTGTCCACTTGACAAGACAAACTCCTGGGTACTACTAAGGGATTTTTTTTGGGTTAGATTATCTGAAGCAGGCACACTCTAAATGTGAGCTGCACTGTCAAATGAAACGGTCAAGGATTAAAGAATCTGCCTTTTATCTGCGCCCCCTCACTCTGCCGGGTGAGCTCATTTGTCCTGTTGCTATGGCTATTAGGAGCAACTTGTTCAGAGTTCCACTGTCCAGTGGCAATCAGTGGCTCTCCAGGAATCCTCCAGGCCTTCAGCATCAGACTGGAGCTGCTGAGACACCCAGCCTTGTGGACTGCCACTACCAGTGTGAGACAGCCATTATTGTACTCTGCAGAGTACATCCTATAAGCCCATCTAAGAAACCCCCTTTCTAGGTGTTTTCATTCTGTAAGTTCTGACGCTTTGGAGAATCCTGACTAGAAGAGCAGCATTAGGTGTGATATGGGGTGAAGTCGGAAGCCCAGAGTTCTTGTACCTGCTTTTCACATGTGTGCCTTTCCCAACAGCATCACTTAGATGTCTGTGGTTACAGTTGGCGCTTTGGCACATTATCAATATAGAGATCTTAACACACTGACTTCATTTCTTCAGGTGTTGACCTTCAGTGAGGTTGAAGGAGCATATGGTTCTTGTTTTCAATTTTCTAAGGTGCCCCTCTGCTGTTTTCCACAACAGACAGCTGTGCTGACATCTTTCCCAGTGACAGCATTGCAATGAGTCCGCCTGAACCTTTACCCTGCCTTTTGTTTGGTGACCACTGTAACAGGTGAGGTGGGATTTCACGGTGTTCTTTTTAAATAATTTTAGGAATTTATTTTATGCACATTGGTGTTTTGACTGCATGCACATCTGTGAGAGAGTACCAGATCCCCTAAAACAGGAGTTAACAGACAGGTGAGCTGCCATGTCGGTGCTGGGAATTGAACCTAGGTCCTCTGGAAGAGCAGCCAATGCTCTTAATTGCTGAGCCATCTCTCCTGCCCATTACTGTGGTTTTAATGTACCTTTCTCTGATGGTTAGTTATGCACAGCAGGCTTTTTCAGGTATGTTTTGGGCATTTGTATGCATTCTTTAAAAAAAAAAAAGTTTGTTCTATTTATTTTGCCCATTTTTAAAGATTTTGTGATTATTGAGTTCCTTACACATTTAAATATTAACTTCTTATCACATGTATGATTTGTACAACTTTTCTCCTATTTTTGTGTTTACATCCTGATTTTTGTTTTGTTTTGTTTTTTACATATAGGTACTGTCTTAGGGTTTTGTTGCTGTCAAGACACAACATGACTATGGCAACTCTTGTGTTTTTTTTGGTTGTTTGAGACAGGGCTTCTATCCTTGGCTGTCCTGGATTCGCTATGTAGGCCAGGCTGACCTTGAACTCACAGAGATCTGCCTGCCTCTGCCTCCGTTAGTGCTGAGATTGCAGGCTTGAGCCACCGAGCCTGGCTCATGGCAACTCTTTATAAGGGGAAGCATTTAATTGGGGTTGGCTTATAGTTTGGTCCATTATTGTCGTGGCAGAAAGCGTGGCAGCATGCAGGCAGAAGGAGCTGAGTGTTCTAAATCTAAATTGGCAGGCAGCAGGAAATGAACTGTCTTGTGTTTCCACCTCAAAGCCCCTAGCCTTGCACCTTCCTCCAACAAAGCCATACCCACTCAAAGGCCACACCTCCAGGGGTCATTTTTATTCAGATCACCACTAGTACTGCTATAGACTTCTAGGACTGCTTTGTTATTATAATTTAGGCCTTTTTATTCTACTATGCGTAAGGTTCAAATTCAGAACAAATGGCTGAGATGCCTATTTGACATATCCAAATAGACACTGGCCGCCAGATTCTCCTTGTATCCCTCAGTCCCTGCCTGTTACAGGGCCCTCCTGGCTGGCACACCCCACCCTCTCCAGTGCATGGGCTGGGCTGCTCTTACATATATATATTCTATCCAACTGTTTTGTTTACCTGTTCCCTTTGTGCCTTTGGCCTCCTGGCTGCTGCACCTGGTCCCCCTCTCCCTATTTCTTCTCCCCGAGTGGCCCAGCTGAGTCTGGTCATGTCCACTATGGATTCTTCCAGATGTCTCTGACTCTGTGTTCTCACACATATCTATAATAAATTTTCTCTTCCACCCTACCTAGGTGCAGTCATGACCTTTCATTTCATTTCTCTTTTTCATTCATGTTGGGGGTTGGTCTGATGCTTGTGTTTTGATGCTAATTACTGGCCCTCAAGAGCTGGTTACTGCCCTATCCTGCCTAAGACATTATTCCTGATTGGTTGATTAAAAGGCCTATACCTGGGCAGGGCAGAATGGGGTAGGCATGGCTAAGATCCCCGGCTTTCGGTTCAGGAGAATCACAGGAAACAGATGGGAAGAAGAGAGGAGCAAGAAGGACACCACAATAGGTTATTGTGTAGAAGGAACCATGTGGGTGGGGAGGAAGGGTTCCAATAATGGCATGGAAAATTCCAGATGAGAAATGCAAGCATTTATAGGACTATGGATGGAAGATGGGCCCAACAGGAATGGTAAAGGTGGATGGCTTTGGATGGGGGCTAGGAGGTGGATGGTGACAGCATAGGTGGAACTGCCCATCCCAAAGTAAGTAAGGCAATTATAAAATCTAATAGGTGTCTGTCTTATTGATTGTGATAGCGGGTTAAATAATAATGCTGTAACAATTACAGGGCAAATAATAAACACTATATAGCCCAACACCATCTTATTTACAACAACACATTTACTATGTAGTTTAAGTCCCTGCTGACTTCCTGACTCTTGTCATTATTGAGGGTATGATACTAAGTATCTCCACCATAAGGTATGTACAGCACACATTTAAGTGTTTTACACACGTCATCCCCTTGACAAACTGACCATCTATCATATACTGACCTTGTTTCATTTCAGTTTTTAATTTAGTTTGATTCATCTAAATGTAGCCTTTTCTGTACTTTTTTTTTTTTTCATATACAAATACCCTTTTCCATCCTGTATAAGTCAGGGTCACAGAATGCATGGAATGAATATATATATGTAAGGAGAATTTATTGGAATGACTTATAGGCTGCAGTTCAGCTAATCCAACAATGACTAGTAGTCAATGAAAAGTCCAAGAATCTAGAAGTTCCTCTGTCCCACAAGGCTAGGTGTCTCAGGTGGTCTTCTGCATATGCTGGGATCCCAAAGAAATAGGGTCCAATGCCAGTGAAGGAATGGATATGCCAGCAAGGTGAGAGCAAGCAGGCAAAGAACAAGAGCGTCTTTCTTCCATGTCCTGACATAGACTTCCAGCAGAAGGTGTGGCCTACATTAAAGGTGTGTCTTTCCAGCTCAAGATGCAGATCAAAAACCTTTGTCTCTTGCCTCATAAGCTGGATTTATGGTGTGTCTTTCCTCCTCAAGACCTGGATCACAGGTGAGTTTTCCTACCTCAGAGGTTTGACAAATGGATTCACCCACTTCAAATCCTTCTGGGTAGATTAGCCAGGGAGCCCCAGGGGTCTGTGTCTGTTTCTGCTTCCCAGCAATGGGGATCTGGATGTGCACTGCCACCCCTGAGTTCTTGTGTAGATGTTGGAAATCCAAACTCAGGTCTTGGTGCTTACACAATGATCACTGTGCCCACTGAACATCTTCCCAGCCCAGTCATTTGATTGAAGGATTTAGTTTGTTTATATTTAAGCTATTAACTATTTTAAAAGTTCATTATCCCTACTCTTAACACCTGAAATGCTTCAAAACCTGTGAAATTCCTGAGTGACGTGAGGAAATTTCAATACCCAACTTCATGTGATATGTTCACTCAAAATGAAGACACCCTACAAAGATCATAGAAGCTATCTTTTAGTATTTAAGGTATATAATAAGCAGTTAGGTTCCATCCCTAAGATGCCTCATTTACATATGCAAATATTCTAATGTCCAGACTCAGAAACACTTCTGTTCTCCAGGATATACTGAACTTATATGGACAGGCAGGAATTGTGTTAATTATTTAGATCCTGCAAATCCTTTGTCTCTTGCAGTCTCCCTGTGTGGCTGGGTAGGTAATCTTCTGTATCAGCACTAGTAATATGCTTTATTATTCATCTTTTATGTACCCATTGTTTCTTTGTGGTTATTTCTTTTAGGTAATAACCTTGACAGATTATATAAAAGACTCTGTACTTTCACCATAGCTCCTTCCCATTTTTATTACTTGTGTCATAATTTATCCTTTCATGTCATACACCTGTTAACAAATTAGTGCAGCTGTCATCTTAAATGCTTTGTCTAACGTCCAATTCTAAAAACAAATGACTCACACAGCTTCTTGGAAAAGCTCCCTCCTAATAATGTAATAATGAACACCACCCACACTTTTGTTTTGGCAAGTCTCTATCACTCTCTGAAGGACAGCTTTGCCATTTAGTTGTGTTTTTGTTTTTTCCCTCAGACCTTTGATTAGATCATATCACCCCGCTCTTCTAGCATGTCAGCTTCCCACTGATGTCTTGATGGCAAAATTAGAGTCTTTTGCGTGGTATTGTACATCTTTCTCTCATTGCATTCAGGATCCTGTCAGTTTGGCAATCTGATTGTAATGTCACTTTGGATCAATGTGATTTGCAACTTAGGATCTTTCTGTACCTGGATTTTTAAAAATCATTTTCCAGATTTGGGATGTTTCTAGCTATTTTAAATATTTTTTCTTCCTTTAATACTGTATTCAGCATTTTCACTTGTGATGCTAGCTCTTAAACTGCATAGGATTTCATTTTTTTCACATTTTTTTTCTTTGATGACTTTAAGTTGTCCTTATCTGTGGCTTAGACTGGTTATATAGAGTTGTTGAGGCCTGCTTTAACATTTTGCACAACTATAGCCCCTGTGATGAGACCTTCTTTTGTTTTTAGTGTAACTGTAGCTCTTCTGTTGACACCTGCTTTGTTTTTAATTACAACTGAAGCCTTTTTTGTTTCGTTTTTATTTTTTTAAGACAGGGTGTCTCTGTGTAACAAGAGCTGTCTGTTCAGGACTCACTTTGTAGATCTGCCTGCCTCTGCTTCCTGAGTGCTGGGATCAAAGGCATGTTTCACCAGACTGGCAACTGAAGCCATTTTTGTCTTAAGTCTCCATAAAGTGAAGTTGAGTACAAGTTCTCAGGCTCTGCCTGTCTTAGAACTTGAAGAGCCTTTTACTTACAATTCAATACTTGTTGAATGTTCACAATTCAATACTTGTTGAATGTTCTGCTTGAATTAATATATGTCCTACTTAAACAAAACTGCAATATCCTGCTAAGTTCTTTTTTCTCAGAATGGTGGGGAACTGGAAAGTCCCCAATCTCCTCTACCCTATACCCTGGGTCAATCAGCTTCAAATGCTTTGTCTAGCTACCTAGATACAATGTACTTGGAACAAAAATCAATTCTTCTTGCTTGGCTAGGCATGTTATACCTGAAATAGAACTTACTCTTCCTGCTTGGTTGTGGGTTTTCCCTTTAAAAACTTCCTCTGGAAACAGCATCACTTGGCTCACAGGTCCACTGTCTCTGACTGGTCAGTCTTTGTTCAGCATTCAATAAACTTTTATTCTGAGACTGGTGTCTACTTGGTCACCAGTGGCTATTTTCAAATCTCAACAGTTTGCATTTTATTAGATATAAGTATCTAGTGATGACCTGAGGTGGAATTGGGTATCTTAGGGAGTCCTGGATAGTTCCCCACAGATACCACAGAAACAGCTTCTTCTGTTATATGTTCCCATGATGCTCTGCTTTAGGCCCCAAAGCAGGCAAGTAACCAACCAATCATGGATAGGGCCTACCCCCTAACATAACTTAGGCAAAAAAAATTAAAAAAAAAAAGCCTTTTATATGTAGACCAAGTATTTATTTTATCGCAGTAATGTAAAGCTGACTTAAATATTGCAGTTTATTTTGTCACTTAATTTTGAGAGGTTTATTATCTTCTGATGTTTGATCTTCCTTAGACTAGTTACTCTGAATTATTTTTGTGCATTTAGGGTTAGGAGCTCTCTAGCCCCTGAGAAGTAGCTGTCTGGTATTCATGTTTCTTTGGTCATATTTCTAGTTGGTTTTTGTGCATTTAGTGTTACTCTTTTATAGGATGGCTTTGGGGCAAAGGACTTACACTGGGGGATGAACAGGAACTGGCAAGAAGTACAATGGTCTGGTGAGGGACAGTTTATTCTCTGCAGCTGGCAGCTTGGGTCAGTTTTGGCAGACATTGTAGGGGTCCTCAGAGTACTGGAGTACTACTGTCAGTAGCTGAGGGCTTTGTGGATCTTCACTTGCGATGTCTGCTGGATTCACTTTGCACAGGAGGTCGTAGCTAAGACGTTTCAAGCACTGGGTCCAGCTCGCAGGCACTGTGACATCACTAGGATATGAAGGGTGGTGTGTATGGAGTGCTCTGGATCCAGAGACTGAAGCACAGGTTCTCAAGATGGGGCACTGTCGATAATTTTTGAGTACCTAGGTTCCAGCACTTGTGAAGCTGCCAAGAATTGGGGACAGGGCAGGTAGCATGCACATGACTATAGTGGCTATGGGCAAAGGTGAGGTTGAAGTTCTCTCTGGTGATGAATGAGCTAGTATTAGTATCACAGGCACATTACACAGTGGCCCCAGGGCCCCAGGCATGAGGCCTTCTAAGACAGTAGCATTGATGTTGGATGTCTAGGCCTTGGAGCCAAGCTCTGAAGCAAGGTCTAAGTCTGAGGGCTGAGCTGGTGCTTTAAATGTCTGCCTGGCCTGAGGGTCTGTGCTACAGCAGGCCTGCTCTGTGGGAGTCGCTCATGCCTGCAGCACAGGCGGGTACAGTGCAGCCTGAGTTTAGGCTTGGAGTGTGGGCACGTAGGCAGAGGTCAGTTTTGAGGTTATGCAAGACTGGGAGAGATGGCATCTCTGGTTCCTGGAGTAAGTGGCTGCTTTGTGGTGTGTGTCTGTGGAGGTGGCAGGCCTCTTGTGGTAGTGGATGGCTGCTAACTTGATGCAAAGAAATGGAACCCAACAATACTGAAGAAACGAGAGAACCCACTGGCAAATTCACAAAGCCTGTGCCAAGGAATGGACATTTTTGTTGAACCATCAGAGTCTGGCCTTGTTGTGAAAGCAGCCCTTAACTGTACCTTTAACAGAATCATGTACTGGAGCAACAACACAGGCACTTCTTTGCCATTCAAAACACTTAACAACTTGGAATGGAGAACAAATTTTATTCTAAAAATAGATCTGAGTAACAATGAAATACCAAAATTGGCCATTATAATAGAAAAATGGGTAACTACAGTTTGCTTTAGTCTTTTTCCTGAAGATACAAAATTGTCACACCATAAAATATGTTGCCAACTCTCATTTGTCTACATCTGAATTATCCTCCTATGGGTTTACCCAAGTAAAATGTAAAGCCCAAGTAGCTCTGCCGGGGGCCACATCTACATCGAGGACTGTTTGATCTCAACAAACACATTCTCTAGAAAAGTTGGAAAAGGAAGCATTTACTCAAGCCAGACTCGGAAGACAAACTTACACTTGGGAAACATGCTCAGTTTTTACAGATTAAAAAGAGATCCCCTCAACGAAAGTCCTAGTATTTGAAAGTAACAAATTATAAAAGACATAAGTACATTACTTTTAATCTCCAAATCAATATAGATGTAAGAGGCAAAAACGACAGTGCTTTAAGAAAGTAGGCTGTATCTTCAAAGTGCTAAAGAAACAAGTATTCAACAAGATCTTCTTGGTACTCAAGTACCGAGGATGTAGCAAAGACAGGTTAAATTTAAAAGGGCCTCACTGCCACAGGGTCCCAAACTATATTTTGCAAAGAAAAGAAAGCAGTGGTTGCAAGCCAAATGGAAAGGATCAACTTCCCACCAGCTCTCATCTGAAACTAATCTAACTCTATTCTCTGTGTTCATATAGGTCTGAGCATTCCACATTTTACCAAGTCAGTTGGCTCTAATGTACAGAAAGTAGAAACGATTCTTATGTTTATATATACACTCAACATTTCTTAGGAATCTTCATCTTAAGAAAACCAGAAGCAGATTACAAAAGTAACACATTTTTAACTGTAACACAGGTGTATGTCATTAGGACTTTTTTGGCTTATTTCTACACTTTTAATTTACTTTGGCCCTCGACAATAGAAATATAAGTGTTTTGTAACTACTTCCTTTGTTGACCTTGACCCTGAGTTTGACCTAAATATAAACTATAGTCTTAACAATGCCGCAGAGAGTGTGGCTTCTGTGGTGATCTAACACCATTTCCCTGCAAACGCCAGGAGCTCCTTGTCAGAGGGATAAGGAAGCCAGAATTTATCAAAATACACTTTAGTATATAAAAGTTGTTTTCTCAAATTTGAATAAGTTGACAGTGTAAAAAAATACAGCATCTCTACCCTGTGGGTTCAGTAGCCTTGGGAGCTTCACATTCCCTGATTTAGAAAAGACAGCATTCTGCTGTCAATATAGACTTCTAAACACTGACTTGGAAATAATATAATGGGGCTTCAAAACAAAATGGTGTTTGCTTTTCATTAAAGCAGCTCAGTTCTACATTGCCTAAAAATGTTCACTAAATCTCAAATTGACACGTGTCTGTGAAAAGCAGTTTCCAATGGTGTGACAGCAGCAGTCTGCTTGTGTTCCTGCTGCTGTATCTTTTGAGAAGCGCGAGAGCTGCAGCTTGCCTACGTTATGCACAAAGGAAGAAACATCAACACTGCCAGCTGAAAAGAAATGGTCAGTAAAGTCCACCTGTTCCAGTGCTCTGGTGGCCTTTAGCACAAAAGAACGGTGGTGTTCAGGCTGTATTTGGAGTACAAATTCTGTTTCTAGATCAACTTTAAACCCCCAAATGCTGATGCTGCCTTAGATTGAGTGTTAGAGCTGGTCAGCTCAATTATGGACCCTGAGGCATGAATTAGATGCACCCAGCTCTGAGTGACAGGAAAGTTCTTGATGTGAGCAACAGAGATAGTGAAAATCCTGAGTGCTGTGACAGGCTCCTCAGCTGTACGCATGGAGCCTGCCCCTCCGTGACAACTGTGACCACTCACTGCCATGCGCATAGCATACTCCAAAAGGTAGGACTAGTCCTGCTATGACTTACTAAAGTAAGTATAATCATGGATAAATTACCTGTTAGCTCCAAATTTTCATTTAACTACCCAGACCACACCCTTTAACTTTAGTAGTGAGAAATTTCTAGATATTAATGAAATACATTGTTCATCTTATGCATGGCTTGTTTATGCTATTTCTAAGAAAATAATATTTTAAGCAAATATAAACCAAACTAATTGATAGGGCTGTAGTCTCTCTTCTTTCCTTGGCCAGTGGAGTACTTTAAATGATAGCATCATGTTCATCGCTGTAATATAGAAAAAAATTAAATTATTGTAAAATTATTATTTGTAAGAAAGGTAACATAGAACAATTTTTATTTTCACAATCAATACCATTGCTCAGCATTAAGTTTCATGCATATCCAGTATACAGTAGTGGGTTTGCCAAACAGGCCCACAGTCCAATCTCTGTTCTGGCTGTACTCAGGGCACATGTTATGACCTGGTCATGTATACTGGGAAAAACAGTCCAGAAATGTTAAAATGGGGAAGGTAGGCTACTTTAAAGAGCTAGCATTATAGCCACGGACCACCACACCTGGTTTACTTATAGGGAAAATCAAGCAGATGGGTTTCTTTTGTGTCTCTCTGTGTCCTTGTCATAAAATGCAAAAATAAAATAAAATAAAATGTATATGTACACGGCAGACCCCCTAAGTTGCTAGGTTGAGGAGACCTGGCATGTCATTTCTTATGATTAGTGGGAAAAGCCAACAAAAGGGATTTGCTAAATGTTGGTAAAGTAGTGTTTGATCCAGGTAAAGTACAAACGTGCTTATAGATAGTTATATGTTCATTTGTAAGAACTACAAGTGTGCACATGAACACAACATACGTCTTTCCTTGAGATGAACACTGGCCTAACTGGGATTGGCCATGATAAAACTATGTAGGATGGTCAAACTCACATTGTTCGATACCGAATGCCTCTTCTTGAATAGTACATTTTGCATCCAACGTAGAGAATAGATAAAGCTCCCAATGTTAACACTATACCACCAACAAAGCTGCCAGTATCAAACCTCGATCCTTTGCCTTTGTCAGGACGAGCAGTTGCTGTATCTAGAAGATAAAACAGATATCTGTGCTTTATTTTAAAGCATTGCATATTCTGAAGTCCGAATTTCTATGTAAGAATGCTGGAATGTGGGTTAGGGAAAATTTGGGCACATAGTTTCTATTTTTTGTAGAAAGGAAAGCTGGCTTTAATGTGGCATTTACTAGCTAACTCACAGCACAGAAAAAGGTAATACGTACTCATTACAGATGTCATAAAGCTACTGTGGGCTGTGGTATTCATGGACGCTGACGTCTGGGTTGAGTTTGGGGAAGCACTTGCTTTGGGAGTAGACTTTGAGGGAGTAGAAGTCACGTGTGGTGAGGTTCCTGGTGTTGATATTTTAGCAATAGTTGCAGGTTTCACAGTGACAACCGTGCTATTTCTTGACAGTACTGAAGTTAATAATGGCTTCATGGTGCTGTTGTTAATTTCACCAGTCTGGTTAGAAGCCACATGTATGGTGGTAGTCTCTGAAAAAGAATAAGAATGGTTAGGATCTGTGGTAAAAGGTCCCCCCCACAGCTATTGGTCATGGCCCCACCCAGAGCGGTCTAGCAGGGTGGCAGCAGGGGAGCTGTGCTGACCGTAGCACATTTTGGATTACAACCACATAACCAACAAGACCAGGCCCACATTTATATAGCTAGGAAGTTTTGTAAGGCTATAAAGAGATAAAATTGTAAGACTGAATCATATCTGTGTGAGACCTTGCACCATGCTTCCTTTCACATTTTAGGTTTTTAAAAGTTAGTTTTTTGTTTGTTTTTCATAGTCAGGGTCTTGCTTATGTAGCCCAGGCTGGCCTCAGACTGTGGCATGCAGCCTGAGTACTGAGTATAGGCCATAGTAACCTGTAACATTATTTCATGTCTAGAAGACTACACTGTGAGTGTGAGAAGGTTTTTAGGCTTGAGGTTCTCTGCCACATTCTTGTAGGAACTGAGATCTCCAAGCCACAGCAAGCTGAGCAGCAGTGTTACTCTTTATAAGGGTGGTCATCGTCCTCAGAGGACTATGCACGTGAACTGCAATCACAGTTAGCTGGTCACTTGGTGACGGTGACAACCATCGAGATAGGTAGGAGGGTGTATTCTGAGAACCTCACATCTCAAAACCAGTTTTGCAAGGGTGGGTTACAATGCCAATGCCTCAGCTCATGCCCACATTAAAGCAGCTCAGTTTTTTGGGATAAAATGTTGTGTGCATGAAAAAAGAAAAATTCTCAACAAAAGCATGTCTCCTTCATTTCTTATTCAGTATGCATTTTCCTTGAGGGAGCACAAAATACTGCAAAACCCAAATCTTTGTACATTAACAGTCCAAGTGGAATCCATGTTGAAGTTCCACAGCTGCTTACAGTGCAGTGTGTGGGGTGGTGACTGGTAATGTGGCTCTAATCCTTTAGATGGTGTAGCTTGTGGCTCTAATCCTCTAGATGGTGTAGCTTGTGGCTCTAATCCTCTAGATGGTGTAGCTTGTGGCTCTAATCCTTTAGATGGTGTAGTTTCTTCCTGTGTTGGCTCTTCAAGATAGAAACCTTGTTGGTTTTCCTTGCTGACCATTTTCTTCCCATAAAGGGTAACGATGGAAAATCAATCACTTGGGCTTGCTTTTCTCACCCCACCAACACCAAGGTCCTTACCGGAGCAAGGTGATGACTCTGCATGTCCCAGTCCAAACTACTCCTAAAAGACGTATTTCTTTCAAGCTCGACTGTACACACTGGGGTCAAGGCCACTGCTTCTCCAAACCACAGCTCTTACACACATCTCTGTCTCCTCCCAACCTCACTTCTCTGTTCTCACCCACTGGTATCAGCCGTCCTTTTTTAAAAACAGAACCCTTATTATTATCCTAGTAGGTGCCACAGCAAACAGCAGTCTTTATGCCCTTAACAGAGTGGCCGTCACAGAATAAAACAATGAACCACTTGCCTGCCAATCAACTGTCTACTAAGTCTTCAGACACAACAGAGTGACATGGGCAAAACCACGACAGGGAAATATATTGTTCCAAGTGTGCTACAGAAATACCTAAGCAGCTGGGAGTTTCCATAAACTGGCACAACATTCCAAAGGGAAAAGCTGCTAAGAGCTTCAGACATGAGAGCCGAATGCAAGGATGCTGTTCTTAAGGTCAGAATTCATGTCTGGTAACTCAGTGCCTTTGCTTGAAGTATAATTATCATGTGTTTCCTTCTGTGAAGAACCACCAATCTGGGCAAGGCGGCACAGAACGGGAAAGGTGGCTGAGGCAGGGTATTACAAGCATGGGGCCAGCTACTAGGGTTACAAGGAAAGAACCTGCCTCAAACAATAAAAACACAGGTAACTGGGCAGGGGAGATGGCTCAGTGAGTAAAGGTGCTAGCTGTTAAACCTGAGGGGCCGAGTTCGATCCCTGGGTCCCTCACAGTAAAAACTCTCAAGTTGTTTCCAACTTCCACCATGTGCTATGGCACACACACATATTCACAATGAGGAAATGTAATAAAATGTTTCATATAAATGATAACCATATTAAGCCTGATGTTCCCTGGTCTTTTCACTGTTTGAAGACTGATGAGTACCTAAAGGTACAGTTTACAAAGTTGTCCCCTGCACAGAGATGACAACAGGCCAGCCAGCCAGCAGCACTGTTAGGGAGAAAACCTGTCACCCCCGGAGCTTACCTCCTGGCTCTCTAGTCTCTAGAGCAGTGGTTCTCAACCTTCCTAACATGGCAACATAACACATGTTATGTTGACCCTCAACCATAAAATTATTTTTGTTGCTACTTCATGGCTGTGATGAATCATAAATATCTGATACACAGTTCCTGTGAAAGGGTCATTTGACCCAAAGGGGTCAGAGGTTTAGGACTGCTGCTCTAAGCTGAACTTGAAAGGCAGGTGAGGGAAGGGTGTCCTCCTCCGCTCTTGGTCCATGGAGAGTCAGAGAATGCTACTTCTCCTCAACACAGGAAGGCCCAAAGGTAACTCTGAAGAGCCAGACAGCTTTCTGCCCTGTGACTCAGTCAAGGACTGAAGTCAGGTCCCAAGGGAGTCTGGTTCCAGGTAGTTTTTTCTTCTGTGTATCAGCGAAATTTAGGGTGCTTCCTTTACTGCGAAGTCTTTTCTTTCTTTTTCAGTGGTTCACATGCACCACTAAGAACCTGAGAAGAAAGCTGGCCCAGTGGCTTCCCAGAAGCGTATAGCCTAGGGTAGGAAAGAGGAGCGCTGCAGCACAGGGAGCAGGGTGCTGAGGCCGTGAGGGCAGCAGAGGAAGCCCTGCTGTGTGGAGTGTCAGGAGGCCAATCATGCAGCAGCCAACTGGCTTTTCCCTGTGAGCCCCACTGGGCTGCCTGTGAGGGAAACGAGGAGAGGTGGGCAGAGAGTCGAGTGCTCAGGCTGCACCTTCAGCCTCACAGCAGGCCTGTGTTGGCAAGCCAAGCTCCGCAGAAACTGTACTCACTATTTTTATTCAGAAATCTGCACATACCGCCTACAATATGAGAGCACAGGTATGTGTGCGTGCGCACAACTGGAAAGGGTTGCCCACACTTGGTGTGGCTTGAAGTGTGTTCCTGAAATTTCTATGTGGAAATCCAAACTCAGTGTCAGACTTCAACCCAGATATTGAGGGCTTTCTGGGGAGCATCTCACTCAGATGAGCTGTTGGGGTGGCTCCACCACCATGGTGTAATCTCAAAGGAAGACCAGAGGCTTGAGAAGGAGGCCCCAGCTGCTGGCCCTACTGCCCCATGGAGCCCTTCCTCTGCTGGCTCTGCATAAGCCTCCTGAGCCTTTCCTCAGGGCCATGTTCCCCCAGAGTCACCTCAGATTCCAGGAGAAAGATTCATGTGGAAACACTGTGACAAAGACAAAAACCACTCAAGAAATCCAGAGTCTACCCAGACAGACTGTGCCATTCAGAGGCAGTTACCTCTCCCGGCAAGGCCTCTTTGCCTGCCCCTCTCACTCTGACACTGTTATGTACCACTTTAAACATTACAGTATATTACACTGGGATGGGGTGGGAGGCACGTTAGCCCTGAAACTGCTCACACCTCAGAGAGGCAAGAACTTCTGACTACTGCCAGCAAGCCAGAGTGCCAAGGGATGTCACCTCGGCCTGCTGACACACTCATCTCCCCACCGTTCTCAGTGCCGCTTTAGGCAGTGGTAAGTGAGCTCCATGCCTGGCTTCAGAGATTCATCCACGGGCAGTGAGCTGTCCCTGCAGCTGGTACCAGCCAGGGGCCTCACTGAGCCCAGTACCGACAGGGAGATGAGCTTAGTCAGTGCATACCTGTCAATCTGGCCTCAACACCTGACAAATGTGAGGTCCAAGGTCGTCTGCCTGTATTGAACATAATCACAGGAAAGGGAAGGAAGGGGCCAATGGCAGCCCCATACACCTCCCAGCACAGGCAGCAGCGTAAATAAAAAGGAGAGAAGCAAGTGGATCTCTGTGAGTTCATCAAGGCCAGCCTGATCTACAAAAGTGAGTCCAGGACAGCCAAGGCTCCACACAGAGAAACCCTGTCTTGGGAAACTAGAAAGAGGAGGGGGGAGTCACCGAGGGGGGGGAGAGGGAGAGGGAGGGAGAGAGAGGGAGAGGGAGGGAGGGAGGGAGAGAGAGAGAGAGAGAGAGAGAGAGAGAGAGAGAGAGAGAGAGAGAGAGAGGGCTGACCTCATGTTTGGGACCTCCAGCAATTTGATCAGATTTCACCCCTCTAGCCTAGTTAGTTGCAGCCACACAGCAGAGCTCAGGAAACTACCTAAGGTCTCCGAGAGCCACTATCCCATGCTGTACCACAGGGGTTGGGAGTACTAGCTCATCAACCCTATGACAGCTGCACTGGAAAGTTCCCTCTGTGGGGCAAAGGGGGCCCTATCCTGTCTCCCATTCCCCATGGTGACTGTTAGCAGCCAACCAAGTTGTAGCTTATGACAAGTTTCAGGGAAGAAAGGAGCCAACAGCCACTGTTGTCCAATAGCCAGTGATGGTCTGTGACACCGACTCCCCAGCCAGCCGGAATGCCTGGATATCTCCAGCTACCTCAGTGCAGGGACACTGCTGTGAAGGAGTAATTTCCCTTTGTCCCTAACCAAGTCCCAAAAGGGTGAAGGTGAACAATAAGTCTTCCTCGGGGCATTAAATACAAACTTGAGTTTGCATCCAAATGTGTAGTAGTAGTTTTCCATCCATTACAGTTGCTAAAAACATGGAGCTATTTCCGACACAACCAGAATGTTCTCGTGTCTGAATGTTATTCTGAGGAGACTGATTCTAAGCAGTTTGTAGCTTGAATGTGTAAATAAAAGACCCTTTCTTACTGTGAGTCCATAGGCACATTCTAAAAATTCTAAATTCAAATTTCTTGACAGAACACAGAACTGAAAATCTAGATTTAAAGAAAAAAGTCTTTAAAAAAAAATGAGTCCTGGTGAAAATGGGCCTTTTAAAAATCACATCACCACAGGGAATGTCTATTTCCTGAACATCAAATATCTTATGGACTCTGTTTCAATCAAAGCAATCATCTAAAGCCTGCAGCGCAAACCTGGCTTGCTGTCCAGTCTGCTGCGAAGCTGTGTGTGCAGCAGAGCTGCTCACCCCACAGCTGGAAGTGCAGGGAAGGCGCCCTGGCTGCTCAGGGTGGTGGGGCTGCCCAGAAGCTCATTTAGCTAGGTCCCTTCAGCAAGGGCCTTGCCCATTCCACTCCACAGCCACACCTACACCCACAGTTAGCAAGTCTGGCTAGCTACAGAAGGCGCAAGGCAGCGAGGAGGAATCGAGACTGCCATCACTGCACCACGTGCCTGCTCAACACTCCAAGCCTCTCTCGGCATCCGTTTCCTGTGTAGCCGTGGCTGTCCTGGAGCTCACTGTGTAGACCAGGCTGGCCTTGAATGTGGGAGATCTGCCTGCTTCTGCCTCAGCTGGCACTAAAGGCATGTACCACCACAGCAGGCCCACTCTAGTCTTTTAACACTAGCTACACAGATCAGTCCTCAGTAACTTTCTAAATGTGTTCAAGTGGTACCTCCACACTGAACACAGTGCTCAGCGGCCTGATGACACAGAAGGGCTAATGGAGTTGAGACAAGTGGAGTTACAAGCCAGGCTAGGGGCTACAGCAGCCTTTCTCTCCTTTCTAGGCATCTCTATCCCCCTTTTAATCAAATACCTGGTTTTCAGTTTTTATAGTTCTTAACTGTCTTTTTTATTGTTATTACCTTCAAAATAAATCTTTCTTAGGGCCAGCACGATGGTACATGAGTATGTATACATGTGTGTACACATACACACACTATAAATCAGGTAGAAAAGTTGTTTCTTCACATGTTTAGGTGCTAGCATTCTAGTGCTGGAAGTACATTTTAAGCAATTTTTACTTTCTATTTTATAAGCTGAATCTAAATTTCTGAGGAAATTTTAAAAAACATACTGTAAGGCAACGGGGAAAGATTCTTACATAGAAATTGGCACAATTATTTGTACTGTATACGTGACCCTAAGACCCACCCTACCCCAGCTGCTCTGGGCCCCGAGTTCTGGTACTGGACTGAGCGCATGCAGGCTCCTGCGTGCCCCTGGGCTCCTTCATTTGAGTACAGGGAAGGTGTCCCCTGGCAGTGCTTTCTCTCTCTGTCTGTAGTACCTGCTGAGCTAAGGTAACTGAAAGGCCAGAGTGAGCTGGCACAGCTGAGTCCACACCCTCTGTATTAGCTGCCTCTGCGCCAAGGTTACCTCGTGAATCCTCAGTTCTCATTCTGTGCCTGTCTGTCCTACATATTTTGACACACATCTGTATTTTCATGGGCTTCTGAGGCAGACGGCGTGAACCCCACTTATGACGAAACAAAGGCATGCAGAGGAGAACTTGCCCGCCAGACTAAGAGTCACAAGTGTGGAAGCCAGGGTGTGAACCTGGGCAATTTCATTGAAAAGCTCCTGCACTGGGTCACTAGTTGGCTATGTCACGAGGGACAGCAGTGCCACAAAGTCAGAGCCTTGGTTGGAATGGGCAAAGATGTATGCTACTGCCCAGTGCTAACCTTTAACAGGCTCCTGCCTGGAAAACCAGAACAGAGCTTAGGTTAAAAAGAAATACAACACAAACATGCTCAGATTACTTCAAGTGCCAATTTCAGCTGGGTGTGTACCAAATACTTTGATGTTCCTTGAATCTGCACATAAGAAACTACAGTCTCTATCAGGGAAGCCACACGGCACTGACAACGATCTTTCTCATACCCCAGTCAGTCCGCACTGTCTCTGCAGGGCTAATTAATTATGCCCGAGATAACACTATTAAAGCAGTACTAGCAATTTCATAGGCCATGCAGATGGTGCTGTCACTCGGTTACAGAGGATTTACGGCCTAAACACAGAATAGGCATGTGCAATTCGCAGCTGCCACAAAAGAATGTGGTCATCAACAAGCTCAAAGTGCCCGACAAAGAGAGAGCCAGTCAGCAAATGCCAGTGCTCAAATGTCAGCAAAGACCCTGGAGGCCACAACTGCACTGAAGCATTTCGCAAATGGTTTCAGTTCACTTGAAAAGGTACCAAACTTTTTTTTTTTCTTCTTTCTGAGAAAGGGTCTGGCTATGTAGCTAAGGCTGGCTTGGAACTTGCTATGTAGCTCAGGCTGGCCTCGAACTTATAAGCCTCTTGCTTCAGTCTCCCGAGTACTGAGATTACAGGTATGGTCCCCATGACCAGCTTTGATGCTAGTACTCTGTAGCCCAGACTGACCTGAAACACACTGTGTAGAGGGTAGCCTCAGACTTCGCAATCCTCCTGCCTCAGCCTCATGAAGGCTGGGTTACAGGTGTAAGCCACCTGGCACTAGCAAGCTTAATACTTAATGCCCAATGTTTGCCTTGAAAGCCACAGGGAAATGAACCCTTGAAACCCTAAAATCCGGACATGCCCAAGCTTTCTAGAAATACTGCACTGTAGACTGCAGCAGCTTCCATGAGGCAGATGCAATGCCAGGTTTTTACATTTGCAAGGTGGTGTGATCTCATGGCCCTGGAGGATGCTGAGCAGATGAGAGAACTAGCCCGTTCTCATGGCTCCTCCAAGTCCATGCCGCAGCTGCGCCATTTGTTCTCGCTCAGCAGCAAAGGCCCATCTGACTGCACTCTGCCACGTAAAGTGCTCGTTCACACACACAGATTTCCCACCGACAGTGCTAAAGCACTACAGGTACCATCGACACATACATATGGGTACTTAATCACAAATATCAGAAGTATAAGAGCTTGGGTTTGAAAGCATTTAAAATCTTGGTGCCTCACAGCTTTGATTTCTGTTATTTATTTTCATGCTGGGGGTTGATACTGCCAGCTGGCTATCCCCACAGCCCTTTCCCTCTTACCAACAAACACTGACACATACAAAAGGTTCCAATAACAGAAACATCTGTGTTCTCATCGGTATATGTCATCTTGACACAAACTAAAGTCACCTGAGAGGAGGGAACTTCAATTAAGAAGATGCCTCATAAGATCAGGCTTGTGGGGCATTTTCTTAACTAGTGATGAATAGGGAACAGGCCCAGGCTGCTGGGGGTGGTGCCATCCCTGGGCTGGTGGTTCTGGGTTCTATAGGAAGCCATGAAGAGCAAGCCAGTACGCAGCACCCCTCCATCAGCTCCTGCCCTGTTTGAGTTCCTGTCCTTCCAATGACGAACAGCTATGTGGAAGTGTAAGCCGCAAAAACCCTTTCCTCCCCAACTTACTTTGCTCATGGTGTTTTACCCCAGCAATATCAACCCTAACTAAGATGGCCAATGAAGAGGCCCTCAAAGTGTACCCTCAACTACTTCCCTCTCAGAAAGCCACTGTCCTGAACTGGGGGCTTCTTTACACCTCTTCACCAGAGAGTGTTTCTGTGATACACAATGCTGCTCTCTATGGTTTGAACTTCATGTAACCACTCCATCACAGTGTGTTTTCTGACATCTACTCTTTGCATTTGACATAACTGGTTTATTAAAGTATTAAACCTTTTTCCTAAAAGCTGTAGTGCCACATAGATTCGTACATATTCAGGTTTTTTGTTATGAGATCTATTCCCCATGGTCCTTAGAAATGAACAATTACTGACCTCCAAATCACACATCTAGGAGTCTAGTTAAATCCTAGCTCAAGCTGCTAGTGATGTATAATACATGTAAGATCACCACCAAATTGCTTTGGAGAATAAAATACTCATCGACGGGGCATGGCTAAGGGCACTATCTGAATCTATAGCATGGTACATGATGAAAATTATGTCCACAGAGCCAGCAATGTGGCTCCGTGGATACAGGCGCTTGCTGCCAAGTCTGACAACCTGGGCTCAATCTCTGAAACTCCCATGGTACAAGGAGAGAACCGGGTCCTACAGATTGTTCTCTGACCTCCAGGCACAGCGTGTTGTGCCCTCTAGCCCTGAAAACAATTCTTTGCTATGCTTCCTTCCAAAAGGGGAGGTCTAATTTTCAATTCTTTGTCTCTAAGAAGAGAATCCGGTGCAGCTGACCCACCGTGACCCGAGGCTGGCTTCCACAGCTCTCTCCAGGAGCAGGCTGTTGGGGAAGCTTTCTACGTGAGGCCTACGGCAGCTGTAGTGGAAGTCTGGTTTTTTTAAAAACTCAGTTATGTTCTGTAAATATGTTTTTTTGTTTAATCTCAAGTGTGGGCTATGGGACTGCCTTAGTTTATCCACAGCTGATAACAGCCCTGTGCAGCTTCGAGAGGGTCATGGTCTTCACCAGCTGGAGTGTATGGATGCTGAGGACTCTGGGAGGGTATAAATACCAGAGCCCAGCAGGAGGAAGGGGCTTCGAGGAGATGGATGCAGCAGGAGGAAGGCTGCTTGTCTGTCCTCCTGCATTTGCTGTTGCTGGACTGCTAGATATCCTGACGACTTAGATCAGTATTTTCCCGAAGAACCCAACAACCCTAACCAGCTGGAACTAAGTCTAAAGAGGTCTATGTCCCCTTTCCCTTTAACCTTTCTCTCCTGCCTGGGGTTGGTGGTTGGAAGGGAGGTAGAGGATTAAGAACGTCATACAGAGTTTAAAAACAACACCTGTAGTCAGCCTTGTGGGGAACAGCTGAGACCTCTTGTCCACAAGGTGGCCATGTCACTCACCAGAGAGCCGAGTCCTGCTTGGTCACACCTGGTCATCACTGCAACATCAAACTGGTGCACTGGAGTAAATGCCTAACTCCTGATGTGCATGGACACTGCACAACAGGAGTAGTTTTAAACATCTAACCTCGGAGCTCTGAACCTGCAGCTGATACAAGAGACAAACCCAACAATGCAGCATGTTTCTCCGTTATTTACTCCAGTGAACACTGACTGTATCTAGGAGTTATTAGAAGGAGTGGTAGGAGGCCAGAGTCCTTTCAAGTTTTTGCTTTAGACGCTAAAGACTAAATGCATTCATTACTAATGTCCACAATTGTCCAAAGCCTTGAGAGATTTTACACAAGAACACCCTGCAGGGAGCAGAGGACATCACTGACTGAGTGATGTCCTCACTGAATGTGTGCTGTTGACCTTGCCACAGCCATGCCAGTGGCCTCGCAGCCTCAGTCAGAGGGTGGCAAAGCCTTTCTTGGAACCAAGTGTTGACAGTGTGTGCAGAAAGTGTCCACCACAGCTTTCTCCCCCTCCCCAGTCTTTACGGCCTTGAAGACTGCTCCACTACAGAGACTATTGCTGGGCTACAGAGACTGGCTAACGCTGCCTACCTGTCCAGCGGGACACAATGACCCACCTCTCTGTTCAGCTCTATATAATAAACACCCCGAGCTTCCAAGGCTGCACTTTCTCCTGAGAACCCAGAGCACCTGATCCCAGCTTGCTGTGTCTGTGTCACCTGTCTTTTCCTCATTCCACCAGAGCCAGGTCTGTGCCTGAGGTTGTGTATTCCTAAAACAATTGAATCTCTACTCTTGTAAAAGAACAAAATTACTTTAATTTTAGACACATTGTGGACAAGTTGTATTATGTGGTTTCCGGGCTGACTGCTTTAGATTAAAAGTGGCAAACTGAGGGTGGAGTGGGCAATTAGAGGGAGGTATAATGCTGTTTCAAAAGACAGACAGATGACTAACAGAAAGCTAACCTCAGCTATCTGAAGCTCCCAGAATATGGGAATGAAGACCCCTTCGTATCTAGAAGCCTCCGTGGCTGGAAGGGCCTCACAGGCTGTGACTTTGAGAATAACTAAGGTAATAACAGGTTTAGGAGGCACTCTCCATGCAGAGTCTGAGAGGGCCAGGCCTGACCCTTCCCTCCCCATGAGACTGTATCATAATTCAGGGGGGAATGAGAGGACCAGGCCTGACCCACCCCCAAAAGTCATCAGTTCCAGGAACTAGGCCATAGGTCACCAATTCCAGGAACAAGACATAAAATCCCCCACCCAAAAAACAACTTGAGGATAACCACAAGAATGGGAAGGTATATCTCAGGGTGGGGCATCTGTGCTGGGCAGCCCACTGAGCTGGTAGAAGAACATTTACGGCATAGAAAATACCTAACATTCCTGAGATCTATACATAGCTCGCTCAATGTTAGTTAGCCAATCATTTTGTAACAAGCTTGCTCTTGCTGAATGTCATCCAATCGTGTAACTGCTAAGCTGGAAATTCCCTGTCCTTGCTCAAACCCCAATAAAGACTCCTCCTCCTGATCTCTATACCTGAGAGCCACTGAGTTAATAACAGTGGGCCCAAGCTCGAGCTTGTAATAAAAACACTACTGCATTTGCATCAGAATCAGGTCCTTAGTGGTCTTTGGGGTCTGCAAGACTTGGGTATGGCATCTTGGGGGCTCATCTGTGATCCCCAAGACCCCCAAGGACCCCTGAATCAAAGGGTCAAGGACCAGCTAGTAAGCATCTTGTCTGTGTCTGTCTTGGTGTTCCTCTAGTTTCTGTTTTGGGCTCAAGGTAAAATCTGTAATCTGTCGGGAATGGTTACGGTGGACGTGCTGGACAACCATGGGCCACAGGGGGCTTGGAAGATGTTTCAGACCCTGTCAGAGGGAATGGTGTATGGAATATCTGCTGAGGAGAGCTGCTAAAAAAGGAGAGAAAACAGCTTGAGAGAGAAGTGTGTGGTAGTCAACAAAGCTGAAAGGAGTTGGAACTCTGAAGAGTGCTTTGACATCAGACATGGAGATACAAGTTTGGAGTTTGCCCCGCTGGTTTTCAGTCTTACTTTGGTCCAGTATTTCCTCACTCTGCTCCCTCTCCTCCTTTTGGGAATGGTAATATATATCCTGTGCCATTATATGTTGGAAGTATGTGATCTGCTTTTGCTTTTATAGGGGATTACAGTTAAAACTGCCATGAGTCTCCAAAGAGACTTCAGACTTTTAGACAGGGTTGAGACTGATAGACAATGAGAACTTTTGAAGTTGGACTGAATGCACTTCTGTATTATGATCTGGCTATAAGCCTATGGGGGCCAAGGAGTGGAATGTGGTGTTTTGAAAAAGAATGGCTCCCATAGAATTGGCACCATCAGGAGATGTGGCTTGGGAGGTACGCCCTTGTTGGGTAAGTATGTTACTGGGGGTTGATTCTGAGGTTTCAGATCAAGCCAGCTCAGTGTCTCTTCCTGCTGCCTGTGGATCCAGACACAGAACTCTCTGCTCCTTCTCCAGCACCAGGTCTGCCTGGATGCTGCCATGCTCCCAGCCATGATGATAATAGATTAAACTTCTGAACTGTAAGTCAGCTCCAACTAAATGTTTTCCTTTATAAGAGTTGCCATGGTTCTGATGTCTCTTCACAGCAATGGGATACTAAGACACACCCTAAGATCAAGGGCCTCCTGTCTCACAAACCTGATCCTTTACAGGATTGTGAGGTGCCTGTGATCCCAGCACTGGGGAGGATGGAAAGCATGAGGCAACCCAAACAAAACAAAAACTCTCACATGGTAAGTAATTTAAACCAAACTCCAATAGAAAAGAATTTAGAATAATTTCTTTATTATAACTATTCCACACTTAAAGAGTTCATTAAGCCATACACAATGTTTATCTGTTTGTTTGTTTGTTTGCAGTGCTAGGTATAGAACTCAGAGAGGCCTCCTGCACACTAAACAAATGTTCTACAATGGAGTGCAATAATCTACAACCTTAAGTTTTCTCTGTTAAAGAATTACAAGAACCACCATGACTCTATAACATACAGAGAAGTTTACAATTTCTACATGCAAATGTTTGTGTTGTGTTTTTTGTTGCTATTTAATATTGAAGACATTTCTTTCTTCTTTTTTTAATAGAAAAGGCTGATAAAGAGAAGTTGTGACATGTTTAAAAAGTGTTCTTCATGGGCTGGAGAGATGGCTAAGTGGTTAAGAGCACTGTCTGCCCTGAGTTCAATTCCCAGTAACCACATGGTGGCTCATAACGATCTATATTGAGATCTGGTGCCCTTTTTTTGGTGTGTAAGCATACATGCAGGCAGAACACTGTATACATAATAAATACATAAATCTTAAAAAAAAAAAGTGTTCTTCCCAGTAGGATGGCAGCTGAGTAAGATCCTTGGTGACAGTCTCTTAATGGCACACCAGTGAACAGCTGTTCGTGCCCTCAAGTGCTAAGGAAATCAGGGGATTTGTTTTGAAACAGCTAATTATAATCAAGACATTTCTTTCAAGCTTCATGGAAAAAAGTAAACATGAATCAAGAGTAGTAGGTAAAACCCAAAAGTAGTAAACAAGAAACCAGAGCATTCTACCAGACACTTAAGACTGTAAGAGAAGGAAAACAAAACTAGAAAACCAGTTGCAAAATAGCTAGACTCAGACACTACCTATCAATGGTAACCTTGCATGTAAACGCACTAAATCCTACAGTTAAAAGACAGTGACTAAATTTGGGCAGAACCCCCAAATTTATATCAAACTATATGCTTTTTACAATTAAGTTTAACTATTTGGGCACATGTAAACTGGAAGTAAAAGAATGGAAGCCAACATCCCACAGTAACGAGGTAGCCTCATGGATAACATATGTGTTAAAACAAAAAGAGTACAAATAAATATGACCATTATACAGTGTGGGAGGTTCGGTCCACCAAGACGAAGTGATGGTTCTGAACACACAGGCACTCCACACCTGGGTTCCCAGACATCAAAGCAAACATTAGTTCGTCTTGTGGAGATAAAACTTCAACAACACCAGACGCTGTGGGAGCCGCGGGTTACTGTGCAAACATGGTCAAGTCCAAGAACCACACCACACACAACCAGTCCCACACATGGTACAGAAATGGCATCAAGAAACCCTGGTCACAAAGATACAAATCTCTTAAGGGGGTGGACCCCAAATTCTTGAGGAACATGCGCTTTGCCAAGAAGCACAACAAGAAAGGCCTGAAAAAGATGCAAACAAACAACACAAAGGCAATGAGTGCGCGAGCAGAGGCCATCAAGGCCCTTGTGAAGCCTGCAGCTCTTAAACCCAAGATGCCAAAGGCCCCCAGCCGCAAACTCAGCTGCCTGGCTTTCATCACTCACCCCAAGCTTGGGAAGTGGATTCGAAGCTACATGGCTAAGGGTCCTAGGCTCTGCAAATCAAAGCCCAAGGTTCAAACCAAGGCAGAGGCCACAGCGCTAGCTAAGGGCAAGGCTCCAGCTCCAGCTCCAGCTCCCAAAGGTGCCCAGGCCTCTGTGAAGGCCCTGTAGGAAATGGTTCTACTAATGTGAAGACAGACGGACTGGTGTGACACACCCACCTACACACTATTTACAGATGACCAGTGTCCTATGCTGTTTTTACAAATAAACCTGAGGATCTGTTAAAAGAAAAACTTCAACAACAATTAGTTGACAACTATCATTTCACTGTCAGTAACAGGTCATTAGTGTTGGGGTCTCAATCCAGAGGAAAGAAAACAAGCATGGCAAAGAGTATCTGCATGCCCTGTTTACTGCAACTACAATCACCCAGAATGCCAACAACCCAGCTGTACACCCACGGGCAGACAAAGACAATGCAGTGCGGAATGACACCAGTCATAAAGAGACACACAAATAGACTGGGGGTCATCATGCTCTGTGAACTAAGCCAGACACAGAAAGAGAGGCACTACTGATTACACACATCTGGTCTTAATGGCCAGGTGTGCTGGTGAGCACCTGTAGTTCCACCTCCTCCAGAGGCTGTGGTACGGTAGACAAGAGACCACAATTTGGAAAAACAGGAAGACCTTGTACAAGAAGAAAATAAATAAATAAAACAAAATAAAAACCCAAAATCGTTTCTGTTGTGGCAGAGGCTGGATTTTGGTTCAGAGCACCTACTGGTGCTCGCAACCACCGGTAACTTCAGCTTCAGGGGATCCAATGCCACCTGTTGGCCTCCATGGGCATCTGCACTCACTTGTAAATGTTGGAAGGACCCTGCTCTTTGAGGTTGTCCTCCCAGTCCCAGGTAGCTATTCTGAGTTCGGCATTAAGGTGTAGGACTCCCTCTCCCCAACAGGGCCTCTTGCTCTCTGCCTGACTTCATCTGGAGACTGTCTCTAGACACAGATGCCCCTAACCACATTTGATACATGGCGCTCAACACAGCTTCCCTGCTAGCTCTCCCCTCCCTGTGCCTATAGGATAATTAGGTATTGTGTTTCCATTTATATGATAAGAGCATGCTGTTTAATGCAAATCAAGCGTCCTTGAAGTGCCTAGTCTTAACCAATTATTTACACCTATCCTTGGAGACCCCACCAACTCCCCAAGGGGTAATACAGCCTTTGTTCTCTGGAATTAGAGTTGAACACACCCCCTGAAGGGGTCCCCGAGTGTCTCAGCTCCATGCTTGCTTGCTGGCCTTTCCAGCCTTGCACCTTGGCTTGTGCCCCTCCTGACTTCATGGGCTGGTGAGAGACAGCCCCCCAGGCAGGAGGAGAATCATGTGTAAACACCTAATTTAAAATAAAATAATTTTGTAAATGTCAGTACTGTCGTCACTGAGATCAGGATGGAAGGGACAGTGGGTGGGGACGCATGCTGGCTGCACTGGCGCTTGGCCATAGTGAGAAAAGAAAAAAGAAAGAAACAGTCAGTTTCTTTCAGGGGGTTGAGGGCTTGTCATCCTTTTTTCTGGGATGGGAGGAGGAATGTTTATGAAGAATCAAAGAGCAATGACTACACAGCCATCTAAAACATGACTTGTTTTTTTTTAAAGTATGAAAATGACATTAGGGTTACGGCTTTGAAAAGCCTTTATGTATATTCACAAAATACATAAAAATCAATGTGGACATAGCAGTCTTTCAAAGGGCAAAGCTTTAATCCTGCTTACCCTGGAAAATGGCACAAATGGTTCAAATTCATATCCATTCTCTCTTTACACTGTCATAAAGAGACTAATGGGGATGAGCGAACTCTGCAAAGGTTAGCTTTGATGTTTCATAAAGTTTCGTGGCTAATCCTGGAACAGGTGCTAAGATAACATGCTAAGCTGACCCAAATAGAATAAGTTAAGACCCGCCTTCTGCTGCTGTCATGTTTCAGTTCAGTTTAGTTTCCTGGAGAGTTCCCCTTCTTGACAGCTAATGGACAGATACCAAATTAAACAAGGTTAACCAGGAAATTAAGTAGCCAGCTTCTAATGGTGTAGCTGCTGTTACTGTTCACATCCTCTGTGGGTGTCAGTTCTGTTGTCAGCAGGCTTCTTTCTCTGCAGGGGCCATCACCATGTAACATGCTCTAAAACTCAGCAAGAAACATCCCTTGTTTGCCACATACCATCAACTGTACTTCCTTAGCATCTCCTGCCGGGCTGGGGGCTACCTATCCACGGAGGAGATAGCCCCTTGGCCACTGCCGGGGGCACAGTGCTTCTCAGCTTCAGCTGCACAGTGGCATGTTTCAATGCTATGCTTCCTCCCACTCAGCTTTAACTGGTCTTAACTGGCACCAAGATCAGTATTTCTAACATTTGAGCATTCTAATGAATGGCTAAGCTTGAGAGATATTGCTCGGATGAGGTAATACAATATGGGCTGGAGAGAAGGCTCAGGAGTCAAGAGTGCTGTGATAGTTTGAATAAAGATGGCCCCTAAAGGCTCCTACATTTGAATGTTTAGTCAGTGGCACTATTTAATGAGGACTAGCAGGTGTGGCCTTGTTGGAGGAAGTGTGTCACTGGGAGTGGGCCTGGAGGTTTCAGAACGCTCACACCTGGCTCAGCATGGCTTTCTCTCTCTGCCTTTGGATCGGAATATAGCTCCCAGCTACTTCTCCAGCACCATCTGCTGTAGAGGAGGCTACTACCACTCTCTCTGCTCTCTGACGATAATGGAATAAACAAGCCCCAATAAATACTTTCTTTTATAAGAGTCGCCTTGGTCATGGTGTGTCTTCACAGCAATAGAACAGTGACCAAAGACAAGTGCTTACTGCTCCTTCACAGGCCCCAAGTTCAGTTCCTAAAGCTCATACTGGGTTGGCTCACAACCACCTGTAACTCCAGCTCCAGAAGATCTGACTCCCTCTGCTGGCCTCCATGGGTAACTGCATACATGTGTCACAGATACCCACAGACCCACACATGTAAATAAATTAAGTAAAAGACTGCAGCAAGTTGTAAAGTTTATGTTAAAAGTTGAAAATCAATAGATAACCCAACTCTCAGATAAGTTCCAGGATTCAGGGAACTCTGATCTCTCTTCAGTAAGTGGCTCACTGGGGAAGCCTAAACTGCCTAATGTACTGAGGGCCCCCCCTCTGCCTCTCAGACAAGAGGGAACAATAAGAGGGAGTCTCTCCCCTCTGTAGCCCAAGTCTATCCTCTCACACACCTCTGCCTGTTGGGCCTCTCTAGTCTGTTGTGACCCCATGTTCCACCTTGACTTCTCCCTCTGAAATAGGCTCCAAATGTGAGGGCTAAGTGCCTGATCCTGAATAATAAAATATTTGAGCTCAGAACGCCGGCCCACACCCCTGTTCACGCACACCTGCTCCACCCAGTCTATCAGCAGCGTGCCTGTGTACGGCTCCCGCCACTGTCTTGCTCACTCAACAGGTTCTTAATCATGAACCCTGCTCTTTGAAATATCATGCAAATCATGTGACTCCCCACCTTTGGGTCTTTCCCTGGCTTTTGGCTGCATTATAATCAACTTCAAACTTCAGGGGAGACTTCAGCAACTATTTATCCCCCTTAAGAAAGCCTCAAGACCAGCCTTTCCCTCTCACCTCTTCTATCCTCCTATTAATCAACACAGAGCAGAAACATTATCCTGACAAGAAGCTGCTGGGGTGGGCATCACCTGTGGAGGCTTTTCCCCGAATGCTGTACAGCAGGACCCAGCCTGATGGGGAAGAGGTGAGATTCAGGGTTGCTTCTACACAGAGCCTAACCGTGACAACTCCCATGAACAGAGCTCTGTGTTCTCTGACTGCACCTTGGTGACAACCGGCACCCAGGGCTGGGGCAGCCCTCACACTGCTGCCTTCTTCCGAGCAGAACACTTGGTTATTGCTTTCTGTTGCAATAGAAATGCGTGCCTGGGCCTGCACTGGGCCCTGGATTATGGTGGTGAAATCGGCACTGCCTCTTCAGGCACTCTCTATAGTTAGAGTACTAAGAGAGCATCACATAGGCACAGACTGGTAGACCACTGGGTGCCCCCAAGACTGTGAGATGCCGGCTGTTCACTAAGGGAGAGAAGCCTGAGTGGTCAGTGTTCAGCACTCAGTCTGAAGGATATAAAGCAGGCAGGCAGAGGCAGAGGCAGGAGGGCATCTCTGGGCATCAAGAACAGCCTGGTGCAAAGGCCCTGAGGCAGGGGCTGGGGGAGTCAGAAGGAGGAGGAACTGAACCCTTTCAGATCTTGCTTTTTTAGTGCTGAGTGTCAGGGACCTTCAATGTCATCCACCTACCCTGTGCTGCCTCAGCTGAGAGGAAAGACTCATATCCAATCAACAAACTGATTCTTTCCTCCTTGTATAGTCTCTGAAGGACAACAGAAATACCATAGATAGACGTAAAAAGCTAGTGGGGACAGCAAGCAGCCAAACCAGTTCCCCAGAGCCCTCAGGCCACAGTCTCAGAGAACTGCAGCAAGGCTTATTAAGTTTTTTTTTTTTCTTTCACCTTTTTTTCCCTTTTCCTTCCTCCCCTTTCTCCCTTTTTTGGCAAAGTAAAAAGGAAACTCTGTTTAAAGCAAAGGTCACAAAATACATTGTTTGGTAAGATTTGGGGGAGGTGAACCTGTGATTAGAATACACTGTATGAAAAATGTTTTTAAACAAAAAAAAAAAAAAAAAGAAAGAAAGAGAAAGAAAGAAAGAAAGAAAAAAAGAAAGAAAGAAAGAGGAGTGTCCCTTACTGCCATCCCCCTTAGTGACCAATCTCTGCCTCTTGAGTTCCATAAAAAGAAACTTCACACAATAATTAGGGCTCTTGTTCCTGTGGCCTACTGTCAGTCTTGACAATTGTTTTGCTCTGGATAAAGTTATTTTGTTTCTTTTGTTAAAAAAAAAAAAAGAAAAGAAAAAGGACGGTTACACAGCAGTAAGCAACTATATTGTAGGCACAGGGTCACGAGGTCTTTTAGTCCCCATTTTTCAAACACTATGCTCACTCACTTAGCTGAAACAAAACAAACACAACAAAAATCCCATGAACCAAAATAGAGGACTTTTAAAACTGTGTACGTATTTACGGTGTCTAACATGTTTTGGTCCACTGTGGAATGGCTATGTCATTCCCTATGTCACACATTTATTGTTTTATACTGAGACCTCACAACCTATTTTTTTTTTTTTTTTAAATAGCAATTTTCAAGTATGAAACATTGTTATTGGGCTGGTAAGATGGCTCAGCTAGTAAAGGCACTTGCTGCCAATTAGGATGGCCTGAGTTCCATCCCCAGGACAATAGAGAACTCAGGCCTACAAGGTGCCCTCTGACCTTCAACAACATGTGTACATGCACACAATACCTCAGTAATGATATTAGCTATCTACTACATCTTACAAAATTTCTACACGAACCACAAATTACCTTTACGAGCAAAAAGGGGGAAAAGGTACCAATAGGCCAGCAACAACAACAAAAAAGGAACCGCTTCCAAAAAGCTTATGGGGTTAACCTTCACTGTAGCACAGTGCCACACAGCAACCAGCCCTGTGGAATCACAAGCATGTCAGGTTCCCAATTACAACTCCAGGGTATTACAGATAGAGGCTTGGAAACGAAAGCCAGGCCAGTGACATCCTCCCAGCTGCTAAGGATGAGAGAGGGCAGCAGCTTAGAATCACTGCAAGATCTTACACAAGGAAGAGCCCTCACCTGTACGAAGAAGACCCTAGAGAGTTACGTGATTGGGTAGGAGCCCTGCTTCTGGCCACCTAGGTCTCGGACAGTTAGTATGTGATTGCTTGGTTTCCTGGTTCCTGTATAAGACAACATAACTAATGAGCAGAGCCCCTCCTTGTGCCCGGTGTAGTCACTGCCCATGTAACTGGAAGTCAGAGCACCTCACAACAGGGTGTCCACGGTGGCTCTTTCTCCTGCCTGGCATGATCTTTTCTCTGGTACGGGTAGGGCTGGCTCTCTCCCGCCTTGAAATTTCCACTTAAACCAGCCCGCCTTATACACATCTACACACACTGAAGCAGCTGAGACCTGGAGCAGATCTTGCCGTAGGCTTCTACACATAATCTATTTATGCATGCACCTGAACCTCTTATCAGCATCCAAGATCATCTGCAATCATTGCTTCCTTAGACTTCCTCCCCATCCCATCATGGAACATTCATGACCCCAAACACAAATCTGTTTATTTACTAAATGCCTTGCGCCTGAAATAGCACCAAGCCAAGCGGGTAATCCAAAAATACATCTGTTCAGGAAGTGGGCATAACAGTATGATCACTCCATTCCACAATCTGTGAGGAGAAATCTGTGGACATTACACATTACCAGCAATCTTCAAATACAAGTACATAAACATGAATATAATTAGCAGCATGAACAATTGAACAAGCTGAGTCTGAACTCACTCTTCATAGCAGCTCAGAAAACTCCCACATCAATCTCTCTGCATAACTCCCCCCACACCTTTTAAAGCTGTGCTGTCTTACGTTTTTTTTTTTTTTTTTTTTTTAGCATGTGCATGTGTGCCCACTGAGGCCAAAGGCATTGTATTCTCTGGATTTGGTGGTATAGGTGAGAGTCATCTGATGTGGGTGCTGGGAACTGAACTCAGGTTCTTTGCTGCTGAGAGCAACAAAAGCTCTTAACTGATGAGCCATCTCCTACACCTGTAATACTAGCTAACTAACGATGGCGAGTACAAACGAAGATACCCTTCAGATTTGCAGGCATGCAGGCACTGATGCCTTCCCTCCCTCTAATAGGCCAGCAGGAAAAGCGACACCCTAATAGTCTAGCAACATATGTGTAAGCTGCTCTCAGCCACTCAGTGACAAACACTGCTTTAGCTGGGGCACGTTTCCAGTCCTTCTCCCAAATGAAAGGTTGTCCGTATTTTCCTGATATTTCTACGCAGACTGAAATTCAGCTTGGTCTTTGCTATGACACTTAGAGAAGCAAAGCTGTGTTGAGCAGACGTCAGCAGGAAAGGCGGAGCTAATGAGAGCAGAGCACAAAGCCCTGTGGGGACGAAATACACAGGGTTCCTGGGGCCCCACCGGAACACAAGCTCCACAACCAGGTGGGTGGGGTAAGTCTCTAATCCTAGGATCCGAAAGGCTGAGGCAGGAGGATCTCAAGTTCAAGAGCAGCCAGCATCACACAGTGAACTTGAGGCAAGCCTAAGCTTCGTTGTGTGACATGGTTAAAGAAACGAACAACAGCAACAACTCCATGAAGGTGGACAATAATGTGAACCCACTGTAATGCCAGGAACTAAACTTAAGGTGGCAAAAGTCGGTCATTTTAGCTCGGCTATATTTTACCCTGAGAATATTAAACACAAAGCACTTCAGGGAGTCAAATGTGGTCCACTTTGTGCCCTGAGCACTCAGAATGTCGGTGTATCACGGACACGCACGTAAGTACCCTGAGTAAGAGCAGAAGGTATGTAGCCTTTTCCGGTTTCTGACTCAGTCAGCATTGGAAACAAGGGCACGAGAAGATGCCCTGCTACCCAGCATGGCATCACCTGCAGGCGAGGGAGTGAAGGGCCTCACCTGTCCCGCAGTTAAAGTGGAGCCAAGGGCTCCCTCACTGTCTCAATGGAGCAGATGGCAGGCCGAACTCCGATGGCTGAAAGGGCAGCCTTCAGAGCCAGCCAGGCCAGTGCGGAGGGACCCTGTTCATTAGTGGCCATGCAGATTCACATTCTCCCTAGCCTTGTGCACAGTGGACAGTCCCTTCCTGCAGTACTCACAACTCCAGTATGTTGTTTCAGACTTGGACTGTGCCGGTTTGTACTTCTGTCAACTGCACACACGCTTCCGTCACCTAGGAGGCAGCAGCCTCAGCAGAGATGCCTCGATCCCTCCCGCCTACAAGCATGACCTCAGAAAACTTTCCTGATTGGGGAATGGTGGGGATGGCCCAGCCCACTGTGCACAGGGCCACTCCTGGGCAGGAAGTCCTGAACTGTATAAGAAAGCAGGCCGAGCGAGCCTTGAGACCCTCAGAGATGGCATGTGACCAGAGAGTTGTGAGAAGAAACAAATGGTTTTCTCCCCATGTCGCTTTGGTCATAGAATTTCATCACAGCAACTGAAAGCAAATGAGAATAGGATTCTCCTGCATTCCAGGCTGCCTTGAACTCCCTATGAAGGTAATGTTGGACTCCTAATCTTCCTGCATACACCTCTCAAGTGCTGGCTTTACGGGCACCCAGCTTTCAATACTTTTTCCCCCAGTTATTCACACGTTTGCTAGACTGACACCAACAAGCAAGCGAGCCATCACCGACGAATGCCTACAATGAATGGGCAATGCTTTACGAAGGATTGACCTGAGAGGAACTTGTGGTTAAGGCCACTCATTGTAGGGCTACAGGCTATATGGAAGGAAACCTTCAGTCTTTAAAACTTACCTGTCATGTTAACGGTGGCCGGCACGGGCACAGAGTGGTTTCCGTTTGGAGAGCCTACAAAAATAAAGACACCGTTTATGAATGCAGACTGAAGGTTTAACTTGGAGCATAGCGTGACCCTATGCCCTTCAGTGAAAGGTTTGGGATTCTCAGGGGGGTACACATTGAAGCCAACTGTCTGGTTGTCTTTGTGTGAGAGATCAGAGGAGTAGCTACATCATGGAAAGGCAGCACGATGAGAGGGAGGGGCGCTTGTGGCTGCAGATGGGCATGGCCGAAGGATGGCAGTGCTGTGGGGAAGGGACGGTAAAACCACAGGAAGTCTTGCTTGTACCACCGTTGCTATGAAACATCCTGAAGCTGGCAGTGAGTTTGATGTTGCATGGTTAGATTTTTCACACAGAATGCAGCACGCTTCCCTAGCAAACACCTGTCAAGGTGTGGACCATCCTAAAAAGGCCCTCTTTGTTCATGGTTGCCCTCTGGTCTCCTCATCACCAGCACCCCTAATTTCACTCAGTGAAGAAAGGACATTTGGAGGATAGTCCCCCTCACTCAAAACAACCTGAAGACACCTTTAAAACACAGAGAAAGTCAGCAATATTTACCAGGTGTTAAATCTATTTCCCATGCAAATCTCTTCCTCTGGAGGGGACTATCATCCAGCACGGGACTGAACACAGAAAGGTCCTGATTAAGTGCTATGGGTATAGGTTTCCTTCCTCTTAGACCCTTGGAAATGCTATGACGCGAGCACTGTGCTGCACTGATAGGGACTGAGGCCCTGAGAAAGCTACTCAGCTCCTTAGTGAGTCTGGATATAGATCGGGCTGGTTGGCTTAACTGCAAAGCCAGCACAGATCTACGTTCCTCTGCACGTCTTCCTGGTGTTACATCACCAGCGGATCCTTCCTCAACCAAGTCATCCTTTCATTCCTCCCTCTTCTGGCTTCAAGGTCCAATTAATTAGCATGAAATCAGTCCCAACGCCCAAGACACTCAGCATGGTCAGCCTCTGCCTGGACTGCTTACTGTCACTCTTGAGACAGCATTTCTGGGCAAAATATTTGAACGTTTGAACAGACATTTCCATGATTCTAGTTATAAGTTAATAAGTTATTTCATTCCTCTAAGTTTGTTGAAAGTGAATTTGTCACTTGCCATCAAAAAAAAATATTAACAGCTTCCTACCCTGGCTCCTGAATGCTAGAATTAAGGTATGTGCCACCACACCTGGCACCAGCATTAATTACTGTCATTACTACTATTATTTTGGACCTTTGAGACAGAGGCTCTCCATAAAGTCCTGGAATTCACTATGTAGACCATGCTGGCCTAGGACTCACAGAGATCAACCTGCATTCATCTCTGGAACACTGGGATTAAAGGTGGGTGCCTCCATGCCAAGCAGAATAGTATTTTAAAACCAGAAGCTCAATGACATTTTTTCCTCTCTTCTACAGTACTCTGGACAGCTGTTGTGGAATGAAAGCAGTTCAGAGCTAGTATCAGCCGATGTGGCTTGGTGATCAAATGGTTGAGCTTGGATTCTGATCTGAAGGCAAACATGTATTGATTGTTTTACTTTAAAGAAGTTACTTACTGCCAAGTCTCAAATTTCTCAGCTATAAAACGGAGATGGCATGTGAGGATTTACAGAGAAACACTGAAGGAAAATGTACCTAGCAAGTATTAGCTTTGTCTCAGTCTGACTGTTAAAAATCACCAAGTATTGCAGTGCTACCTATACTAATTACATGCTGCATATAAAGACTAGAAGAGTTTGTGTTTATAGTTTTTAGGGATATGTAGCCCAGGCTGGCCTTAAATTTAACTTCCTGCTCCATTTGAAATGCTAGAATTTGGGGGTTGGGGACGGTGTAACTCGATTAACAAAACCTTCTTTTAGCACAGTTTGAGGGTGACATATTCTATAGAACTAAACTCATTAGCTCTACTATTTCACAAAATCAGGGCATCTGAGCATTTCAGCTTTTCTAAATAGCACTAATTTCTCTAGTGAGACATTCATAAACAGAGCATAGTGAGAAAGTTGAACAACAAAAAAATGTGTTATGAGGGGAAAACATGGAAAAGGGGCACTCCACTGTAATCAGGAACTCGTGAAAGAGCAGATGTGTTTATACACACAAAGCAAGCATTGGAGAAAATAGGGGCCTCCTCCAATAACCAGTATATTTGCTGTAGACAGAACACCAAGATAATTACACTGTTCATTCTTTCCTTAACTGATCTCAGAATTAGATCTGCAATTCCAGTTTGTCACAGGTACAAGTCAAAAGAGCCAACATTAAACGTAAGCAACTGAGGTGATGAAGCCCTGTGATCCCCTAAAGTGGGAAGTAGAGTCACGAAGATCAGGAGTTCAAGGTCATCTTCAGCTACATACGGAGTTCAAAGCCAGCTTGGGCTGCAGGGTTACAAGAGGTTCAGCCTGAACAGAACAATGAAATTCAGCACAATAACCAGAAATAGGGCTGCTTAATTCACTTGGATTATTCCAGCAAAAGCAGGTGTTGGGCCCAAAGCATCTGCTTAAGTAAACTGACTGGCTATCTCTCCACAAATGAGACTAAAAAACACACAACAGATGGGCAGAACTGAAAACCACAAAGCCTTTTGGTCACTTAAAGCTTCTTATCGTAATTTACTATTTGCCTAGTGACTGGGCTCTAGTAGATGACAAGGGCAAATAGAATTTTCACAAACTTGGAGTTCTTCTCAAAGTGTCCAAAAAAGTCAAGGACCTGAAGGAAAACAGAATCCCCGACACAGAAGGCTGTTAGCGTCAGCTTGTTACGGCCTTAACGATGACGTCGTGGGTTCTGGACCAGAGAGACCTGGAAGTTGCTGCACAGGTGACCCGCAGCTCTAGTAGTCTCGGTCCCGGAATATGCCTCACCTGCGCAGGGGTACGAGGCGGGCACACCCAAAGCTCCCCTGGCCGAGCTAGCCCTGGAATTCACCATGAAGCGCCTGGGGGGACCTTCAGCTGGAAGCTGTGTGCGTAGAAAATCAGACCTCTTTCTGCAGCAGTCAACGGGCAGATTTCAACCTCCAGGTCTTGGTACCAGCCACAGAATTCCAGGGAAAGGCAGAGGACCAACTTGAGTCCTCCCAGAGAAACTCAACAGGTTCTGCGCACCAGGCCGGCCTGCCGCGCCTCCCCTCCCCCCCCCCCCCCCCCCCCCGCAGCGGAGAGCCAGGCTCCAGCTCGGCAGGTGGCCCCGGGCAAGTTCGACACCCGCCCCGACCTCAGTGCCCCCTTCGCCGGCGGAGTCTACGGGAGGCGCGTGGAACTTTCCGCGCGGACTCCGGCCGTGGCGAGGCAGGCCGCCGCGGCGCGCTTCCCCCCCGCCGGCGGACTTACCCTGGGCGTCCGCGCCGCCCGCCGCGGCCCCCGGCGGCGCCAGCACCTGCAGCGCACCCAGCAGCAGCGCGGCCCGCGCGCCCAGCGCCATTGTTTCCGGGACCCCCGAGCGCCCGCAGCCACCGCACCGCGTCCGGGGCTGCCTTCTGCGCACGCGACCGCTCCGCGTCCCCTTCCGCCGCGTCCCGCTCCCCTACAGCCGCCAGCGCCGACGCCGCCGGCCCCCGAAGTGACCAAATAGGGATGGGGCTCCGCGGCGCGGGGCGGGGCCAGGGCGTGGTCCGCAGTCATGGGGGCGTGGCCCGAGGAGGCGGGGCAAGGGAGAGGCCCTGGAGGGGAGGGGCGTGGCTCTTGGAACAGCGTGAAGCCTAGCGGGCCGGGGGCGGGTCGCTCGGAGGCGGATAAGGGCGTGGCCGCCGGGGCGGGGCGTGGTCGGGACTCGTTGCAGAGAAAGCTGCGGTCCTTTATCTGCGGTTTGAGGGGGTAGCGGTCTTTCCGGACGTCCGGAAGACAGGCTGTATATAGAAATCTTCGGGGGCGGGGGGATTGGGGCGCATGCGGCGTGGAGTGAGAGCGGGCGTCGCGGGCAGAGGGAGCCGCTCAGAGGTGTGTGGGGAGGTCAGACTCAAAGTAAGCGCCGATAAACTTACGATAAACTTAAGTGCCAAAGTAAACGTCACGATCCTCGTACACCACTTCTACAAGGGTGCGGAAAAACTCGTAGAGTGGGCGGTGCGGTTTGCAGAACAATTGGAAACTTTGCACCTTTGACCTAGGCCCCTCTCTTCATGGAGTCCGCTGACCTGGCCTGTTGTAATCTAGTGTTTTTTTTTTTGTTTTTTACAAAATCCCTCTTAAGCCCTTGGAGCCAATGCTCCCAAAAACTACTTTGATTCCACTCAGAACGCTAAAATAGTATGTGACTGGTGCAGACTCGCCTAATGTGGAAGACGGACCCAGGCCATTGCCTCTCTCTCTCACACCTGGCACTTCAAAAATAAGCCACAAACTTTGTTGTGAGAAACCCTTTTTGACTTCCAGCAAAGCTTCTCTGTTACAGATGTGTCCGGATCATGGATTAACTAGGGCCATCTGCTCTACATTTACAAGCCTTCCACCTGAGACTGCAATCAGCCAGCCTGAAAATACCAGCATCGAACACAGGCTTTAGAAAACGGTTGTTTGTTTAGGATTTGGTGGTTCTGTCTCTGAAGAATCTGGCTGTGGGAATACCAAGTGCTTCCAGACATGGGATAGGAAGGTTGAACGTTCTGTAGCAGGAATGTCTGCCTCCACTCGAAAAGTTGAAACGCAGTGCTCAGGGTGGGACACTGAGGAGGTGATGGGTTGGAAGAGCAGATCTCTCAACAATGAAGTTAGTGCTTCAAAAGTGGCCTAAGGAAAATCACCACCCACTCTACCATGAAGAAACAGTAAGAAAACTCCATCAATGAGACCAAGGGCCCTCAACAGTCACCAGATCAGTTGTTGGCATTACCTTGGACTTGCCAACCTCCAGAACTGTGGCAAATTTCTGTTATTTATAATTTAAGCAGTCTAAGGTGCTTGGTTACAGAAACAAGAATGAAAGGACACATTATGAAAATGAGATGTCTACTTGACAATCATTCCCAGGACTGACCTCGATAGAGGCTCCCCCGAATGTCAGCGGCCTGGTCCCCTTACCATGACATGAATGGGTGCTTTGCTTTGTTTTCAGGCAGAGTCTCCCTTTGTAGCCCACAAAATCTTCCACCTCATGGCAGTTGTCCTGTCTCAGTCTCCCAGGTGCTGGGATGACAGGCATGCACCTGTAGGCGTTTGCCTTGTTTAGTGAAAGCACTCTGTAACCAAACCAGACGCGCCAGGGTGTCCACAACCCTATGTCTTTGCTCGTCTTCCTGTAATAGAAATGTGAAGATTGCCAGAATGAAAACTGGAGTCATGTTAATCCTACCAACACTTAAATCTGAGACATAATTAAGGAAAAGCACTTATAGACTAATTGCCTCATAGAAACCGTAACAAAAGATTATCAGGACCACGAGCTCATACAGAAGCTACTAGAATCTTATCCAAAAAGTGCTTTCTCTAAGCATGTCTGCCTAGCAATGTGTTACTATTGTGGCTGAGGAAACATGTTTCAAGAGTACTGATGTAATCTAACCTCATGTCTTTAAACAGTCTCCTAGCTGATGTAGCAACCCATGCTTATAATTACAGCACTTAGGAGACAGAGGCAGGAGGATTGCTCTAAGTCCAAGGCCAATCTAAGCTATATAGCGAGTGCTAGGCCAGGCTGAAGTGGATATAGAGTGAGACCCTGTCCCAACAAACCAGCCAGGAATGGAGGCACAGTCCTGTAATCCCATCACTTGGGAGACTGAAGTAGGATTAGGAATTTATAGAGCTCTATAGCAAGTTTGAAGCCAGCCTGAACTCCATCAAACCCTAAATGAATAAACCAACCAGCCAATCAAACAAAGAGAAAATTTTCAGAATGAACAAAATAAAACAAATTTTTTCCTTGGTGTTTCTGTGAATATTCTAGTTTGCTACGACAGATGCATTCTCATTGCAATGCTGTTCTCCAATCTCATTCTTTGAAACAGCGTGAAATTTTCTTTGTGCAGGATGCCTGCTGAATTTATTTTTTCTATGCAGTTTTCACTGCTCTCCTCAGCTTTCCTTTACATTTCATCTTCAACTGTCTGGGCAGGTCATAGTGCCCTGATTCTCCTCCTCAGACCTTCTAAGGATCCCAAGAACTACCCAAAGTACCAACATTGAACACACTCTCCCTTCTCCCAGCTGACTACACATGCTGAGAGTCTTTGCTTCATGCAATGGCTTACAAAGTACTTATTGAAAGTTTACTATATGATGGGGCCATAACCCTATGGTGTTTATAGTGTAGTGGCAAAATAGATACTGATGGACCCCAATAAGGGGGTTTAAAAGTGTTAGGGAGTGAAGTGTCAGTCAGGGAAGTATCTACTGGGTAAGCAGGAGGATCTGAATTCAACCCTCCAGCACTCATGTAAAAGCTGGGCATGGAGACAGATGCCTAAAGCCCTAGGGTTACGAGGAGCAGAGACAGGTGGTCCCCACAGCTTGTTGGCTAGCCAGTTGGTCTGTTTCTGGTTCAGTGGCACACTGTCTTAAAACAATTAACTAGATATGGTAGCGTTAGAGGGAGCTGCCCAACTTCCACCTCTGGCCTCCACACACGTGTGCGCACACTCTTTCACATGAACACAAGCACACGTATTGTAGGGCTTTCTCATTGCTGAGGCGGCTGGCAGGATTAAAGTGCCTCAGGCCCCAAGCCTTGGGGGACACCCCAGGTTGTGACAGCAATAGTGCCTGCTCCCAAGCCACAGCAGGCTGTCCCAACCCTCCCCAGATGCCCTGATGACCCCTAAGCCAAGGTGTACTGCTGCCTCGCCCCACCTCCCAGCAGTGGCAAATCTCAGCAGCGCATTGCTCCGGCCTTTGGCCCTCTGGCCCCCTGCTGTGGCGGCCCACTTCCCCTTCTCCCCTACCCTCAACTCACACCAAGAGCTACATCTAGCTCCTGGGCAGCAGGCCACTAAAATTTCGCATGGTGCTCTGCCTGGCCCTCCTTCCCACTTTAGGAAAACCAGCTCCTCCTTCCTGCCCTGGGGTTGTGGAGACTGTAGACAAAATGGCGGCTCCTGGCAACCCCTCTGCTCTGTGGGAGCTGTCCATGGTGACTTTCCTGCCTCAGCCTCCTGCTATGGGAGCCCACACCTTTCCTCCCTCAGAACGCCTGCTGCCGCCAATGGGAGCTGTCCATGATGACGACAACCTTTCCTGCTCCAGCCTACTGCCTTCACAGTACACTCTTTGTGTACTCTCTAGCCCCTCAAGGCAAAAAAGTGGCCAGGCCAGTGCCTGAGGAAGCTCCGGCAGCCCAGCTCCTCCCTGCCCCTCCCCACCTCTGTAACTGTCATCTCCAGCTCCCCAGTAGGACTCATCCCATTTGAGGTGAAAAGTCTAGACAAAACCCCACCAATCCCCTAAGTAGGAGAGCAGACCAGTCCCTGAGCTTCTCACTAAACCCCACCAGTCCCTGAGCAGGAGAACTAACCAATCTCTAGACAGGAAAGCCCACCAATCCCTGAGCTTCCCAACCTCAGGGCTTGAAATCCCACCACTCCTCACTCTGGAAATCCCTGCCCTAGAAAGCTTTGCCCCTAAGAAATCCTATACAAAGGCTGTGTCTGCCCACTTCCCTTCTGCCTTCTCTCGGAAGCAGAGGAGCAAAGGCAGCAACTCCTGGATTTGTCCCTCCAATAAATCTCCTTTAAGAAATTTACTGCTTCTTTGGACGAAGCAACAAAGAAGAGAAGAAAGCAGTAATGAGGGACCAGAGCTTAGGCGCCAGAGCTGCTCAGCTCCTCAGAGTTGGGAGCTGCAACATCTCTGTTGAGGAGGCCTCTTCTCAGAGCTGTGAGGTCCCCGTGTCTCAGGATACCCTTGGGACACTGTTTCACCTCAGAGCTAGGATACCTTCCAGGCCTCTGAGTTGTGAGTTTTCTGGACATCTTCCGAGTACCACAAGGCACGTCACCACCACCAACACATATACTATACATGCACACAAAGTGACTTGGTCTCTATTCATAAGGAAGGTAGAAAGGTAACTGCGGTGCTTTGACTAGGTATGGCCCGCAGAGTCTCATGTGTGTAAATGCTTGGCCATAGGGAGTGGCACTGTTAGGAGGTGTGGCCTTGTAGGGGAAAGTGTGTCATTACGGAGGCAGGCTTTGAGGTTGTGTACGCTCAAGCTCCTCACAGTGTGGCACACGGTCCCCTGTTGCCTGTGGATCAAGATGTAGAACTCCTCCAGCACCGCGTCTGCCTGCACTCTGCCATGCTTCCTGCCATGATGATAGTAGACTAAACGTCTGAAGCCGTAAGCCAGCCCCAGTTAAATATTTTCCTTTATGAGTTGCCGTGGTCAGAGTGTCTCTTCACAGTGATGGAACCCTAAGACAGTAACTTAGTGACTTCATTTCCATTACCTACATTATATTTACCTTTATAGCCATAAAAGTCTTGTATTTAGTCATTTATAAATGCAGAAATATTGAATATACTTACAGGAGATTCTCAAAAATAATACTTCCATATACTCTATTTTCTTGGTACATTTTTAATAAATGAAATATTTTATTGTTTTCAATAAGCATGGGCATAGATTTGTTCTACTTTAAAATACAAAAGGCTATTTTGTTTTTCAGGTTATGTATTAGGTATAGTGGTGGATCTTTGTTTTCTGAAATTCCTACTTCTAATACATTTTTGTACAAGTATACAAGATTATGATTAACAACATCCCTCAAAAAGCGTGGGAGAACCAAGTCCCCAAAGTTGTCCTCTGACCTGCAGATGCACGCCCACCCCCAATAATAAGAAAATAACGATGAACAATAAAATATTCACGAAGGGCAACTAGATATGGGTGGCTTTACACACAGGCACAGCAGAGACTGCTCTGTGCTGGTTCTATAAGAGATGATGCCATGTTTTCTCAGCGACTCTTGCTGCTCTGATTGTCTTGTCACCGTGAAAGAGTGCTGAATGGAAGCAACATGAAGGAGGCTGTGCCTTGGCTCATGGTTTGAGAGCTACAGTCTGTCATGGTGAGGAAGGTGTGGTGCTATGAGAAGATATAGTAGAAACGCAAGGTCACATGTCCTCAGTGAGGAGGCGGAAAGATGAACGTTGTGCCTACTTCTCTCCCCTTTGACCTTTTGCTTCAGTCCAAGATCTAGCCCGCTGGATGGTGCCAGCCACTTTCAGGATGGTCTTCCCTCCTCAATTAAACCTCCACTGGGGAAATACCCCCAGTAGAGATGCCTAGAGGTGGACCTCCTAAGTGATTAAAAAGTCACCACAGTAACTTCTTATTTAAAAAGAAACGGGTGCTGGGGTTTGGGCTGCATGCCTGTGATCGCTGCAGGGGGAGGGTAGGTTTTGAAGGCTGTTTTTGGCTACATAGTTTGAGGCTAGCCAGCCTGCATGGGAGATAGACAAGTAATGAAGCAGATGGTAGAGGAGGGCCCATCTGATCTGTACCCTATGGAGAATTACATCACAGCTATGAGCCAACAAGACTTGTTGATAAATTAATATTTGCATGAGGAAAGAATCAGAATCTGCCTAGCTTTGAGACTGTGATGGCTATAAATTAGGCAAAGCTGTGGAAAGATACAACAAAGACTGTAAATTGGCCTGTGTCCATTTCTGTGTCTGCCAAGTGCCTGTCATCCTCCATTTTAGCAGACTGACAGCCATGATAAATTCAGTCTTACAATGAAAGCGCACTTACCCATGTCTTACCTCTGCATTCTAGAATCCCTGTTTTCCTTACACCTTCTCCTCCTCTCATCTTTTAGCTCAGTCTTCCTCAGAATACAAATTGTTGCCAATGTACATATAGTTACTAAAAAAGAATTGCATATATTTTGTGATAAACATCATATGAGGTTCTAGAACTAAAAACAAAGACAAAGCAAAAAAAAAAAAAAAATTAAAAGCCTACGTAGTTGGACTTTTCAGTTCTAACAAGGAGATCAGAAAAGAATTCTGAAGGCCACACATGGTGGTGCTGACTGCAAGTCTAGGGTGACAAAGGCAGAAGCAAGACGATGGCTGCAAGGTTGAGGATCTATGTAATAAATCCAAGGCCAGCCAGGGAGGGATACTTAGCAAGAGCCTATTTCAACAACACACACACACACACACACACACACACACACACACACAAAATAGGTAAACACACACATATTTTTTTTAAAAAGGAAAATGAGTTTATTTACACTTTGGCCATATGAGAGTGAAGGAGAGGCCTGGTATCTTTCTGTACTTCCTGTTAGCACTATTTAAAATTTTCTAGAAAAGATAAAAGAAGAGCCCGGAAAAAGATATGCCCAGTTCAGAACTGTGTGAAATCTCTTCCTGGGATGCAAGTTTCTCCTCTGCTGTCACTAAGGCGTCATTCTTGCCCTTTTCCTGGTATCCTTTCAACAACCTGACAGACAATGGGAGGGGACACGTGTCTCTGGAAACTCCTCTCTGGCGAAGGTAGCTGCAGTAGTAGATTCTTCGTCCCCGTCTTGTTGCTGCGATCAAACAGCGAACAGAGACGTCCTCGCAGAGTCAGACTGCACTTTTGCTCCTGGTTGCAGGTGACAGTCTGTCCTGGCAGAGGGAGTCACAGCAGCAGGAACGTGAGACCGATGGTCACATTGCATCTGTACGTCAAGGGGGAAGACAGAAGCGGTGAATGCTTCTCCATGCCGCACGATTATATGCTCCAGGATCCCTGCTCAGCGAATTCTCCCACCCACAATTAAGATGGGTCTTCCCTGGGCCAGAGAGATTGTTCAGTGGCCAAGGGCACTGGCTTCTCTTCAAGGACCTGGGTTCAATATTCAACATCCACATGGCAGCACACAACTGTCTGAGTCTCCAGTCCTGGGGATCTGACGCATGCAGGTGGTGCACAGGCATACAGGCAGACAAAGTACCCACAACACCAGCGGACTTTACAACCTCCACAGGCATGCCCACAGGCCAGCTCCCAGGAGAGTCTAGACTCTGATGCATTGACATGACACTAACCATCACGTTTAGCTGCTACATTTGGTTTCCGGCACTGGAACAGAAAAATGTGGGAAATCTGTGTCCAAATGCCGAGAATTTGCTGCCTGGGAGGTCATTCTGGGGGTGTTTTCAGGGTGTGTGTAGTCAGAATGACATTTTCTTGGCAGGAGGAAGAGACTTCCAAATTTTGGGTCCTGAAGGAAAGCCCCAGGGCCTTTCCACTGTTAAGTCCCAGCTTTTTTTTTTTTCTTTCAGGAAGAGAAAGGGACTAGCTCAGTTTTTCTGTCTTGCTATCTGTCCTTAGGGGTTCTTTTCTCTTCAACCCTATGTGTGAAGCTCAGTCAAAGCACTCATGTTTTCATGTCAATGAGGGACATAGAGGTAGCTTTATGCCATCAGCACACTGCACACTGCCCGCCAGCCTGCAGAGTGACCTCTCCTCAGGCCAAACCAGGATCTGTGGCTTTGATGCAGAAAAGACTTTCAGATACAGCCAGGGAGAGGAAGCAAAGTTGGAGATTTTATGAGGGCTAGGAGAAGGAGAGGCACTTAGAAAAAGAGTTAAGAGGTACCCAAGTGTGGGTACAGGCTTCTTAGAGGACAGTGGCATTGAACTGTCTCAGCATTATCCATTTTAGTGGCTCCCAAGTTACATTTCTAGAGGTTGTTAAGAAACCCTTTGCCCGTTTTTATTTTATTATGTTTTATTTACTTCTTTATGTGTATATGTGTACATATATACATATGTGTATATGTGGTGTATATATTTTTGTTTGTGGACACAGCATGCCACAGTTCAAGTGTGGAGGTCAGAGAAAAACTTGTAGGAATCAATTCTTTCCTTCCACTGTGTGGGTCCTGGGGGATCATCAGGATTAGGGCAAGCGTCTTTAGGCACTAGAGTCATATTGCTAGGGTCCTTTTACATCTCTAGATAAAAGTTCGCTATGTGAGGTGCCAGAGATGCCCCAGGTGGGATTGCAACCTAACAGGTAAATCCAGGGTCACTAGTGTTGCTCAAAGGTTCTAAATGTGCCCTCTCCATAAGTGGCGTGTTGTGGGCTATCCACCAGAGAAGGCTATGTGGACATGGGTTTAACCCAGTAGAGAGTCTTTATTAACTCTGGGTGTTGGGATTCCAGTGTAACCACACACCTTCCTCAGAGTGAGCCTTTAAGCACACACACACACACACACACACACACACACACACACACAAACATTTCCTGGATTGACACACTTCAGTTAACAAGGACAGTTAGCTAGAAGCAGAACTACAGAGGCCAACAAAGCAAGCTTAGTAAGTGACTTTCCTAGAACTGTGGACTTTGATGGATTAGGTCTTTGTTTTTGTTTTGGTAGGTGATTCTGTCTATGTGCTGAGTTTTATCATCCAAATGGTTCTTCCATCGTAGAGTCAGTTACACTAAGGCCTGGGGTCTGTTACAGGAGTTTGCTGAGAGTCCCGGGTAGCAGCGGTGGGGTTAAGTGGTGGGGGAGAAGGGTGTGGGCAGTTGTTAGCTGTACTGGAGTCCTTGCTTCTCTGTTCCTGAGAGGCTTCACTTCATTTCCTTCAGGGCTTCTCTTCCTTCTCATGCCTCATGTGTATGTATGTATGTATGTATGTATGTATGTATGTATATATATATATATATATATATTTTTTTTTTTCCTCCTGCCTCAATTCTTCATTACACAAATACTTTTCACAGCTAGGGCTTCAGAAACAAAAGCTCCAGGTGACACAGCCACGGTTTCAGGAACAAAACTTCCAAGTGACAAGAAAAGATAAAACAGCCACCTGGAAGTGGAAATGAAGAGGAAATGAAATTGCTAGAGACATCGCTTCTGCTTAGTACCTTAGACTCTCATCTGGGACATAAGCAGAGTGTAGGGCTCACTAGTCACTCAACAAAAGACTGAGCAGCTGAGAACAACCACACACACATACCAGAAAGAACCATGGTGTGCGGAGAGGCGCTTTATATAGATAGCTTTATAATTTGGCTATACTGATAAAGCGGACTATGAGGACATAGAAGAAGTTGTCTCACGATGTGGAATCAGCTGTAAGAAGAAGAAAAGAGTGGAGCTGTGTTAGAAGGATCAGCCTGGGGCTTACTGAGTAAGGGCAGCAAGGGCCTTGATTAGATCTTGGGGATTTTCACATGAGGAACTGAAATGTTTAGAAAAAAAAATATATGGGGGCTGGGAGTATAGCCCAGTGGTTGGTGCCTAGTTGGCATTGATGAAGCCTCATGGGCCCAGAACTAGCATTTTGCAAACATTTAAAAAGAAGCATGGGAAGTGATTGATTCAAGGGTTGCTAAGTGAGGTTATGATGCATTATTATTTACTTTTATTTTTATTTCATTTTGTTTAAAACAAAACAAGACAAATCAAAAGGGTCTTACTGTATTAGCTAGGTGGTTTGAAATTCCTTGTGTAGCCTCAGACCCATGGCAACCCTCTTGCTCACCTCCTGGGATTATAGGCATGCACCACCACACCCAACCTGTGGAATGACCAAGTGGTGGATGGGCTGCTTACCTTCCCTAGTGTTGTGACAAGAGGCCTGACAGAAGCAACTGCACAAGGAAAGGATTTATGGATGACAGTTTGAGGTTGTGTCATCACAGCAGGGAGGCTGTGGTCACACGACATCACAGTTAGAAAGCAGAGGTAGATGAATGCAGCGGCCCAGTTTATTTTTTCCCGTTTTATTCAGTCTGGTGCCCAAGCTCACGGAATGGTGCAACCCACATTCAGAACGGGCCTTCCTTCAGCTAAACTACTCTGGAAGCACCCTCGCGTCCATGGTGCTTCCCAGTCCAGTCAAGTGGACAGTGAAAACGGGCCTTCGGAGGAGGATGTTTGAGCTAGAAAGGAAGTAGTGAACACGACAGGAATGTATTTAGGGTGTGTGTTGAAAGACAATTCAATTTTGGATATGGTGGCTGAGGAGGAAATTAAGTTAGGCCTCTTTGTGCTTGGGCATCCCAACATTAGCACCAGACACTATATCGTAAAATGGTCTCACTTTTGAAATTCTGTCTTATAGTCCTGTCATTTCTGGGTGTTATAAAACCCCCGTTAAGAATCCACTCAGATGTGTGGTGATGCAGATGAGGGAAAGATGCCCTCCTCCCCTTCCTTGTCCTTGCCACCTATGGCAGGCGGGAGAGCTGGCCCCAGGGTCGTGGGAGTGAGAGGACTGTCACTGTCCCTGTCCCTCACCTGCTGCAGTCCTCAGGAGAGGAGGCTGTGCACCTCACCTGGGTAATACAGTAAAGCTGGCCTGATGTCATGAGCAGCCTGGCAGGCATAAGAATGGGAGAGCAGGCTCTGCCCTTTGCTGGCAGAGTTATTGGGTGAGCCATCTGGGGCAGGGCAGGAAAGCTTGCTCCGTTGGTGTGGGTATGAGAAAGCTAGCAGGCTGACAGGCTCAGATACCTCTCAGGCCAGATCCAGGCCCACCCCAACATCTACCCCATCGATGAACTTCTGGAGTGTTTGAAGGTGCTGCTCTACAGGATCATGGAGACCCAAGGCAGCAACAGGATATTTGATAGTGTAGCAGAAGCCAGAGGCCTCCTACCAGACCGACAACTGTTTTTTGTTTTTTTTAAAATAATTTTATACATTCACTTATATCCCAGCTGTAGACCTCTCCTTCTTTCCCTCCCCTCCCTCCCTCATCTCCTCCCTGCCCCCTTCCGAGTCCACTGAGAGGGGGGATCCTCCTCTCCTTCCATCTGGCCCTAGCTTATCAGGTATCTTCAGGATGGCTGCAACTTCCTTATCTGTGGCCTAGCAAGGCTGCTCCTCCCTTGGGGGGGGGGGGCTCAATGAGTCAGTCATTGAGTTCATGTCAGAAACAATTCCTGTCCCCGTTACTAGGGAACCCACTTGGATACTGAGCTACCATGGGCTATGTCTGAGCAGGGGTTATAGGTTATATCCATGCATGGTCCTTGGTTGGAAAAACACTGACAACTCTTTGTAAAGAACATTTGCAAGCAAAGAAGTGGGACAAAAGGGTATATTTAGAACATAATGTGACACACTACAGCTTCCACAAGGAGATATTTTCCCCCCTCTGTTGGGGGGGGGTTTGCAAGAATGGAGGAGGGTGGATACAAGGGGACTGGGAGATGAGTGGATTGGGGTGCATGATGTGAAATTCACAAAGAACCAATAAAAAGTTAAGAAAGAATGCACACGGAGATGTGCAGCATTGTCCTGGGGAAAATGGGGCTTCCCTTTTTGGGTGCCTAGACTTATTAATGAAATAATTTAGAACTGGACTCAGGAGGAAGCTTGAGGACAATTTTATGAGAGTCTGAGAGAAAAACTAGAGGGTGGGCAAGTGTTGTGCCATTTGACTCCACTGGGAGAAGTCAGAGACTTAGACTCAGTTCAAATTTAGATTAAATGAGTTTATTCTTAGTGCTTAGCAGAAGGCCGGCAGCCTTAAAGCCGAACAGCATGCCTTGTGGAAGTGGGGGTTAAGCGGGGTTTAAGGGCGCACACCAGGAAGGTACGCACCACAAATATCCATGGAATTCACAGCTGAACAAGACAATCGCTTTACTTCTCTCAGTTGTCTTCTCTTTCCTGCTATATAGTAATAAAACTCCACTTCCCACAGCGATAAGCAGGTTTTACAGAGGCAAAGGCAGCTGTTAAAACCTCACAGCTCATCATCCTGTTCTTGTCTCACCTGCAGGCCACTAGGATCTTCCAGGCATTCCAGAACAAGAGGTCAAAGGGCCTTAAGGGATGCCACGCTCCATAATCAGTGCCTTTAGCCATCACAGAGGATCTGTGTAAATTATTTACCCAGGCCTGAGCACTCGAATGACTGGGATAGAGTAGCTAGCTCATTCTGGGTGGGCAAAACAGCGCTATCAGGTTAGGGTTGGCTGTTGTCTCAGTAGTGTCAGGGGTGGATGGGGACCAAGAGGGAGAGCCACACCTCTAAGAAAGCAGGCAGAGGTTGGAGAGAGGGCTCTGGTTAAGAGCACATACCAATCTTTTTTCAGAGGATTCAGTTTTGCTAGTACACACATGGGGCTGCTCACAACTGCCTGTTACTCTAGCTCTAGGGACATTTAAGGCTTTTAGCTGCCACAGGCACCAGCATTCGTGTGCACATATCCACACACAGACACACATGTACACACAAACACACACACACCCATATTTAAAAATAATAAAAGAAATCTTTAAAAATCAAGAAAGGCAGTTTCATAGTAAATGATAAGTATCTGTGTGGCAGAAGGGAAAGAAGGCTTCAGAGAAAAAGCATGGCAAGACTTTGGTCAGCTTCTGAAAGAAAGAGAATGAAAAAGGAAGAGTCACACCTCTCTGAGTAACTCCGGAAAGCAGACAGAGCACCATGCTCTGTGACGGAAGCTCTACCAGGGGAGGGGTTTCTTGGAAGTCTATATCCCCTTAACATATCTCACTAAGGGGATAATTATTCCTCCCCATCTCCTTAGCATGACTTGAGGTGAATCAGTCTCCCTGAGGAGTGGTCTTCTGGCCAAGGGATTGGCGGCACCGAGGTAGGTTAACTAGTAATGGAGCAGACAATGGCATGTAATATTCTCATCCTGAAGCAGATCAAAGGTGATGATGTCTCCCCTCAGTGCCAGAGGTAGCTTCCACTTGTTTGACGAGGAAATAGCTTTTCCTGAGTGGGAGTCAGAGAGCCCTGTGATCTGTCTTCAAGTGGTACTGCAGTATGTGCCTCCAAAGCTACCGTAACGATAGCAGTAGATGGTTCATTACTCCTATCTCCACATAAAGGGAGAGCTAGGATGTAGCAGCTGTTACCCAAGTCTACCATGAGCCAGCAGTACAGTCTGGGTATTGCTTAAACTGAGGGAAAAGAAAAATAATAGTGAAGAAAAGGAAGCTGGCTTTAGAGGCTACTTTTGCTGAAAAACATTGGCTCCTCAGTGAGAGAAGGGTGAATGTCCAGCATTGTGGGGCATGTGGACTGAGTCACCAGCAGAACTAGCACGGAACTGACAAGGTGGACCGTGTTCAAATGCTGGAAATCTCAGGAGCAAGAACCACTTCCTCCCTGCTTCCGTGCCTGCACATGGGCTGGTGACATCCAACTCTCAGGGTAGTCACAGGGAGTCAGTAGCCAGCACCTGGATGCCAACAGAGCATCACCAGCTTGTCAGCACAGCCAACAAAATGCATTCAGCCCCAAACCCCTCCCCAGGCCTCAAGTTCATATAGCATTTGCTCACCAAGAAACAAAGCTTCTTCCCCAGTAAACTGGCACAAGCTGTTTCACTAAATATCACCTGAGAGTTGCTGTTTCGTTGGGATAGCTCTGAGATAAGAGAGCTGTAATGCTAACATCCCCGGGAAGCCCCTCCCCTACCCCCCAGCTAGACCGGAGTCCTGCAGACCCCTCCGGGTCTGGACGTCGATTCATTCTTTCCAGCTCATTGTGCCCCCTATGTGCCCCCGGTGCCCAGACTCCCTGAGGGGCGGAGCAGAATGTGGACCACATGGCATCTCCACTTCAGCTCTGTATCTGTCTTCTCGACCTTAGCTCAGATGCCTGCTTAACTCTGCAAAGACACGCAAACTAATGAACTGCTCAAGAGAGTGGTTTACTCAACCTTTCCATGCTAAAAGCACAAAAATAAAGTCGTTGTCCAAATCGGCAGTCCCTTGGATTCCAGGGAGAGCGACGCCTCTGAGCACAAACCCTTTCTCAGGTGAGGGCAGCTATACAGAGGGTGATGTTTGCCCAGGATTGGAAGTCACTGTCTTGAAAGGAGTCAGATTGGTCTCCTTGGATGGTAACAGTGATTAGCAGATTAACAATTTAGCAGATACCAGCTCAGACAGTGATGAGTTGATGGATGGGACCACATTCTCACCAGGGATGCTATGTACACAAATCTTTCACCCTCTATTCAAATCTACAGCTCATGTCATGTCGGTATGCTGAAAAGAGACTTGGGGTCACCGTTTCTCTGCTTTTCCTACTGGGGCCACACTGATCACAGCTGGTCTCTTCACTTTTCACCATTAGTCATCTTTTTAATTGCCAGATTGGAAACCAGTGGCAGAATCTAGCCTGTTGAGATTACTTCTATTTCTGCTAGTGTCATGAACACATTATGTCAGGAAGATAGATAGACATGTTTGTGCTCTTATTTCTGCAGTGGCAGAATGTATTGGTTAAGAATAAATTCATAAGCTATGTCCATTTCACCGGCTGCAGTTTGCCAAGTAGTCTTGGCTTCTCTTGAGAGTGAGTGTGGTGGATTGAAAAATGGCTCCCAGAGATTCATATATTGGCATTCCTGTCCCCAGACCATGGACTTTCAGACAATTAAGAGATGGGGCCTTATTGAAGTAGTTGTGGCCTTGTTGGAGGTTTGTCACTGGGAGTGGGCTTTGTGGTTTCAAAAGTCCAGGCTAGGTGGCCTCCCAACCCTCTCCTCCTCTTCACACTCTGTGGATCAGGATGTAAACGTCTCAGATGTCCACTTTAATACCTGTCTGCGTGCCACCATGCTCTCTGCCATGATGATAATAGAGGAAGCCTCTGAAACTGTAAGCCAGCCCCCAATTAAATGCTTCCTTTACAAGAATTGCCTTGGGCATGGTGTCTCTCCACAGTAATGGAACAGTGGCTAACTCTGTTGGAAAAGGCAAATACAGCTTTATTTTTAAAATTTCAATCTTAATTACTAATCCCAACCCTCACATTGGACAGTGTGCTTGTTACATATAACCTTAAGTTTCTTTTTCATTTGCTGTGATGAAACAGGCTGACAAAAGACACTGAAGGAGAAAGGGCTCCTTGCGGCCCACGGTTCACCATCCCTGAGGTGAAGCCAAGGTCAGAAGCTTGAGGCAGTTGGTAGCAACACTTACCATCAGGAAGCAGAGGTGGATGAATGCAGGTTGCTGCTCCGTTGGAGTTTTCTGCTTACACCGTCCAGGATTCCAGCCAGGGAGCAGGGCCACTGAGAGCGGGCAGGGCTTCTTACCTTAGCTAATACCATCAAGGTAAGCTGGCACCTCAGCATACCCACCTGCATCCTGGAGCATCGAATTCAGCTTGGTGCAAGTGATCTTATCCACTGAGCCGCCTCCCAGGCTGCCAAAGACTTTTTAAGGATGTATTTTTATTTTTACTTATGTGTGTCCATGTGTCTTTGTGTATATGCCGTGGTGTGTGTATGCCTGCAGAGCCAGAAGAGAATGTAAGATACTCTGGAGGGGGAGTTCCAGGAGGTTGCGAGCCAGCTGATGTGGGAGCTGGGGAGAGAAATATATGTTCTTAACTGCTGAGCCATCTCTCGAGCTCCTCAAATGACCGTTAGCTTGTTTTGACTTCTGAACCAAGTTTCTTTTCTTGTCTTCCTTTCTTTCCTTATTTTTAAAAATAAATTATTTATTTAGAGAGTGTGTGTACATATGTTGAGTATGTACGTGTGTGTGTACATGTGTATGGCACACACATAGGTGTGTATAGGTGTGAGTCCGTACTACACCTGTGAAGCTCAGTGGACAGCTTTCCAGGGTTAGTTGTGACCATCTCACTGTACGGCCTGGGATTACAGATGTGTGCCTGTATAAAGCTCTTTGCTTGGGTTCTGGGTGGAGCTCAGGCCAGCAAGCTTGCACAGCTGGTGAATCATTTAAGCTGACTGCCTGGCGCTGAGTCAAGTTTCTTGGAAACCGAAGCCGCTCTGAGACTCCACTGTGCAGATTCTGTGCCATGAAATCAGTGAAACTATCTTGTCCTTCTTTGCTGGGCACTTGTGCTGGTTGGTGTTGGTCAGCTTGACACAACTACAACCACCCAGGAAGAGGGAATCTCAACTGTGGAAATGCCTCCATCAGGTTGGCCTCTAGTCAGGTCCATGGGGACATTTTCTTGATTAGTGATTGATGTGGTAGGGCCCAGCACGCTGTGGGTGGTGCCATCCCTGGGCAGGTGGGCCTGGCCTGTATAAGGAAGCAGTTGAAGGTTGGAGAGAAGGCTCAGCTGTTAAAGGACAGGCTCACAACCAAGAAGCAAGCAAGCTGACAAGCTGACAAGCCAACAGGCAGGGTCCATCCACAGCCTCTGCTTCAGCTACTGCCTCCAGGAGCCTGCTGTGAGTTCTTGCCCTTGGCTTTGCTCTACGGGGGGTTGCGACCTGTAAGTCAGGTAAACCCTTTCCTCCTGAGTCACTTTCAGTCATCAACAGAAAGCCAACCGTGCGGCACCACAAGAAGCATTGACGACAACAGGACACTATCATGAGTGGCCTGCTCTTGAGGCACTTCCACAGAGGCAGGGAGTCCAGACAGAGCATCATGTGGGCTTGTCACAAGACAAGGACTGTAAGTTGACAGGAAGGAGCAGTTAAATATGTCTGGGTGCTTTTCTAGGACTTGTCCCTGGAGTCAAGGTGAATGAAATCAGGAGGACGTGACTGCTTCAAGGTATGGTTGAGGAGAAGGATTTTCTTGTACATGATGGAGAGTACAGCCAGAGGTGTCTGTAAGAGCCCAGACTGAACCATGTCATGAGAGAAGAAGGGGAGGGGAGAGTAAGAGAGGAGAGAGCACATAAAAGAGAGTGCCCCCCCATCCCCCCAGGAAAAAGAACCAAGTAGGCAAAGAAAGCATGTGACTGAAATGGCATGGCAGGGTTATATAGAGAAGAGAAGCTGGGGGAAGAGAAGGGAAGTAAAGCCTCTGGGCTGGACAGGCCTAGGGTAGGGCACAGGTGAGAACTGAGGAGTCCTAGGTCCTGAGTGAGCCTGGTGGCTAGTGCATGTTTGATATGCTGCTAGGCACCACAGACAGCCATTTGACCTGGGTTTCTTTGGGACCTGACACAAGTACTTGGCACCTGCTGTCTGCTGCATCATTGACCATCTGGGGATAAGGTCAAACTATTAACTGGAGTCCCTCTTCGTTTATCCATTTTAAAAATGATGAATTGCCAGCTGTGTTGTCTCAGTCCTGTAATCTCAGCACTTGGGTGGTGGGGCAGGCAGGTCAGAAGCTTAAAGCCAGCCTGGACACATGAAGCCCTGTCTCAAGAAAACAACAAATCGAAACAAAACAAAACAAAACAAAACAAATGCTCTATCTACACATCTTGCTGATGTGAATATGAAATGATGTATCCACTATGGAAAATGTTTTGTTACATATATAATTATCATGTTGCCCAACAATTGCCCTTCTAGATATATACCCCAAAGAATAATTAGCGTATAGGTAGTCTGCCTCTAGGTTGCCTAGCCACCTCTGATGTCACCACGTGAAGCGGCCATGGAGGTGCACGAAAATAAAAGGATCTTGCCTCCTACATCTCTCCTTCTCTTCTCTGTCTGTCCCTCTAATTCTGTCTGTCTCCCTCCCCATTCTGTATTCTCCTCTCTGGGAGTACTGTCTCTGTATTGCTTTTCCCATAATAAACTTCCTTGTACCACGACCTTTTGTACAGTGTGTAGTTTATATATTATTACAATAATAATTTTAAAAGGGACCAGAGATTTAAACTGACTAAACTACAGATGTTTCCGGCTTCATCTGCAATATCCAAATAATGGAGAAACCCCAAGTAAGTATCCATCCACAAATGAAGGAACACACGGTGGTGTTCACAATGGAATAGTCGTGAAAAAGAGCGGAGTTCTTATATACCCTACAACAGTACCTTGAAAGTGTTATCTAAGTGAAGCCGGCCAGATACAAAAAGGAAAGGTTAAATCATGCTGGTTTCTAGAAGGTGTCCAAAACACACAAGTCCAAAGACAAGAAGTAGGTTAGAGGTTTGAGATCTGCATTGGTAATGATTGCATTCTGTTTGAACTTACTAAAATGGTCTTTGGGCATGTTTAGCTCAAGTGTCCTCCAAAGGTCCCTCTCCCAGGGCAGGCCAATCATCTAACTGTACCAAGAAGAAAGGACAGTAGCTGAGAGTTGCAGGTGTTAAAACGGTATGTCCTCAAGAGCAGGAAGAAGGCAGGCCATCACCAACAGAGGTTACTATTGTTTATTTCATGGTCTAAAAATGTCTATGGTAGGGTGCTATGGAGCGGGCTCAGTGGGTGGGATGCCAGGCAGGGGGCTCAGGGGGAAAAGCCCTTGTGGTGAAAGTTGACTGACATGATTTTGATCCCCACAACCGGTGGAAGGAGAGAACTGACTCCACAAAGTTGTCCTCTGACCTCCACATGCACAGCATGGTACCTAGCACTCCAGTAAAGGTTAAAAAGTGCCAGGGCACACATCTGTAACATGAGGACTTTTATGGGGAGAATCGCCTGGAAGCTCACGGGCACTTAACCTGGAGTAGATAGCACAGCAGAAACACAAACTGACTCCTGAAATTTGTTCTCTTTCCTTCACACACACACACACACACAAGAGAGAGAGAGAGAGAGAGAGAGAAGAGAGAGAGAGAGAGAGAGAGAGAGAGAGAGAGAGAGAGAGAAAGGAGGAGGAGGAGGAGGAGGAGGAGGAGGAGGAGGAGGAGGAGGAGGAGGAGGAGGAGGAGGAGGAGAGGAGAACACTGCAGTGGAAATGAAAATCCAGAAGCTCAATTATGGAGTTCCAGCTTGATGGCTTCCTGTCCACCAGATTTCTGCTGGATGTTGTAAGGTCCCAATTTGATGATGTTATCTTTGTTTCCTCGATATATAAGGTTACTCCAGTCATCTCTGCAGGATGTTTTAAGTACCTGATTTGATGACACTTTGCTATCTCTCTGCTGTTTCTATCTATTTGCTATATGTGCTTTTTTTTTCTTTTAAAAAAGACTTTTGCTTGCTATGTACTTAATAAATTGAATATACAGCTGTGGTAGATTATCCTAGACTGTACAGAATAAAGTTACAAGGGCCTGGGGGGGTAAAGGGATTGGGAATAGCTATTGTTGACGGTCAAACACATTGTGACTGTAATTAATTCCATTGCATTAAACTTAAAATTAGTTAGAATGGCAAAATGTAAGTTCTTTTTTTAAATTAAATTTTATTTTTTCATATTAAAATATAAGCTCTAAAATATTTTAAAACAATAAACAGAATATAAGGTGCTACAATTAGGTATACTGTTTATGCCATGGTCAAAGGGAGCATGAACATTAGCTGGGAAGGAAGCAGGTAGAAAGACCCTGAGCACCCACCTTCTTCCCAGACAGGGCTGGAAGAGAAATACCAACATCTTGACCACTTCTGGCGCAAGGGCCAGCTACACTCTGTGAAGATGGCACAGGTGGTGACTGCTCTCACCCTTTCTCTGTGGAGAAAACAGGATTCTGCATTGGACTAGACTTGGGATCGTCTGTGAGAGGACTTCCTCTGTTAGGGAGGAAGTCATGCATTATAACCGAATGAAGCACAGAGCCCCACCGTGAAAAATAAGCCAGGCTTACCTGAGCAACAGATAAGGAAGCAGAAGGAACAGCTGCTCCGGTGAGACACGCACTCACAGGATTGTACATCCCGGCCCTTTTCCCTCCACTCACGAACCTGCATCTATTTATTTGGCCTTTTTGTTGTAACTCTCAGAACTGGCTACATGGCTGAAGAAATCCTCCCACCTCCTCCTTTCAAGTGCTGGGATTACAAGTGTGTGCCGACATTCCTGGCTTCAGGACCTTTTTTGTGTCTGTTTTCAGACAGGAATTGTACTGAGAGATAAATTCCCAGCCTTTGTGTCAGTTTTCAAATTGTTTTCTCTATAATACTTGATATGATATCATATTATGTAGCTGGCTTTTTGGCCACTTTATGGGTTCTTTTATCTACCTCCCTACACCACCCCTATCCCTCCCAACACCCCAACACTCAGTAGAAGAAAAAGAAGGTCAGACTACCTTCTGCTGATTAGGGATGTCGAGTTCTTTGGAGGCAAATTTGATCTTTTTGATCAGAATCTCTCCAACCAGCAATTGGCAATCCAGCAAACAGCAACAGCAGCAGTGACAGTAGCAGGCTCCTAGCTTCTCTTGGGTCCCTAGCATTATATACCCTTTCAAGAGTCCCTAGAGTTCCAAACGTATCCTCAGCCTGCAATATCACGCCTCTGCTAGAGCTCAAGGCAAATCATAGTCAGCTGCTGTGGACAGTCTGAAGCAGTTCCATAGTCCACACCTGAGATTAAAGCAAAAACATTCCGGTAACATTTCTATGTTTTTAGAGAAACCTAAAATTCTCACTACAACCATCTCTTAGCTCTTAATCTTAGCTCTTGGAAGGCTGAGACAGAAGGATCAGCAGTTCAAGGACAGTTTGAGCTACATAGTGAATTTGAGGACAGTCTGGGTTTTTGACATCCTGTCTAAACAAAACAAAAACAAAAGCCAGCAAAGTGTAGCTCACACCTGTAATCCCAACACTCTGCGGGGGAGGGGAGGACGCGGGCAGAGGCAGGCAGATCTCTGTGAGTTTGAGGCCTGTTGGGTCTATAAAGCAAGTCCAGGACAGCCAAGGCTACACAGAAAACAAAACAAAACAAAAACCCGCCTCAAAAACAAACAAACAAACAAACAAAAACAATAAAACAAAACCCCAAAACAACAAAAACATTCTTTTGTTTAGAAAACCAAGACCTTGAGAAAAGGGCCCTGTGACATGCTGACCAAAGGTCTAATGGAATCACGGGAACTGGTCCAGATCTCAAGGGTTGTGTTGGTATTTCTACTCAAACTCTGAAGATCAATGACATGGTGTATTTGACTTTGCACTGTTCACAAATGCAGCAGTTAAGGTATTGAAAATGTCCTCAGACAAATGTGATAGACATCGAAAGCAGGAGAAGACAGGGAACAGGACAGGATCCTACCACAGAGGGCCTCTGAAAGACTCCACTGATTGAGGTATTGAAGTAGAGGCTGAGACTCATAGCCAAACTTTGGGTAGAGTGCAGGGATTCTTAGAAAAGAAGGGGAGATAGAAAGACCTGGAGGGGACAGGAGCTCCAAAAGGAGACCAACGGAGCCATAAAAAATGAGCCCTGGAGGCCCTGAAGAGAATGATACTCCAACCAAGGACAAAGCATGGAGAGGACCTAAAACCCCAGCCCAGTTGTAGCCCATAGACTCCTTCTCCAAGAGGGTTCCCTAGTAAGGGGAGCAAGGGCTTTCTCTGGCATGAACTCAGTGGCTGGCTCTCTGATCATCTCCTCCTGGGGGGTGCAGCCTTGCCAGTCCTCAGAGGAAGAAAACGCAACCAGTCCTGATGAGACCTGATAGACTAGGGTCTAACAGAAGGGGAGGAGGACCTCCCCTATCAGTGGACTAGGGGAGGGGCATCGAAGGAGAAGAGGGAGGGAGGGAAGGATTAGAAGGCAAGGGAGGGGGCCACAGCCAGGATACAAATTGATTAAATTGTAGTAAATAATAATAATAATAATAATAATAATAATAATAATAAAGAATTCATTAAGAAAAAGAGGCTGAGCATTCAATGTACTTGGAATATTAATTCAGAAATCCTAATGTCAGCTTCTTCTGAAATATGGGAAGATTAGATGGTACTGGGCCTACAGCACAAGGTTTTGTGGGTTTGTTTATTTGTTTCTCTTGTGCAATATTAGGGCTGGAAATCTGAGCCTCACACTGCCACACAGGTGTTCTACCACCAAGCCATACCCCACCCCACTGCACTCTCTTTTTTTTCTCTCTCTCCTTCTCTTTCTTTCCTGAGACAGGGTTTCTCTGTGTAGCCCTGGCTGGCCTGGAGCTAGATGTATAGACTAGGCTTATCTCAAACTCTCAGAGATGCTCCTGCCTCTGCCTCCCAAATGCTGGGACTAAAGGTGTGTGCTACACCCAGCATCTTTTACTTTTTGCAAATGTAATGTTTCGTATTTATTCCTTGAGAATTTTATACGTACACAAAATATTTGTCAACCAAACCCACTCCCTTCGCCTCCAATCCCTCTTAAATTCCCCTCTTAGGTCCTCATCCCAAAGAATGTTTTTCCTTCTTTGGATAATGTCCAATTAATCCTGCTATGTATGCATTCAGTGGAGCATGGACAACCTCCCATGGACCACACTGATTCTCCCTCCTCTACCAGCCTGCTCTCAGCTACCTGATTAATTTCTGACAGTTGTGTTTGAATTTGCGACCCCCATATAGATCCCCGATAAGCCAACTTGCCTCTAAAAGCCCTACTCCTGGCTTCTCAATCACTTTAACGGGCCCAAATCACCCCCACACCCCAGCTCTTTTCTTACCTCACCTGCCACATAAAAATAACTCGCTCCACAGGGGACCAGATCTCTGAGACTTCTGTGTAACTGGTGTGGACACGTGTCAACAATTTTGTGAGCCGCTGATCTAAGGAACACTTCATGTGTGCAGTTCCTCAAGACTGCTCACTGTTTTCTGCACTCTGTGAACACTTATAGCTGCTTTTATTTTTTTCATTCCAGGAGTCAAAACTGTTACATTAGTGTTAAGAATTTAAATATGATACAGAAGCATGTAAAATTATTTTTAAACCTTTTATTGGTTCTTTGTGAATTTCACATCATGCACCCCAGTCCCACTCATCTCTCTCTCTCCCCGTTTCTTCATATCTGCCCTTCACCCTTGGAGCCTCCCCTACGAGAGAAAACAAAAACATATGCAAAAAAAATTAACAAAACCAAACCCATACCACTGTGGATGCTGCAGTGTGCCACACTGTATATCCTTTTCGATGGGTCTGAGGGTCACACTTACAATGAGGAAAAAAATCTAAGCAAAGCAGGAAGCAACTTTTATTCACTGAAGGGAGCGAACATTACTGGCTAGGGTCAGGCATCGAGAGCAGGCTCCTTTTAAAGCACCCCCCACCCCCACCCCGAATCAGGTGTTAGGATACAATTAGAAAACAACTTAGCTATTCTGTAAGTTGAAGGGGGAAAGATCACGTGAGAAGTGATGTGCCTTTGCGACACTGGGTCGCTCGGGAAGGTAGGAGGAAGGAAGTGCGCTCTGGCTTTTGATATGGGGCAGGGCCCTGTGCAGAGCAGAGAGTGCATCCATTCGAGGCTATACAGGTCAGCACAGGCTTATCTGAAACAGGACAGGATCTACGGTTGGGGTTTTTTAGCAGAATGAGGTGTGTGTGTGTGTGTGTGTGTGTGGAGATGCTTTAGGCCCTTCACTTTTGTACACACATCTTTACTTGCAAATGTTCATTGCAATGAGTTGTTGGTCTGGAACTCTCACACTCATGCCACCAGGGCCAGCTCTACTGTGCTGCCCAGGTGAGGTTGTGGGCTCTGCTGACTGCTGCAGCCGGCAATGGTTAGGACCAGCTTTCTTGTTCTCTGGGCCAGCTCAGGGGTGGTGGTGTTGTAAAATTAGGTTAAAAAAAATCCCTTTCTGTTTTCCCTCATCACTGTCAGCTTTTGGGTGGTTGTCTTTCCAGCCCTCTCTTCTCTGTGTTTCTGGTGTGGGTTGCTGACAGATGCCAGCATTCGCCTCTGAAGAGGACACATATCTTTTTTTCTCAGTATAGAAATTATCTGCCCTTACTGCCTCGAGAACTCAAAAAAACAGAATAATATCTTGGGCTCAGTGGTTAACGGCACTGGCTTCTCTTCCAAAAGACCCAGGTTCAATTCTCAGCACCCACAAGGCAGCTTGATAAGCATTTGTAACTTCAGTTCCAGGCGACCTGACGCCCTCTTCTGGCCTCTGTGATTACTGTGATTGCTGTACTGATGGTCCACGACCACCCCTGGAGGTAAAATGCCTGTAAGAACATGCGGATCTTAAAATAAGAATGTCTTTTATTTATTCTTCGACAATTTCACACATGCACACCGTGCCTCTTGAGCCTATGTATCTCAACTCCCCCGGAACCGACGACTCTTCCCTCCCAACGCCCCGAAGCATTCCCAATCCACTCCAACCACATTCTCTTCTTTTTCAGTTAAGGACCCACTGGATCAAGTTAGTGCTGCCTGTTGGAAGGCTGATTGATCTTGGAGACTTGGTCTCTTGCAGGTAACCACAGCCACTGTGACCTCGTGAGTGCGATGGCCACGTCACATCCCAAAGACAATGCATTTAGCTCTCCTCCCATCCTCCGGATCTTAGATTCTTTCCACCTCTCGGCCAAGATGCTCTCTGAATCTTGGGAAGCGGTGTGGTGGGTATAGATGCCTATTTTTGGGCTGAGCATTCCATATACATTTATTTTCTGCGCTTTATGAGTCTCTGGCATTACCTGCCGACTACTCCAGAGAGAAGCTTCTCTGGCCAAGACTGAGGCCAGCACTTACCTCTGGGTGTAAGCATAAGTGTTTGGAAGGAAGTCTGACAACATGTAGTTTAGCAAAACAACAGTAGCATGTTTAGGAACTATGGACTTTTGACCAAGTTTAGAGTATCAGGCCTGAATTCCTCCCTGTGGAGCAGGCTTCAAGTCCAGTGCGAAAGCAGTTGGTCACCCTGTAGCCTTTATGCCATGATTGCACCACTGTCCACATGTCATTGTGATGGTTATGAAATAGACACAGTGTGGATGTGATGGATTTAAAACTCCTACTTTTGGCAACACACACACACACACACACACACACACACACACATTTATAATTTTTTTTTTTTTTTTGAGACAGGGTTTCTCTGTGGAGCCTTGGCTTTCCTGAACTTGCTTTGTAGACCAGGCTGGAACTCACAGAGATCCACCTGCTTCCGCCTTCCTGAGTGCTGGGATTACAAGTGTGCACCACCACACCTGGAATACTCCAGCTTTTTGTGTTGGAGGGGGTGGATTTGTCTCCTAGCATTTAAGTTTCCTCTTTTTCAGCACGGCCTGGGCTCAATGACCCTGAGGATGGATGGCCTTAAGCTTCTTATCCTTCTGCCTTCATCTTGGAGTTTGGGATTATAGGCAAGCTTCACCATGCTCAGGTCATGTGATGCTGGGAAGCAGGCTTTCTACATGCTAGGCAGGCACTCTCCCCACCTAGCTGCAGCCCCAGCCTGTGTAAGTTTCCTTACGGGCTCACAGCATCCCAGCCATCAGACTGACTGTCACCAGCTCACAGACATCCTGGCCATCATACTGTCATCAGCAGCAATACCACAGAAATGACACAAAATTAGTGAGTTTATTGATCAAGAAAAATACAGACAGACTTGAGGAAATCCAGGTTTGGATATTAAGAGAAAATCCAACCAGTGTTTGGCACATGTCTGGGATCCCAGTGCTCAGAAGGCTGATGCAAGTTCAAGGCCAGCTGAGTGATAATAGCTAGTAATGGGAAGCCAGGGCCTCTCTCCAAACAAAATCAAATGACCAAAACCAAGAGAGGGTTGCTCCTTCAAGCCTTAGCATAGCTGTATAAATGATGTGAGGCTTTTGAAGCAAGCTCGCTCTGAGAAGATCATCTAAAACTAAGGCTGCAGGAGAGGAAAAAAATGTTCGGCTTTCCCATTTCCTTATTGAAAGACACTTGTCTTTAAGGTCAGGATTTGGGTGTGGCTGGCAGCTTCTGGGGCATCCCCCAACAAGACAGGAATGCCCGTGGGTGGGCAGCAGCCCCCCCCCCCCCCGCTGGACCACTCGGGAGAAGCTCTCAGGGATTAGTGTCCTCTCTGTTGTATGTGAACAACTACGTATATCAATTGGGATGACCGACACATTGCCTCCGATTGGACAGAGCTTATACCTCCAGGGTCTCCACTCGGAAGAAGAGCACAAAAGGAAAACGCAGACTTCAGCGGGCCAGCTACTGGCTACTCACTCTGCTCCAGAGTTCAGGGCGCTGACGTGTGGGAGTACTTCGGAACACAGTGAGGGATGCTTCTTATTTAGAGACACAGTGGGTCGGGCCAGCTGTCTCCAGCGCATGCCTGCGTTCTCTCTACAGTTGGGATCTCACGGCGTCTTCTGCCTTGCAGAGTAGCCTTGCAGATGATCTTGAATTTCTGACTGTTCTGCTTCTGCGCCATGTCCTGAGCCGGGGAATACAGGCATGTGCTACCTGCTCAGGTTCTGTGGTGCTGGGGCTCACACCCAGGGCTTGGTGCCTTCCAGATAGGCACACTATCTCCTCAGCCCAAGAATTCCCTAATAAATAAAAAGTTATAGAGTTACTTTTGCGGGTACTGGCCGTGGAAAGGTGCTGCTTGCTGACTTGTTCCTCACGGCTTGCTCAGCCTGCTGTCTTATAGAACCCAGGACCAGCAGCCCAGGGATGGCCTCACCCACAGTGTGCTGGCTCCTCCCCCATTGATCACTCATTAAGAAAATACCTTACAGCTGGATCTTATGGAGGCATTTTCTCAACTGAGGCTCCCTCCTTTCAAATGACTCTAGCTTGCGTCAAGTTGACTTAAAACTAGCTGGCACAGCTTTTTTTTTTTTATTATTATCTTGTTTTTCTGTTTGGTATAGACTGTAAATGTAACCATAATAAACCTCTTCAGAGAGTCATAATAAATCTCTTTCCTAAAAGAATCATTTTCAACTTGCTGGATATCTATGTGGATAAAATAATTTTAATTTACCTATGTCCGTGAACTGAGTTTACCCATAAAGTCCAGATGGGGCAGCTGACTTCAGGACTGGGAGAGTGCATGCTTCTGTGCACAGCACTCTAGGGTCCAGGCTTAAATCCCAGAAAACAAACCAAACAAAACTTCCAAACAAATATTTATTGAGCAAGATAACTCAGGAGGTAAAAGCATTTCCATGTAAACCTCAAGATCTGAGTATGATGTTCTCCTCTGACCATGAGTGCTGTGGTCCACATGCCCACACACACACACACACATACATAGCATGTACACACACATGACTCTGACACATACCAACACTAAAAAAAAAAATATTAAAAGTATCCAAACCAAAGGCCACCTGAGTTCAGGATTAAGGAGACTGGAAAGTCCAGTGGTCAAATGCTGTTTGTAAGGGTCAGGAGAAAAGGCGTCTGCTCTCATTTCTTCCACTTACAGGCTCCAGCGTTCTCTGAGGTTGCACGGGAGTCCTCATTCAATAAAGGTAGTAACTCACGTCCTAGATAATTACCCCAGATAGAAACAGCAGCCCCAGAGCCAACTCAAGAGACAGATGCATGCTGCCCACCTTCCTTCCTTCTCACACACGCTCTCTCTGCTGTTGCTCAGGCTGGATGGCTCTGTCCCTTTCCGCTACACATCTGAGCAAGCCCCTCACTTTCCTGGGAATCCCATTTTGCCATTGAGGGCAAAAATGGTTCCTGTGCTGCAGGGATTGTCACATGTCTTACGTGTCCGGCCTGGCACAGCAAGCGTCTGATCTTACTTGGTTTTGTTTGTTGAGCCAAGTTTTTGATTGGTAGAGACGGCTGTCTCTGAGGTCACAGCTATTCTCCTGCCTCCGCCTCCCGGGAACTGATTACAAGCATGAGCCACCACACCTCAATAGCTTAACGCTATTGTGTTCTTTAAACACAATTTCCGGGTCTATTTCCCTCAGGTTCACGGTTTTCATAGAGTGTCGCCAGATTTTGGGGACACTGTATAAGCCTCTATGATAGTTTGAAAGGCAAAGGCTTGTTGGGTTATAAATATCAAACATGAGTACCAGGTAAAAACTAACATTTTAACAACTTCATGATCATTTCACTTTTAAGTATATGAACAATTTATCACTCTCACCACTGGTGAGGCAATGTTCTGAGAGTATTACATAGCATTTATCACAAGGAGGTATTGTTATTATTACCCCCATTTTATAGATGAGGAAGGTCGAGGCACAGGACACATAGCTGGTAATTATCCATCAGCGACTGAACCCAGGCAGTGTGGACCCAAAATTTGTGCTCCTAACTATTCTGCTTTATTATTCCCTTATTTTTCTTTCTGTTCTGATCTGTGTGGGTGGGTGTACGGTATATACATTTGTAAGGGTGGGTGTGTGCAGGGGTGTGTAACCCACATGTGGATTCTAAGCATCCACACCCATTGTCTACTAAAGGTAGATCTTCAGTTCTTAGGTTAAGGTCTCTCACAGAACCTGAAGCTCAGCCATTGGACTAGGCTGTTGGCTAGTTGGGATCCACTGTCTCTGCCTATCTCATTCCTCAAGGCTGGAGTTACAGACATTCCCCCCCAACCCCCAGCTTTTTGCTTGGGTTCTGGGACTCCTAACATAGGTCATCACGTCTCTGCAGAAGGCACTTTGGTTCCTGCCCCTCTTTTGGCCTTACTAAGTCTAACGAGAGTTGTAATATTCTGAGTATGTACTTAACCAGAGCCTTGAGCATTTAAATACGTCGGAAGCTTCAGAAAAGTAACTATAAGACTTAGGAAAAGTCAGCTAGACAAACACCTTTATTTTACAAAGGCTGGGCATGTAGCTGACTCTTCAACCATTTCCCCAGCACACGTGAGGTTCTCCATCTCCAGTCCACACAAGCCAGGATGGAAAGAAAACATTAGCTAAAGGGAATAGTTTTAAAGTGACATTGAAAGGGTTCAGGCAGAGCGGTCAGCCACCGACCAGTGCTCCTGGCTGCCCCAGTCTCTTGAGTGTGGCTCGTGAACGGGGAAAACCCAGGGAGGAAGAACAAAAGATTATTTGGTAGTAATACACCAGTAAACTAATGAGGAAGTTGGGAGTTTTCGGAGGCAAAAAGCTAAGCGAAAGCAGAAATACAAAAATGTCAGTAAAGTTGACTTTCACCCTGGGGATATTTGCTGACAGATAAGCGCCTGACTTCTATAGTCTTTGGTTTTTATTTTATGTTTGTTTTTCTGGGACGGAGTTATGGGTGACCCAGGCTGGCTTCATACTTGATATGAAGTCAATGATGACTTTAAATTTCTAAAAGATGTTTGTTTGTTTTTATAGATTTAGTTTGTATGTGTATGTGTGCGGGTTTGCTCTGCATGTGAGTACTCTGCCCTTGGAGGTCAGATGAGGGTGTCAGCTCCCCTAGAGCTGGAGTGGTAGGCGTCACCCAATACAGGCGACAGAATCCCAGGTTCTCTGGAAAAACAGCAAGTATGCATAATCTCCGAGCATCTCTCTGGTCCCAATATTTATTTACTTTTAAGCTTTATTTGTGTGTGTGCGTACATGTGCTGGCCTGATGCATGCTCGGAAGGTACTCTGCCAACCAAGCTGTGGCCCCAGCCTACAATTTTCAAAGGCGCAGGGGACCGGCCACGGTGCCAAGCTCACCTGCTTTAAGCTGCTGAAGAGCAGGGTCCATCCAATCGGGAAGACTCAGACTGGAGATGCCAGCCTTCTCCTTAGCTGAGTTCCCTGCCGGAGAAGCCAGTTACTTCCTGAGACCCACCTGCTTTCCCCCTAGCCGCTGCTCAGGGCTGACAGTGTCCAGACTGCAGACCACAGCAGTGTGCCGGTTCTTCTTCCACCCGTCAGTGGCCTCGTCTCTCTGACTAGCCTCTGTGCTGTGACTCTGCCTCTTTGTCTCCCTCCGCCACTGCAGGTGGATGGGACCATCCACGTCTCCTGTGCCCTGACTGCGATGACTACAACACTTCTGTCCTCCAGAGTCCCTCAAACACCTCTACAACCTTTCCTCCGACTTAAATTACTTACCCTTCTTGGCTCTGAGGCACGGTGTTGCTCTATAGCCCAGCTAACATTTGTGACACCAAAGCCTGCAGCATCACTGAGTTTAAGTTAGGCACGGTGCTATTTTTTTTTTTTTTTTTTTAAGACTGGGTTTCTCTGTGTAGTATTGGCTGTCCTGGACTCACTTTTGTAGACCAGGCTGACCTCGAACTCACACTGGGATTACAGGCATGTGCCACCACACTCTGCTCGCACTTTGCTGTCATTAACAGGGCTTATGGTCACAGCTGGGCATGCCATGAGGGAGGACCGAGGGAGGCTCGGTCACTCATGCTCAGTGGGCCAGTTAAAGAATCAGGTAATAGAGAAAAGCAGAGAAAGCTAAAACACATGTGGATTTGAAGGGTCCCGGTCGAGGTGTGGACCTGCTCCTCAGAACTGCTGCAAGGTGAGCTGATGAGAGAGAAGGCTGTGAGATCACTTCCTGTCTGTCCTGCAAGGGAGCTGATGAGCGAGAAGGCTGTGAGATCACTCCTGGCAGACAAGTTCCTCTTCTAACTGGTGCCAGGCCACAACCTTTCTCTCTACTCGAGACATGAGACTGGGGACAGACAGATGACTAGTGCATGGATTCTCTTCCTGTGAAGAGCAAGGAACTTGGCCATCCGCTGAGCATTTGTATCTCAGGTCTACGGTTCCTACTTCTCATTGTTCTACTACAGCAGGTGGAAGAATAGGCCTATTCCAAGCTAGCCCTGAGGGAGACAGGACTTCTCTGCCACAGATCTTGGCCAGGGAGTTTCAGGGCAGGAGGAGCTTTCAGAGAGGAAAAGGGGTTGCGACGATGGAGTGGGTCTTTACGCACAACTGATAAATGTTGGGGAACTAATGCGGAGACACATTTCCTGCCCTCCTAACACTTGGTTGTTTTTATCCCATTTCCAAACAAGCCAATAACACCAAGAGAGCCCAGGTAACTATCAGTCATGTCATTACTAGGTGGGGAATCTCTGTTTCAGTCTTCAGCCTTGCTGGACCACACTACAATGCTTAGTCAGCATTTGGGTCAGTGTTGGGGTTGCACAGGACAGAAAAGGAATTCCAGTGCGGCCACCAAAGGAAGGGGCTAGGAGAGGTGTCAACCTGTCTCACGTGGTCAGTATCACCCAAAGAACAAATGCTAATGTTTACTGCAATGCCCTCGTATCAATACTTACTGAAAAGGTCACACCCTGATTTTCAAACAGTAGCTTGAGTTGGTTTCTTCTGCTATGGAATCTTTTAAAGAGTTAATAGGAAACTTGTCCTGCTTTATTTTTCTGCAAATAACACATAGACTGTGTACTATCCATCTTCAAATACATACTCCTTGACAAATAAAAGCACTCAACTCAAGAATTAAGAACAGCCTGCCCAGATGTCTGCAGTCTGAGCTGCAGCCTGAAGCCATATTGATGTCCATGGGCCATGCTGCTGCCAGGAGCTACAGTGATCTGAGTGGCCTGTCTGCCACCTGGGTCCATGGTGGCCTGGGCTGCTGCAGAGGGCCATATCTGGGTCGGTGGTCTTACTTTGGCCCAGTCTGTGTTGATGTCTGTGGCTGGTGTTGCCACTGAAGGCCTCCCAGCTGTCCGTGATCTGTGCTGTGGCCCGAAGCCCTGCTGATGTCTGTGACCCCAGCTGTATCAGAGCTTATCTGGGCCCATGGTCCTGCTACAAGTGGTTTGTTGGTCTGTGCTGACACTAGGGCTGCAAAGATAAGCTTCTTTGGCCGTGATCTCGATGATTGCCGAGGTGCAGTTGAGAAAGAGGGACGGAAGGCTTCTGTGACAACGCCTACGCCCACCCCAACCCCTCCCCCCACTCCAAAGTAGTAACAGCCTAAACAGGAGGCCATGGAAGAAAACTCTTAAAAATGTGATAAGGATGTTGAAGTGTTGCTCTCCACAATAGATGGCTTCCAGAGGGATGCAGGAGGGGAAGGACCAGTTCTGTTTAAGGGGCAGGCCACTACGAGTTTGACTACATTCCAGTGAGTACATAGGTAACACAAATTGGACTTTTCCTTTTTGTTGGGGGGCAGGGGAAGGTCATAAAGGTGGGGTGCGGGGTGGGGGGTGGGGAGGAGGACAGGGAAGGACTGGGAAGCAAATGTGATATGGGTGTATGATGTGAAACCTCTGAAGAATCAATAAAAATATGTTGGAAAAAAAAATCAAAAGACAAAAAAAGAATAAAAGCCTTGTACTTTTTGTAGGTTTGGGGCCAGGATGCTAATATTGGTTTAAGTTATTTCATCGGTCCTGAGAAGTGTTTGTAGTTGAGCAAGCAGCCTGTGGTATCTGCTAAAAAGCAGAAGGCAGGGTGCGGGGTGGGGGCGGGTGCTGACTGTGAAGGAGCCAGGAAAGAGTGCACAGGAAGCAAAACTATTGGTTCTCAACCGGTTGGTCTTTAAAGTCCTTTCTTCTTTGGTCTTGCCACTCTCCCTCTTTCCTTCTTATCATCCTTCCTTTCTTCTGTCTTGTTTTCCTTCATCCTTTCCTTTTCTATCAGACCATTGGTAAGATAGTTAGAAAGTACCAGAAAAACAAAATTAGAAAGTCTGGCTTACAAACGCTGTGTTCTGGAGGAAGATTCAGGCCCTTTGGATTAGATATTTTTAATGGTTATCTAGAAGTGGGGTATGGTAGCATAGGCTTTGGTGGGACAGTCCTTTGTCTCATGAGGAATACTTACCTTGAGAGGGGAAAGGGCCATTATTGGTTCCTCTAAACTGTAGCATCATTTTTTTCTATTAAGTCAGTAGATAATTTAGATTCTGAAGATAGGTGCATTTGTCTAGTGTGTTCAAGGCTGACCTAATCCCCAGACCTACAATAGTCTGCTAAGAAAATAGAGGGGTGTGTGTGTGTGTGTGTGTGTGAGAGAGAGAGAGAGAGAGAGAGAGAGAGAGAAACAGAGACAGAGAAGAGAGAGACAGAGAGAAAAGGAGAGAGACAGAGAAAACAGAGACTGGTGTCTTTTCCCTTGCTTTACTAGATTTAAATTCCATGTATTCTAGTTAGGATTTCTATTGCTGTGATGAAACATCAGGACCAAAATCAAATTGGGGAGGAAAGGGTTTATTTGGCTTACACTTCCACATTGTAGTTCATCATTGATGGAAGCCAGGACAACAACCTGACAGAGCTGGAACCTGGAGGCAGGAAGTGATGCAGAGGTCAATGGAGGGGTTCTGCTCACCGGCTTGCTCATCATGGCTTGCTTAGCCTGCTTTCTTATAGAACCCAGGACCACTAATCCAGGGATGGCAAAACCCACAATGGACTCTGTAGTGGAAGTTTTGGCTATGTTATGTAAAAATGTTTTTGTTGTATAATCCCAAGTGTGGGATGTGGAAATCCATACCTGATAACAGCCTCATGAGAGATCCATGAGGTTTTCAGCTGGAAACTGTCTTGTGCAGGGGCCGTGTCTTTTTGCCAGATGAAAAACATCCTGATATGGACTCTGAGAAGGTATACATATGAGGAGGAGGAGGAGGAGGAGGAGGAGGAGGAGGAGGAGGAGGAGGAGGAGGAGGAGGAGGAGGAGGAGGAGAGAGAGAGAGAGAGAGAGAGAGAGAGAGAGAACACTTTGCTTTGAGATGCTCCTAGAAAGAAATACTTGGGAGAATGCTTCAAGGAGGTTGCTGCTTCCCCTGCTGCTGCTGTTGCTGGTCCCTGTTGTTGCCTTTGCCATTTCTGCATTGCTAGATTATCGGTTTGCTGGTTTGCTGGAGTGCTGGAGTGCTGGCTTGCTGTATATCCTGACAACAAAGACTGGAATTGCCCCAAGCAACTGCCTCTAAAGAGGTCTATATCTCCTGTTCCTACTAACCTTCTTTATCTTCTGCCCAGGGTTGAAGGGTTGGAAGGGAGGTAGAGGCTTGTGGAACCACAAATAAAGTAGGTTTAGAAAACCAAAGCCCACAGGGCTGGGCCTCCCCTCATCAATCACTGATTAAGAAAATGCTTTACAGGCGGATCTAATGGAGGCATCTTTTCAGTTAAGGTTCCCTCCTTTCAGATGACTCTAGTTTGTGTATCAGGTTGACAGAAGACCAGCCAGCACACCTGACCCCTTGTCACCTTGACACTCACACATATCACTATTAAGCTGCCCCTTTATTTTATTAATCATCCCCCAGATTTCACTTTAAAAGTCCTACTGACTTTAAAATTTCAGTCTCCTTGGACTATCCAATCTCCTGCCACCTGAAGCCATGGCCAAAGGCCATGTTGGGGTGGGTCTGTGGTCCTGCTGTAGTTATGGTGGAGAGGGGGTTTTGATGTCCACTGAAAACTGGGCAGATGTCTGTGGTCTGTGCTGCCGCCTGAAGCCTTGTTGGTGTCTGCGCACCACACTGCTGCTGAGGACCGTGACTGAAGGCGTGTGGATGCCCACAGCCTGTGCTGCTGCTGAGTGCCATGAGGGTGTATGTGGTTCAGGCTCTAGCTGAGGGACATGTTGGGGTCCATGGTTCATGCTGGCACTGAGGGCTATGATGGAGTCCATGGCCTGTGCTGTGGTAGAGGGCTGCGTTGATGTCTGGTTCATTCTGCCGCTGGAGATCATGTTGACGTCTATGGCACATGCTGTCCCTGAGGTCTGGTGGATGTCTGTGGTCCATGCTATCACTGGAATCACATAGCAGTGCATGATCTGTGCTTGCTGACTGTAAAGAGCAGGGAAGCCTCTTCTGCAGTGGTATTGATGACTGCAGACTCACAGTTGAGAAACAGACACATAGAAGGCTTCTGTGACAACCTTACCCCCAACCTCCACAAAAGGCAACAACCTAAGCAGAAAGCCATTGAAGAGAAGTATTAAAAATTGTGAAAAGGATAATTATAGCTCTCTACAACTTAAGGGGCTGGCCACTGGGAGTTTGACTATGCTCCAGAAAGTATATGAGCAACAAAACTGGACTTTCTTCTTCTTTTTGGGGAGGTGTGTTATAAGGATGGGAAAGCAGACCTGAAATGACTGGGAAGTGAGTGTGACAAAGAAGCATTATGTGAAATTTCCCAATAACCAATCAAAAGATTATGTTGGAAAAAATATATGATTCCTCTAAAAATGCAAAATCTCTTTTAAAAGTTCAAAGTCTTTCAGCTGTAGGCTTCTGTAAAAATCAAAATTAAATTAAAAAGCTTCTTCAAGAGGGAAGAACAAGGGCACAATTACAGTCTGAGCCAAGAAAAACCAAACTCCATCAGTATAAATAACTCAGCGCCCAACTGTCTGGGATTCACTCATAATCTTCTGGGCTCCTCCAAGGAGCTTGAGTTACTACCTCAGCTCTGGCCTCCCAACACACACAGTTTGTCTTCTTGGCTCTGGCTGGCTCCTGTCCACTGCTGCTGCTTTTCTTGGTGGTCAACCCATGGGCATCGCCCAAACTTCCAATGCACCTGGGTCGAATTTCACCAATAGCCTCTCATAGGCTCTATTCAGGGTGTCAATCCTCAACTTTTTTGCATGACCCCTTCTGTCCTGGGCCTTCGACTGCCACTGAGCTGCACCATCATCAGTGAATTCTCCTGGCCTCGCCCAGTGTCAGCTTCTCTCCAAGATCCCTTCATGACTTCAAAACCAGCACTACCCGGGTGACTCTCACACCAGCAAGTGTGGCTGTCAGCACACGTTACAACCCTGGCCACCTCTGGAATACGACGGAACTTTGTGCTGACCCTGAGGAAACACTTCCCAGAAGATGTCATCTCAGCGACGTTGGTCTCTTCTTAGTCACCACTGATTTCTAGCTCTAGTGGACCAGCATCGATTGTCCCAGTAGTACAAAGGTTTCTCTTCAATATTACCAGTCTCTTGTTAATTAAAGCTGCTTCTTCAGCCCCAGCTGACCAGAAGGACAGAATCTCAGTTCAAAACCATGAACGTCTCTGATAGAGTCTTTAAAGTTTCCTCTGAAACTTCACAAGCTGGGCCTCTATCTTCTGCACTGCTCACAACATTTTTACCTTCCAAGCTCTCACAGAACTTCCCACGGAGCTCTCAATAGTCAATGTTTTTTTTCTAGCCCAAACTTCCAACGCCCTTCTACAATCCTTTCAAAAACATGGTCAGATCTGTCATAGCAATACCCTACTCCTGCTACCAACTTATATCTTAATTAGGGTTTCTATTGCTGTGGTGAAACACCATGACACAAAACAAGTAGGGGAGAAAAGGTTTTATTTGTTCACGCTTTCACATCATAGTCCATCACTGGAGGAAGCCAGGGCAGGAAGTCAAACAGGGCTGGAACCAGAAGGCAAGAGCTGATGGCCTCCCAACTCACACAGTTTGTCTTCTTGGCTCTGGCTGGCTCCTGTCCACTGCTGCTGCTTTTCTTGGTGGTCAACCCATGGGCATCGCCCAAACTTCCGATTCACCCAGGGATGCAACCACTCACAATAAGCTGAGACCTTCCCCATCAGCTACTAATTAAGAAAATGAATGCTTTGTAGCTGGATCTCATGGAGGTATTTTCTCAGTTAAGGTCCCCTCCTTTCAGAAAACTCTGGATTGTGTGTCAAGTTGACATAAGACTAGCTGCACACCAAGCCGGTAATCTACTGTTATAACAGGCTTAGTTTTCTTTCTTTCTTTCTTTCTTTCTTTCTTTCTTTCTTTCTTTCCCTTCGTTCCTTCGTTCCTTCCTTCCTTCCTCTCTTTCTCTATTTCTCTCTCTCTCTCTCTCTGTTTTTCATTTTGGTGTCTCTCTTTGGCCTACAGCAATCCCATTAGGCAGGGTTAGCTGATCAGGAAGCCCCAGGGATCCATCTGTCTCTGGTTTCTCAATACTGGGCTTACAAGCGTGTGCTACCAGCTTAGCTTTTTCACTTGGATTCTGAAGACCAAACTCATGTCTTCACGATTCCTGTCAAGTTCTTCATTGGCTTCATGAACCATCTCTCCAGCTGCAAGTTCAAGCCTGCCGGAGACATCACCTTTGTCATGTTGGATCTCATTTTGACTCTGTTGCCAATCTGCTTGGCTGGGAGACACATGACTGTGAATGTTCTGCCAGCTCTGAAGTCCCACCCTCACCACAAGCTCTGCCTGCACCAAGGTTCTGCCATTATCACTTTTTTAGTCATCTCTCCACCTAGTGACTGCTGCCCACTGTCTGCATCTTCATCATCCTATCAGTTTGGCAGCTTCTAGCAGTTTCCATGGCACATTTAGTATACCAAGTACATTGAGGTATTTGGGAAAGCTCCAAAACCCAGTGCCCAGGGTGCTGCAGCTTAGAGGACCCAAGTCCCTCTGTCTGAAGTCTTACTGATCACCAGGCAACTACTAGGGGCAGAGAATGGATCCCTCCCCCTTCTACACTTAGAGACATTCTCCCCAACACCTCCTAAGTGCCTCTAGTCTGGGTAAGCATTTCTCCCTCTTGCTCTTTCACCCATGATTTTTTTTTGTGGTTCCTCAGAACCATAACCTGAAAAACATGTTCCCCTTTGCTCCAGGGAAGGGAGAGCCTTCAAAGAGAAGGGAAGACATTTGCATTTCATTTCCTAGCTCAGAAAAGAGAGGAGGTGAAATGAGACATTAAGGTTAGCTACTAAAATGGGATGAGTGTCGGTGCCCTGCTACACTGTGGAGTCACATCCCCTTGTGACAGCAAGGGGATGGACCCAGGAGCCAGGAGGGAGACAGGCGATGGGGATGAGCAGTGGCTGAAGGTGGCATCATTGAACTTGGTTGTCCTTGAGTCTCATGGAGAGCACGGAGTCCAGAGTATCTCCAGCTACCCTGCAGACAGAAGGGACGGAAGGGAGAAGCGGGCTGGGGAGTAGGCACTTGTGGTATAGCCTCATGTAACTTTCTTGCCTCCAGTTATGATGGTTTTATGGTTCCATCAGGGTTGAAACTGGATGCCAAGGTCTTTGCGGCTTGCTGAGGCTGGTTGTCAGGACTCATCTTTAGCAGAACTTAAGTTTGTTACATTTCATCTGTTACTAGTCACAGAAGTAAATGATAAGATCTCTATTCTGTTCCTGGGGATCCTGAAGCTCAGAAGAACCAAGAACTTTACCACGGCAACACCCCTAACACATGACAGTAAGCTCATGTCAGCTGTACAGGTTCACCAAGGTGCAGAACTTACTGTTCAACAGCCTTCCAGACATTAGGAACGAAGAGGCAACTCGGTGAGTCACAGTGCTTGGTGGCCAGCACACTCGTACATGCGGTGGCCTGCATGTACCTGTACTCCTCCCCGACAATTAAAAAAAAGTAAAAAAGTAGGTTAAAAGTTATGAAGGGGCTACTGCTAATAGTTGTGGATTCTGCTACATGTACAACCCATTACTTTTCTAATTTTAATACACTTTAAATTTCAATTAAGACTTTCATTTATTCATGTATTAGTACTATGGGTTAGTTATTTCTAGTTGAAGTGATGCATCCCTGGTTTATTTTGTTCTTCCGTGCTGGGGGTTGAACCTGGGGTGGGTGATGTTTTTGCTTAGCAGGTGTTCTGCCATTGAGTTGCACCCCAATCCCGTATCTCTATTAACTTTTTAAGGAAACGATTATAATTTTGATAAGCATTTATATTTAAAGTTTCCCTATTTTGCTGATTGAAGTCTCAGTTTTGTTATTTCCTCTCTTGAAAAGAGATAAGCTAGGCAGCTGGTTTCCTTTTATGATGTCAACATAACCCTCACCAAACCTTGGTAGGAGAAAGTATAGTAAAAGCTCATTTCAGAGTAGGCTCAGTTGTGAGAGTAGATGCAAGAATCCTACTATGCATTAGCTTTAAGAGCAAAGAGTGGGATATGGAAGGACTCAGAGAATGTAATAGGTCATGACCAATTACAGTTAACTCTTTAGAATGCCAGGGGATAATCCTACTTTGGACACGTCCTAATGTTTCTTAAAGAAATGAAAGAAGAAAATGTAATGAAGTGCTATATCTATTTATTTTTCACATTTCCATTAGTGAAAAATTAGAATATGAAAAAGCATTCACCTATCCCCAACCCCCAGCTGGTTGTGCCCCACTGGCCACACTGGAACCATATACAACTGTATTTGTGAAGATGAATCCATGGCCTTGGCTGAGTTAGTAAGCATTCATTGAGCCACATTTCATCCTAGAGAAGAACATCTTTGATGCGGTTAGAAAAATATCTGTCAACCAGGCACAGCAGTGTGCGCCTGTAATCCCAGCACTCAGAGACACAGAGGCAGGCAGATCTCTGTGAGTCGAGGCCAGCCTGGTCTACAAAGTGAGGCCAGGACAGCCAAGGCTACATAGGGAAACCCTGTCTGAAAACAAAAAAACTAAAAGAACAAACAGACAAACAAAAACAACAAAACAAAAACATTTGTTTTTCATGGAAAAACTTGAACATCATTGATTTGCTTTAATATTATGAACAATATTTACTATCATGGGATTCTATATCATATTAAAGGCTTAGTTCAATGTAACATAGCAGAAGGAGAATGAGGAATGAGCCGGGAAGGGTCATTTGCAAGTATTATTATCATTTTGTTCTCTTTATGACCATCAGTAGCATTCCTCAATAGGAGTAATAATAATAATAATAATAATACATCAAGAAGCTGAGGGAACGAGGCCACCTAGGGCTGTAAGATGGTGAGGAGGCGACACACAGACTCCTGAGACCATCGCAGAACTCTGAAATCCGCCGAAGGGCACAGAGAGAAAGCTGATAGATAACAATAGATATCACCTCCCTCATCAAGGAAGCATTGCTCATTCTGTTCCCAGATATTCCGTGTCTCGCAACCACTTGTGACTCCAGCTCCAGTGGGGCTTGATGTCCTTCCTGGCCTCCACGGCACCTGCACACATGTGGCACACGTAAGATACATATACATTAACAGACACTCACACAAATGAATACAGAAAGGTCAAGAGCAATGACTGTTTTCCCTTAATCTATCATCTACTGCACACTATGTGTTTGCGTGTGGCACACATCACGGCACATGCACAGAGGCAGGAGGACAGCTTTCAGGAGTTGGTTTTCTCCTTCGAAACCATGTCAGTTCCAGGGCTGGAGCTCAGGTTGTCCGGTGTGGTGGTGAGAGCTTTCCTGGTGGGCCATCTCTCTGGGCCTCCCTCCAAATGCAGTTCTAACTGCAGAACTGGGAAGGTCTGGACAGTTCTTACATCCAGGGAGTCTTGGCAGGAGGCCCTGCCCTGCCTCCCTCTGCGGATGTGGGAGAGGGCCCAGATGCTCCTGACTCCTGAAGAGAAGATAAGGGACAAAATCTGCTCATCATGCTTTCACTTTGTTGTAGTTTTATTACAGCGTCTTGTTACAATCATTTCTACTTTAAGAATTACTGTTCTTTTAAAAAAGATTATTTATTTTGAATGATGTATGTAAGCCTCCTCTCTCTCTCTCTCTCTCGTGTGTGTGTGTGTGTGCGCGTGTGTGCATAACCATGGTATGTTTAGGTCAATGTTAAGGTTTAATGCTATGGTACTCTCAACTGTCTCCAGAGGATAAGTGGGAGACAGATGTGACCTCTTTTAAAAGATTGTTTACTTTGTGTGTCTATGATACTGTGTGTATTCCATATGTGTGAGTGTGGGCATGCGCATGTGGAAGTCAGAGGCTGCCCTTCCATACCTGACTAACATTCCTGTCTACCCCTCATGGCTTGCCATAAAAGGCCTGGGTTTACAGACATGCACCCCAACTTCTGGCTTCTTATGTGGATCCTGGGGCTGGCGCTCACCGTTGTCTTTCTTACAAGGCACGTGCATTTCACACATGGAGACAGCTCCCTGTTCCTAGCGATCTTAACCCAGGCATACAATTCTCTTTTGCAGGGCCCTGGATCTAGTAGGGGGGATATAGGAACAGTCTGCAAGACTTTCCTGTAGGGCAGTGTTGCCCGCACAGGGTCCCAAGTGGGCTCTCGGCAGCCAGCCTATCTGCGCTTCTGTTGTCAGGTCGCCTTCATGTTGGTTCATATTCTAGCCTGCTTTCCCGGCCTTCTCTCTGAGTCCGTGAATTCTCTGGTACATTTTCTAAGAAATTTCACTTGTTCATTAGGTTAGGATCTGTTATGGTGTCTCACAATCAAGAAATGGAACTGAGAGAATTGGGTGTAGCTCTGCTGGAGGAAGGTTTATCTGTATGGAACCTGGGCTCCATCTCCGGGGAGTGCTGGTGACAACGCCACCCTGGCGGTGGGAGGAAGCAATTCAAGGTCCTTGATTCACGATGAGGCCAGCCTGGACTACAGAAGACATTGCTTCAATACATCACACACACACACACACACACACACACACACACACACACACACGGCTCTCCCCACTATCAATGCCTGGGATGGCGAATCTTCCCTCGTCACCAAGTCTAAACTGACATTCTTGTGAAGATGACTCTGCAAAGGACGACACAGATTTTAAGACTATTGTAAACCAGGTGTGCTGGTTCATGTCTTTAATCCCGACACCTGGAAGGCAGAGCCAGGCAGATCTCTGTGAGTCTGAGGCCAACCTTAGGTACAGAGTCAGTTCCGTGGCCTCCAAGGCTGCAGGTGAGACCCTGTCTCAGACAGACAGACAGACAAGACCATCATTCTGTGTGGGAGAATCGACCTCCGAGACTTGAGTATGGTAGCTTACCAAGCCACACTTACTCGCCACGCTGTTCCTTTAACACCTGCTAGCCTTAATTACCACCACCAGCCCCCTCCCTTTTTTTGTACTGGGAATCAAACCCATGGCCTCATACGATAGACAAATACGTTACCATCAAGCTACATTCCCAGCTGTCACTAAAATCCTTTTTAGCAAATGCTGTCTACCTCTCCCGAGGACCAACAAACAGGTGTGATTCCACCTCAGTTCACTCTGGGGAACCTTATGGAGCAATGAGACGGGGCGCAGGCAGGATCTCGCGTGGTTGAGGAGCAGTTCTGGTGGAGAAGGTGTACATCTAGCATGGATGATTACCTCGCATGCAGAGGGAGCCCCCTCTCCTAGCCTGCCTTTCCTCTACACTACAGCTGCCTGCTAAGTCCATGGGCAATCACAGCGGAATTGCACACAACCGGTTGGGAGGGGGCTGCCTACTCAGCTGAGGGTCCCTGACCCCTTTCATCCCCACCTTCTGTAAGGGACCTGTCAACAGTTAACCCAGCTGGGACGGTCGTTTTAGAAGAGGCCCACCTGCACTCCTGACGATGGTGGCAGTTTGCCTGGGAGAATACTACACAACACCAGCCCATAACTCCAAGTCTCTTCCTCATCAATTAGGGTTTCAGAAGGCAGCAGCTGACCCATAGACGGAGGTCAGGCCGCTGAAATTCTTCCTCCTTGTGCTCGCTGGAAAACGGAAGAGTGGCTGTTTCACAGGCTCTGAGTAATCAGCGAATCTGTGACGAGAGGCCATGTATTATCATGCCAGCCTTCTGCTTTCGCAGAAAAAAAAAAAAAAATTGTGGCAACCACAAAACTGCTTTATCTCCCTTCATAAGGGCTGCAGTCTAGGGACCCACCAGCACCAAGTCCCTGTCCTTGTCTGTCATCGACAGCTGGACTACGGTGACAAAAGAGGGCACAAACTAGAATACTCCGGGTGGCATCTCCCCAGCACGTCTGTGGTAGCCAACATGCTTTTGGTTAGAACCAGTTAAGTGCCCCCTGGTTTAAATGGCAGGTGTTTTCATAGGTGGAAGGGTGACCCCGTGTGGCCGTTTAGAACATCGCTGTGAATTTCTTGGTTCTGAAAGTGTCGATCGACTCTTATTTTTTTATTTTAATTTTTATTTATTCATTTTCCGTCCCGATCGTAGCCCCTTCTTGTCGCTCCTTCTGGTCCCACTCTACATCCCTGTTTCCCCTCTCCCCCATCCCCTTCTCTAAGGAGTAGAGCATATCAAGTTGTATCATCCTCTTCCCCTGTGGCCTAGGAAGGTAGCCCCACCAGGGGAAACTCCATACCAGAGCCAGCCCCCGTTCCCCTTACTAGGAAACCCATACGAGGACAGAGCTGCCTATTGGCTACATCTGTGTAGGGAGCCTAGGTCCAGTCCATGCATGGTCCCTAGTTGGTGCTTCAGTTTCCATAGCAACCCCCCACCCCGGGCCCTGGTTAGTTGGCTCTGTTGGTCTTCTTGCGGAGCTCCTGTCCCTTCTGGGTCCTTCTATCCTTCCCCCTACTCTTTCACAAGGCTCCCTTCGTGTCACTCAATGTTTGACTGTGGGTGTCTGCATCTGTTTCCGTCAACTTCTGGGTGTAGCCTCCCAGAGGGCAGCTATGCTAGGCACCTGTTTTCAAGAATAGTAGAGTGTCGTTATTCATGTCAGGGGTTGGCTGGCTCCCATGGGGTGAGTCTCAGGCTGGGTCAGTCACTGGTTGGACTTTTTCATCAATCTAGCATCTGACATGATCAACTCTTTTTTTTTTTTCTTTATGGATGCATTTGTTGTTTCTTTTACCAATTAGAGAATGGCAGGAGTAGTGTTATATAAAGGGAAAGACACATCCAAAGAGAAATTCAAATTATGCCCTGCATGCTACTAACTAGAGAGATGGTTCAGTGGTTAGAGCACCAGTAGCTCTTGCAGAGAACCTAGGTTTGATTTCCAGCACTCACATGCTGGCTCACAACCATCTCTAACCCCAGTTCCATGCGCTCTGATGCCCTCTGCTTCCATTGATACCAGACACACATAGTGCATATATGCACATGCAGGGCAAACATTCACACCACACACACACACACACACACACACACACACACACACACACACACCTGCATGCCTGCATGCCAGATATGCCACATGTAGGCACCGTGGTTGGGCTGACAGACCCAGCTGAGCCCCGCTTTGCAGTCTCTGTCCTGGCATAGCATACACATGAGTGAGGCTCGGAAATCTTTCCAACCAAACTGTCTACCTCACTGAACGGCAGGACCACCCAGGAGCCTGGCCTGAGCGCCTAAGTCTCAGCATCTTGGGTCATTTTTAGACAATAATAGAAAACTGGATGCTGCTGGTGTCAGCTCCGGTCTTCTAACGTGGGCGCTAAGATAGAATCAGAGACGCAAGGGATCTTGGGGGCAGGGCTAGTGAGCTGAGGCAGGGGTAAAGTTGCTGGCCACCAAGGCTGATGGTCTGAGTTGGATTCCCAGGACTGTCTCTGCTCACTCTCTCCCCTTCTTTTCTAAAGTGTTTCCCCTAAAATCTCTCCAAATTTTGTATTGCGTTTTCTATGCGTGTGCACGAGTGCACGTGTGCCCCGGTGTGCCTGTGGCGGTCAGAGGACAGCTTCCAGTCAGTTTTCTCCTTCTCCTTAGGGACCAAACTTAGGCTGAAAGGCTTGGTGACGTGTTCTCATCCCCGCCGGACCATACTTCATGGTTAAGAGGTCATTCCATTTTGGAAGGGGAAGGTTTGTAAGTTCTACCTTATAAAACGAGGGAAGTGTAACAGAGGACAGGCATTGGGGACGTAGCTCAACGGTAACAGGCTTGCCTAAAGTGTAAACCTGAGAGTTCAGCACGGAGGCAGGAGGATTATGAGTGTGAGGCCGGCATGGGCTACTTAATGAGTCTGAGGTCAGTCTGGAATACATAGCAAGACCTTGTCCCCCAAGGAAAACAAAACAAAAAGCGGTCGTCCAAAGTGCAGAGAGGAGTTGGGGAATTCCAGGACTTCCTGAGAGGGTAGAGCAGTAGCCAAACAGAAGTTACGGTGTCATTGTATTCTTTCTGTTAGCTACGTTACTTATGTGTTAATAACAGCCCCAGAGGCAGCCTGGTTAGCTCCACCCTGGGTACAGGGAAAGCAGCGCACTCACAGTGAGTCACTGCAGTCACCTCTCTGCTCCTTGCTATGTTTTTCCAGGCCTTGTTTTTCTGGGTTTGAAGGATGAGAATGGTACATAAAGCTGACGGGGAGATAAAGACCACAGTGACAAACCTGAGGGGACCACCGAGGGTCACCAAGGAGATACACCCCTGGGCCTATCTGTGAGGCTGTCTAGAGAGGTTTGACTAAGTGGGAAAGACCCACTCTCAAAGTGGCGGCATCTTCCAAGACACCACGAGTTCCCAGGGAACAGCTGTCTGTGCCGACCACCTCCACAGCCTCTTCCCGAGTGAGCGTGTCCATCCTGCCATCCTTTGGCTGACAGCACACTCCAATTTTTTTTGCCCTTCCAACTTAAACTACAGACCAGTGACCCCAGGATTCTACCAAGTCTTGGACTGGGACAGAGGAGGCACCTGCCATCAGAGGCTGCCAACTGTGCAGAGGGGCACTGTTCAACTACCCAGCCTTAACTGATTCTGTTGCTCCAGAGAACCCTTTCTAACATGCAGCTTTTTCTTTTATAAGGAAAATCCTGTTTTTTAGTCCTCGAGTAGCCAAAAGGGAATTTATTGGAGAGACACTATCACATTTTACGGTGTCCAAAAGTCACAGAGCAAGCTGACTTTGGCAAAGTCCCATGGTGTTTCTGGAATCCTTGGTAGTCAAACCTCATAGAGCTTCCTGGTATAACCTTATCACCAACAAGTCTTGGCTAGGAGTCCCCAGTGCCTAGGGCTGTCCCTTCCAGCATGTAGCCATGTCAAGAGAGATATGGGGCAGGAATTAGAGCTGGCATTAACCATGAAGCTGTAATCCTCAGGGCATTCTGTGGGAAGAACTTGGGTTCCCAGCAGATTCAGAGTGGGCTTGGGCCCAAGAGATAAGGAAGTGGCCACAACTTGGGGCCACACCAGTGACTAAGAAGGAGGCAGCACGCCCACCCGCTCCATTTCATAAAGATGTCGCTGAGGAACCTCAGATAGTATCTACATTAGTTTCCTGGTCTTTGATTCCTTGTGATGCACATCTCCCTTTGCCACTGAAAAGTTTTCTCAAGAATGAGTGTTTTCACCATGGAATAATATGGGCTTCTTTACACACATAACATTTATTGATGCCTGTCAACTTCATGTTACCTGAGACTAGTCAGAACCACCCTGTGAAGGTGACCCTCGGAGGAATATATAAACCCACCCACAGCGCAAGCAAGAATAGGGCAGGTGCTGCATGCAGTTCAGGAAGGGCTCGTTCTGATTGGGGGATGCAGTAGAAAACCCAATGAATGGCAGATCGTTTCTTACATCTTTAGAAGAGTGTCTACATCTTCTAAAACGTAGACCTCTTTCCTGTGAAGGAAGAAAATAAGAGCATCAAGATGTGCCACAAAATCACAGAGGAAATATTCTACACCTATGCAAACACAGACAATGTTCCAGGTTCAATTCCCAGCATCAAACAAAACAAAACAAAACACTAACCCCCAAAACTGTTTGAATTAGCAGATGTGGTGTATGGGGGCACACACTTCTAACTCCAGCGACAGGAAAGCAGAGGCAAGGAGATCACTGCACATTTAAGGCCAGCCTGGCCTACATGAAAGTTCAGGACAGCAAGAACTACGTAGACGGAACTTGCCTCAAAAACTATTATAATTTAGGAAAAAAATTGCCTGACTATGTGTCCAGCAGTCTTTAGTATCATATGCACCTAAAGTGTAGTAAGCAGCACTAGTAATATTATGCTATGTTAATAGCAGCCTCCTTTGCAAACTGTTCCAGGAACACATTGTGGGAATGCTGATTCACAGGGAATTCTAGGTTCGACAGCTGCTTGCATCCATTTCTTTTCCTGTAGAAATGCTTTCCCCTGAGCACAGGTTTCTCTTTTGATCATTCAAAGACTCTTATATCTTTTGTTGTTGTTGTTTTGGTTTTTCAAGACAAGTTTTCTTTCTGTAGTCCCCACTGTCTGAATCACTCTGTAGACCAGGCTGCCCTCAAACTCAACAGAGGTTTGCCTACCTCTGCCTCCCTGGGCGCTGGGATTAAAGGCATGCGCCTCCACGCCCAGCTTCTCATTCTTTACTTATGTGTGAAGTAGGTTTTCAGACAAATTGAATGAGTGTGTAACGCTGGGTTCTTTTGTCTGTGTCGCTTTAAGAAGGTGGTGATGTGGAACCACAGGCCAGTACCTGAAATCAGTGACCTGAAAGCCACAGACCTCTGCCAAGTCACTTCTCCTTGAACCTTCCTTTTCTCATATTTATCCAGGGACATCAGTGTTTATCATGCCTTTTCATCTGTTTTACAAATACTATTTCTTTTTTTAAATTTAAATTATTATTATTATTTTGTTTTTGCAGTTTATTCATTATATATCCCTCAACTTCTCCCAGCCCCACCCTCCCTCTCTCTTCCCCCCTCCCCTTCCCCTAGTCCATTGAAATGGAGAGTTCTCCTCCTCTGCCATCTACCCCTAGTTTATCAAGTCTCATGAGAACTGCCTGGACCCTGTTCCTCTGTGGCCTGGTAGGGCCACATCGCCAGCGGCAAGTACAAATACTATTTCTAATGAGATCCATCAAGCAAATGCTGACTGATGTTTGCTTTTCGAAACAACTAATTTTGGAATTTGATCAGAACAAAGGAGAGACCGTGACCTACCATGTCGAACGGTTTCATGGGCAGTGTTTACTCTCATAGCCATTGGGGAACCACTTCCCTACATGTTTGTAAAAACAAGGAAGCTGGGCCACTTTTGACCATCGAGGGCAGCTCCGTGGCAGTGCGCAGCTATGGATAATGTCTGGGATGGGGACTCTCTTAATGCATCTTAGATAAGCAAGGAAGGATACTGACATTTCCATCTCATAGTGGACTTCTGAAGCTTCAAGTATGAACTGTCAGCTGATGTGACAGCTCTGGTGCCTAGTCTGATGACCCTGGCACCCATGTAGCAGAAAATTGGCTCTTTCAAATTGTTCTCTGGCCTCTACATATGTGTAGCATTTTGTGAGCTCTCTCTCTCTCTCTATGTCTCTCTCACACACACACACTCACACAAATGTATAAAAATCAATTATAAAGAAAATGAATATCTCTTCATATTGCGTAGTGTAAAACAACCTCTTCAGGAGTGCGAGGCTGTCTCTTCGCCTCAGAACGTCTCTATCTGTATTTGTCTGAAGTGTTGAGGAATAAACTCAAGGCCTCACGCACTCTGCTGGCCTACCGCACAGGTTTCAGATTTCAGTCCCGCTGTGGTTCTCCATGCAGGTCCCTATTTTCTGACATCTCCCCTTCAAGCATGACATTCTCTCCTTGAAAGCCATAATTATTACCATATAACTTCTGAATGCCTTCAATGTCGTCCTCTGCAAGTCTGAAGTCTTCTGAATTGCCGCTTTTATAAGTAGGGTACATCACAGCACCGGCAACGGAAGAGTGCCCCAGACCCAGAGAGTGGCCAAATTCGTGGGTGGCAGCAAAGAGAAAGTTGATTCCTACAGCCAGGGAAGTGTACGCAGTAAACATTAAAATAACTACATCAACGCCTGCGATCTAGCACACCATGATGAAGGACAGCCAAACCCAGCCTTCCTTCTTCCTCGTTACTTCAAAAGCAAGGTAGGCGGGCTAAGCCTGGAATGCCTTCCCGACTCTCCTGTGCTGTGATACAACACGAGGTCCAAAGTAACTTAGGAAAGAAAAAGTTTGCTTTTTGTTTTCTGTTGCTAGAAAGATGGAATCCATAGTGTCAGAGAAGTCATGGCAGCAGCAGGTATCAGGAAAAGAAATCTTTAGATCAGAATTAACACAGAGAGAGAGAGAGAGAGAGAGAGAGAGAGAGAGAGAGAGAGAGAGAGAAAGAGAGAGAGAGAGAGAAAGAGAAAGAGAAAGAGAGAGAGATAACAAGCATGAGGTAGGGTGCTATAAGCCATCAAAGCCTGCCCTCAGTGACATGCTTCCCCCAGCAAGATGCCACTTGTAAAGGTTCTATAACCTTCCTAAACAGTTCTACCAACTGGGGATCAAGTATTTAAACACAGGACTTCACAGGGACATTTCACATTCAAATCAGAACACTAGTAAGAACCTTGGTCCTTTAGTGAAGTGACCTAAGGTTAAGAACACACACCCGAACCTGCCTTCCAGAGAAGGAACCAAAAGGAGAACAGGAGAAAGCCTATGGTAGTTTTTCAAGGAAAGCAGGATCCAGGAACAGAATAATATGCTTTGCTGGAGGGCAAGCTGGGGCTGCTGGAAAGTGATCAGGTCACCTCACATCTGTTGTGCTGAATGCTGAAGCTTCTGTGGAGAAATTCTGACAAGTGTATTTTTGGGAGCTTTGGGTGTGAGAACTGTGCCCATCTCCTTGGGCTACCGAGGAAGAAATAATGAATTCGCCGCACGTTATTACTGTTGGTTTTAATTTTGTAGTCAGTTAGAAGCTGCTCATTGTGGTCCCAGATTCTGAGATCGCTAACTGCCTTGCTATCATGAGTTTAACCTTCCATCTTTTGTTAGCTTTGGGCTGTGAAGGCCCAGCTAACTGCTTTGACTGTACTCAGTTTACCCTTTAGCCTTGCGACCAGTTCAGGTCCCCAAGATGAACTTATGGTTCATTTCTTTTATTATGTTATCTTATTTATTTGTTTTGTGTATGTGTGCGTGCTTGTGCAGCCACACAAGTATGGAGGTCAGAGGACAACCTGTGAGAGTCAGTTTTCTCCTACCACACGAGTCTCTATGTATATACCACATACACACAAATTAAAAACACGAGGCATTGAGACAAAACATTTAAAGCATATACTTCATTACTTGACCCTTAAGCTGTCTCTGTTATAATTAAAGTGATGCTCAAATTAAAGTTGGCGTAAGTCCGGGGCTCCTGAAAAGATGTGTAGCAGGAGAGACATAGGATACTGTACCTGTGTCATCACCATCAGTCCAGTATTCATCCTTGTCAAAGTGAGCATCTCCTCCGAGGCCTGGTCCAGGTGCGAAGGCATGGCCTAGAGTGTTTCCTGGCCCATCAAATGGGAAGTTGTCTCCATGATCTGCAAAACAACACTGTGATTTCTGTTAGAGTCTCAGTTTTCCCTGGTTATCTCCTCTCTCCAGATTATATGCTCATGAAGGTTGGAGAGAAAAGCCCGTCCAGGAAGCTGACCATCTTGGTAGCAATAGGCAGTCTCACACAGGGATGAGGGGGCTGTAGATCTGGTCCAGGCACTTGCCTATCATTAGATCCACTGCTCATCCCTGGTGACCATCGTATGTGGAAAGCTCACTGGATTCAGGATCTTACAACAGTGTGTGAAGACATGTGCATGTGCGCGCGTTTGTGTGTGATACTGAGAATTGAAACCAAGACCTCTCATGTGTTAGACATATCTTCATCAATAAAAGCCATCTCTGGTGTTCATGAAAAAAGGTTTAAATCCTGAAAGGAGAACGCTAATAGTAATAGCAAGCAGGTCAAATGGCATACAGGATTAGCACTCAGGAGCCATCCTTACCTCCCCTTTCGAAGCCAATCATGATGTCCGCAGTTCCCCACTTAACCCTCCTGAAGTTCAGTGGGATATGCTTGCTCCACATTCCGAGAGCTTTTGCAACAATTTGATCCACCACAGGCCGTGGTAAGTCTGAAGTGTAGGATATGATTCTGACGGCAGACAAGAAGACGGGGTTGAGCTCCCAGGGAAAGGGTTTTGCTGCCCCCAGCAGAATGAGCCAAAGTGGACCTCACCTGTAGGTGACAATTCTGGACTGCCATTTCGGACTGTCTGGTATTAATGAGAATTTTGCAACATCTGGCACTCCACATCTGGGTTTCTGCATTATTTCCATGATGCGGGGGGATAGCTTTCCAGTCATGGGCAGGCCAAAGAACTTCTGCATTTCCTTCATTTTGAGCACCAGACTGTTGGCGTCCTTTGTTTTAGAGTCGTGAAGGTAAAACTTCCTGAGATAATTCTGGTAGAGAGAGAGTAAAGAATCTTTCATGGTCTTTTATTTAAAAATCTGCACCTCTTATACATGCTGCTGTTGTGGAGTTGAACAGTGATCTGAATAGAATTGTTACATAGTTATGGAGTAAAGGAAATCTTTCTTGGTGAGGGAAATGGAAGATCGACAAGGAAGCACTGGCCTGCTGTTGCATAGATGAGAAGAACACCTTAGCACCACTGTCATTTTGAGGACAGACACACCACCCACTGTCTAAAGCTTGATTTTATTTTTAGAGTAGTAGAAAGTATCAGTATGTCTTCAGTGACCACACTAAGGACGGGAGAAACATGGCTCAGTTAGAGAAGAGCTCACTTCAAAAACTTGAGGATCTGAGTTTGATTCCCAGAAGCCATGTGAAAAACAAAACAAACCAAAACAAAACAAAAAACCCCACAACCTGGTACTTCTATAATTCTAGTGCCAGGGAGAAGAGACTGTAGGGTCACTAAAGACTGCCAGTATCAACAGTACCAACCTCTGGCGTACACACACACACATACACACATGCACTCTTGCATACAACAGTACACAAACTTACACACATAAACACAAGCATGCTCACATTCATTCATACACATACATGCATATACTCACACATACATACACATATACACAAATGCACACATACACACACTGACATGCACTCACACATACACACAAATATATATAAACATACATACACACATATGCACAGACATGTATACACACAGAGACATACACAGAAAAACCACATACATATACATACACATAGCAGATATACATATACAGACATGCACACACAGAGAGAGGGAAAGAGAGAGGGAGAGAGAGAAAGAGAGGGAAAGAGATAGAGGGAGAGGGAGTGAGAGTGGGAAAGGGAAAGAAAGAGAGAGAGGGAGAGAGGAAGGAGAGGGAGAGATGGAGAAAGGAAGAAAGAGGGGGAAGGAGAGGAGAAGGGGGATGGACAGAGAGAGAGAGAGGGAAAGAGAGAGGGAGAGGGAGAGAGAAGAAGGGGTAGGGAGAGGAGGAGGAGGATAGAGGGTTAAGAAGAGGGAAAGAAGGAAAGGTAGGGATAGGGGGAGGGGGAGGGGAAGGGGAAGAAAGAAGGGTAAAGGGAGGGGGAGGGGAAGAAGGGAGAGAGCAGTTGAGTACACAGTGAGAACCTTGGGCGTCACAGGCCCTGTGGGGCAATCTGAGGTCCACTGGCCATGCAAGAGCTGCTGTCATCTGGCTGTTACCATTTCAGTAGGGGAGAGATCAGGTGGTTGTTGGTTTAATTAGTCTGAATTAATCGTTCAGGAAGAAACCACAGCTAATAGCACCCAAATATCTCGTCCATGTTCACACTTGAATTAGTGGCAGACCTGGTCTGGAATTCCCTTGTCTGCAGCCTCCATTCCCCTTTCCTGCTGTTAGCACAACCCACCCAGGAGGCTGCAGAAGGAAACAGAGCCCCCAGATCTTCCCTAGCATAAGAGGATGTCTGAAAGTCTCCTGGCATCTGGGAGTGGGGAGGGAGCTCTTCAGTCAGAGTATGAAGAGGTGAGAAAATGTGGTGGTGATTCACAAAGGCACTAAAGACTCTTCCTAGAGGCAGGCACACATTTACTCCACATTTATTTCAATTAAAACCATAACCAGCCTGAGAAGCAGGGATGGAACTGACGCCTCCGTTTTATATGGAGACACGTGGCTTCGAGGGGTGAAGCAGCCGGCAGAGATGGTCCCAGGAGCCTGTGATCCACTTCCAAAGAAGCTTCCTTAGGACATGTTCAGGCTCAGGAAGTGCGCAGTGGGAGGATGGTTGAATGGCTTACCATCTGCCCAGCAGTCTGCTGACAGTATTAGAGTGCCTGGCAGTAGATAGCTGTCTGAAAACCTCCCGTGACAATGCATTTTACAAAGTAAATTGACAAACAACATGCCTTCCTACCTGTTACGGTGTTTCATTCACTACAACAAATTCTTATTATTTACTCATAATGATCATGAATGAATTCTTTCTTTAAACACAAGTAACAAACATTGTATCCCTTTTGAAGTTGTGGACTCCCACAAGACACTCTCTGGAAAACAAGTTTGCATTCTTTTTCTATTCCTGTTTTGGATTTGAGATAGAATCCTGCTCTGTAGCATAGGCTAGCCTAGAACTCACTGTGTAGCTCGGGCTGGGCTCAAACACATAATGACCTTCCTTCTACTAGGCCATCTGTGTTTATGCAAAGGGCCTAAAAACCCTTTTGAGAGCATCCTAGAGAAAACTGGATTAAAAACTCTTAAAAATGCTACTTGGTAAGGTAAAAACAAGTTAAACATTGGTCATTTCATGTGGTTGAACCTAGTCTATCAATTGGGTCTTTTAAAAAAGTCTTTTAAAGCTTAAAGTCAGTCATTATCCAGTTTTACCAAATGACATTTTATATTTATTAATTATTGTACTTATTCAACAATATATTAAAAGAAACATGATTTCTGAGCTAGAAAAGCTTATCCTGCTTCCTTTCTCTGTTGGTAGAAAGAAGGTGAATCAAGGTGCCTTTGAATTCTCAGCACAGTGCTACTGATCAAATGACATGCTAGTCAGGTCTCTTCAGAGAGACCTCATCCTTAGAGGTACAGTGCAGGAGAACTGCAGTTCACAGAAATAATCTTAAGTTGCAGTAAATACTAATAACACTTGCATTTCCTGAGCATGGATGGGATTTCAAGTGCTGTATTGTCTCATGACAGCCCCACCTGGTGACACCATTATCATGCTTCTTCAGTTTCTGAATTGAAAAAGTCAGAAATGCGATGACATTCGCAAGCCCACCTAGTAGTCAGCAGGGAAAGGAGCTGGCAGCTGGCGCTCAGAGCTCAGGAAGGCCCTGGAGGCCAGCTTGGATCGCTACTCTCAGAAAGCACACACTGCCTTTCTAACCAGGAATGTCACACCCAACAATATTTACTGCCGCACCAACACTGAAGGACAAATCGTTCAAAAACACACGTGGATTTCAGGTGGTGAGGCCAAAGAACCCCAAGCGAGAGAGCCTTGTACCTGAGCCTGTTCCCACTGCCGCACGCTCGCGTCTCCAGCCTCCCTGGACAGTGGCAGGGCCAGGTGGCCGGGCAGCAGACACACAGTGCAGAGGAGGGCGAGCTTCATAGCTGCCATCAAAAGGTGATTGTTCTCAGAGCTGCTTTGATGTTTCCTGACGGGGGCTGGAGAAATTTATACGGCTTCTCAGCCCTGAATGCTGGAATAAGTGACTCATTTGTATGCTTTCTTTCTTTTTGAGAACTTAGCAACAATGAGGAAGTATTGTGTCCTTATATTGGTGGGAGGAACATATTTATCTTTTAGACCCCTGCATGCTGAATCCACAGAAAAACTCATTTTATTTGTTGGAGTCAAATTACTACTCTCTCAAGTAGATTGATCCAACATTTTGGACCAATCGTTGTATTCTGTATCTTAAAGGACTTCTTTTTTCTGAAGTTTTATAATATGTGGAACAGTGCATAAATTACAAAAAACATCACTGAACAAGAGTGGCAGCATTGCCAATGCCAAGGGTGATGACATGTGCCTGGAACCCAGAATTCTCAGGCTGCAGAGGCAGGAAGACCCCAAGTTTGTGGCCACATAGTGGCTCCATAGGGAGGCAGTGTTTAAAGTGAGAAAGAAAGGAGGAGGAACAGGAGATTTGCTGGCCTTCCACGACTCTCTGTAAAGGAGGAAGACAGGCCTTGCGGGTGTGTGTTCTGCCTCTGTGGCCACCTAACCTGTAGCCTTTCCTCTCTCAGCATCTTATCTCAGTCTCACAGTCGGGTGGTTCCGTGGTTCCTTTTCTTCCTGGCTGATGCTGCTCCTAATTTTCTTCAGTTAAGCACCTCCACCATTAAGCACCTCTCTTCAGGGAGAGCCATGTAGAACTTATGTCTGCACAGTAAATTTAGAGATGTATTCTGCATTAGGGAGCCATGATGTTATGAGATGTTCACTGATCATTATTTTGGAGTAAAATCTTACATCTTCTATCTCAGACAATAAGACAAGCCATAGACTGGGAGAAAATGTTGCAAAACACACACACACACACACACACACACACACACACAATGAAGGACTATTATCTAAGTTATACAAAGAACTCCCAAAGTATAAGATCAAGAACACAAGTAATTTGGTTAAAAAAAATGCAGCAAGGACTCAAACAGATAATTCACCAAAAGGACACAAGATGCTAAATAAACATAAAAAGATGTTTCCCGTTGTAGTTGCCAGGGAAATGTGAATTAAAATTACAAGCCCGTTAAAATGAATCAAATCCAGAACACAGGCCACACTAAGGCAAGATGTGTTGGGAGCACAAAGGTTACAGCCACTCTGGAGTACAGTTTGGCATCTAAAATGAAACCTCTCTTAGCATATGATCCAGCAAGTGAACTCTTTCCTAGCTGCAGAAGAGATGAAAATGGATGCCCGTATAAAACCTGCAAGGGTGGTCACGCTGTTCAAAGTCTGAGAACAGGAGGTCTTTCAGCGGAGGAATGGCTGCGTAGGGTGTGGTGGCCCACACAAAGGAAAACTATCTAGCGCTGAAAATAAAGAGGGCTACCAATTGATGAAAAGACACGGGAGAGCCTTAAATGAGTGCTGCTAAGTGAATGAAACCAGTAAGGAAGGCCACGGTGCTGACTACATGCCAGTCAGTCTGAGGAGGCACAGGCAGATCAGCAGTCACAGGGACAGGGAGAGGAAAGGGTGCCGACGAGGTGCAGTGTTGAGCAGAGAGGCTTTTAAGAGCAGTAAATACTCCGGCGTTGCACTGATGAAAACATGCCATCACACGCCTGTCTAAAACTTTAGAGTGTACAGTACCGAGAGCGAGCCCGAACGCAAGCTGTGGATGGGGAGAGAAGAGCCTGGTGGGAAGGAAGAAAGTACAGGCAGCATGTTTGCAGCAGGGCTAGAAAGCTGGAATAAATTCACAGGCAGGCAGCGCTGGGGGCAGGGAGTTTGGGCTTCATCCTTCTGAACCACAAAACGTATCGTGACTAGGTTTGAATGGTGAGAAAAACACTAGTGCTTGTGGCAGGAAAGATGACTTTCTGTTCAGGGCCATTAGAGAGGGACAAGCAGAGGTTACGACGGTAGCTAGGGGGAGAGAGGGAGGAGACTGACAGATGGCCATCCTAGGACTGCCAAGAAACCAGGATTTAGCTCTCGCCCTGCCTGTCTCTTGGCCTGAGGGAGACAGGCAGCCATCTGAGCGCCAGAGCAGGCCCGTGCAAGGTGAGCTGAGAGTGAGGACCCTGCTCAGCAATGCTCTCCTTGCCCTGCCCAGGTGTCCTTCTGACCATGTCCCACACCCGGCAGGCATCACGCTGAGGCCCTGCTGCTGGAGCACGAGGGCAGCAGGACCTTCAGTGTGGGGAGGAAGGTAACGGCTAAGCCTGGGAAACACTGATTCAGATATTGCACAAACGTCGCATGAAGACCAAGAACAGTTGTTTTACGAATGTGAAGGATCCAATATGCAAATAGATATGCCTTCTTTCAGAGTCGCCGTTGGCTACATAACTTGCACAGGCGAAGGTGTATGTAGAAGCCGGCTGCAAAGGCTGCCGCAAACATTTGAAATCCGGTGGAAGTATCTGCTTTGCAGTTCCTGACCCCTCACTGCCTGATCCGTCCAAACTGCCAAAGAAATAACTTAATTCAATTGGTTCATTCCAGGTTCAATTGGCTATTCCTTGTGGCTGGCTACTTCCTGAATATACCCTTTCCCAGGAAGAAGGACCTACTCAGAGAGAGAGAAAAACAAGTTTGCAGGCTAGACTCATGTATGGAAACTGGAAATGGTGATTTAAAGCAAAACAAAACAAAACAAACAAGCCAAGAAAGATGCTGCTGAGAAATTTCTTGCCAAATTTAGTGTTATTTCTCCAGAGAACCACATTTCTCTAATGAATGTTGTGGAGGCGTTCCTTAGGTTTTACTTGTCATTCCTTGAGGAATTCTCCTGCTAAAGAGTTCAACTTACTGAAAAGATGCCTCCTCAGTCTTCCAAACACAGATTACACCCAGCTGGGTAGGGAGATTGCCACGGAGCAAGGTTTAATGTAAGGCACTGGATGCAGAAGAGCTGAGGGCCAAAGGCACTGTCAGTGCCTCACAGAACTGTCCACCCAACTATCACCGTGTGCCCCGGCCCAGGCACCTCTTGAAATCAGAGTGTCACTGCCTGCAGTGCTCTTCAGTATTTAAAGATAACACCAGAAGGGAAATGGGCTTGGAGCAGCTTAGGGATTCTGTGCAGCTCGTAAGAAGCTCGCCTCTCGCGGTCCTGATGAGAATTGATAAGATGGGGTCAGACAGTAGAGGAGGAGGGCTCCTCCGTTCAGTGGACCAGAGAAGGGGTATAGGGAGGAAGAGGGAGGGAGGGTGGGAATGGGAGGAGTTGAGGGAGGGGCTATAGCCGGGCTACAAAGTGAATAAGTTATAATAAATAAATAAATAAATAAATAAAATTAAAAAAAAGAATTTCCCCCTCACCTCTTCCCGAGTAAACATTTGCTGCAGTGAGCGCCTTTCCAAACCTGCTCACATTCTGTCAGTTCTCCAGCTGTGATTGCCTCCGGGCAGTTGTTATTAAGCTCTTCTTAATGGCTTCCACGTTGTGTCGGTCAATTCTATTCATAAACTTTGTACTGCAAGGCCGACTGCAGCACCCACTTTACGGGATCAGGCCCACAGGAAGAAGGACCTGCATGTCTGACCCTGACAATGAAGAAATAAAGCCATTGCTAGCTACTGCCTTACTGGTGCTTGAAACTTTTTTTTTTTAAATGAAGGCTTTATGAAGTGAATTCTAATGAAACCCACTAGAACTACAGTTTTGAGACTTGTATTGAATGCCATTGCTAAATTTCAGGGAACATGGTTGGTCTCTGAGTTTCAAACCATGGAATAAAGAGGTGTTGTTGAAAAAGAGAGAGAGAATAAGTAAATAAACCAGGCTCTAGAGCAAAGAAAACAGAACAAAAACTTGGGAACTAGCCAGTTGCAGGACAGGAAAAGAAAGAATCAGAGGAGATGGTGCCTAATGTTGGGATAAGGCCCATAGAAGAAGGGACAGGGGTAGCTATTACCAGGGAAGGACGGAGTTGGTTGGGTGTGTGCCATTGGTATCAATATTGGATGTTAAGTTTGAGAGATCAGCTGGGAAATCACGTCTGGAAGACATGAGAGTGACAGAGTGTACAGACATAGGCTGTGAGCGACTCACCGTTAACGGAGGAAAACCAGATTTGTGTGTTTGTGTGTGCATGTGTGTGCATGTGTGTGCATGTGTGTGAGTGTGTGGGAGTAAAATAGACAAGAGGAAAATTTGTCATTTTAACCTTCAAGATTTTTAAAGATTTATTTTTATTTTATGTGTATGAGTGACTTGCTTGCATGTATATCTGAGCACTGTGTGTGAGCCTGGAGCCCGTGGAGGCTGGATCTCCTGGAACTGGAGTTAGGGATGGTTGTGAGCCGCTGTGTGGGTGCTGGGAACTGAACCTCGATCCACTGCAAGGGCAGCGGCGATCTTAACCACTGAACAGTCTCTCTAGCTCCATTTTAACCTTTCGATTACACTATTTATTTATATAGAAGTTGGCTCCACCACGTAGGCCCTAGAGAATGAACTCAGGTGGTCAGGCTTGGCAGCACCTACTGAGCATCTCAGCAGCCTCATTTTTTACCATTTCTAAATGTCCAATTCAATGACACCAACATGTTACCATGCTGCCCGACTGGTAAGGTGTTCATTTCCAGAACTTTTTATCATTTCAAATCTATTTTCTCTCTTCCTCATTCTCTCAGTAATACCTTTTCTTTCTGTCTCTATGACATTGACCATCCCAGAAACTTCACCTAAATATAGCCATTTTACGGTAAGTACCCTTTGGTGTATCCGGTTTCTTTCCTCCTCTAGTATTTTCAATATTTACTCGTGTGAAAGCCTGTATCGGATCTCCACTCTCTTTAAAACAGATAAATAGTGTTGTGGCATTTGGACATAACAAATTTTGTTTATCCATTCATTCCCAAACAGACAGTTTTGGGTAGCTCGTGCATGGATCATTGTCATGAAACATTTTTTGAATTCTGGTTCCAATTATTTTGTGTGCGTAACCAAGAGTAGATTTGCTGGGTCTTACGGTAAGTTTATATTCATTTTTTTTGTCTCCCTGAGGAACCACCAAACTCATATTTCAAAGAGTCACCATCTTACATTCTTTTTCAGAAAGATTTCATTTTTAATCATGTGGACATGCGCATGCCTGTGTCTGTGTGCATGTGAGTGAAGGCACCTGCAGTCCAGCAGAGGATGCTGGATCTCTTGGAGCTGGAGTTTCAGGTGGCTGTGAGCTGCCTGATGAGTGCTGGGAACTCTACCTGGGTTCTCTGCAAGAGCAGTATGAGCTCTTCACTGCTGAGCCATCTCTCCCACCTGCTCCTGGCATTTTACATTTGTACCAGGATCTTGATTTCTCTAAATCCCCCTCAATATTTATTATTTTCTGTTTTTTTTTTAATGTTACTGTGCTTATGAATAAAAGCCCTTTCTTAGAGTCACTTGTAGAGCACTTCCCTGTGGTTTTATTTGTCGTTTCTCAGTGACTTACGAGAACTGGCAAGCAGCTGTTAAATGCTTGCTGACTATACGTCTTTGAGGAATGTCTGTTATTCAAGTCTTTGGCTCTTGGGTTTCACTGGGCTGTTTGTCTTTTTGTTGCTGAATTGTTAATGTCTAGACTTCCTTACATGTTGTAGATATTATGCTTTAAAAATTTTATTTTTTATTTTCCATTCATATGTGTGCCTGAGTGTGAGCCTACAGTGTATGCAGTCTGTCTGTCTGTCTTTCTGTCTGTCTGCAGTGTATGTGTATGCAGTGCCTGCAGAGGCCAGAAGAGGGTGTTTGGTCCCTTGGAACTAGGTAAATCTTTATAAGATATGTAAATCTTCCATTCTGTAGGCTGCTCTTTTACATCTCCCAAAATGGCCTCTGATGTATAATAGTTTCTAATTTTGATGATGGCCTTTTAATTTATTTTTCTTTGGTTGTTCATGCTTTCACTGTCAGGTCTAAGGACCAACTATTATATTCAGGGTCATGGCAATTTATTCTCCATTTTCTATGGCGAATTTTATGATGTTAGATGTTTATATTTGCATCATTGACCCTATATGCTCTGTGTTTGATGTTTTATTCCCCTTTCTTTGTGTGTGTGGTACATGTTTTCATGTGTGTGCGTGTGAATGCATGTACTCTTGGAGGGCAGAGGTCAACGTTGAGTGTCTGCCTCAATTCCTTTCTACCTTGATTTTTTTCTTAGAGTCTCTCGCCAAACCTGGAATTCACAGACTGGCTAGGCTTGCTGGGCAGTGAGCTCCAAGGATCTGCCTCCCAGAATGGGTGCACAAGTGTGTGCCTGTCTGTTCACACAGCTATGAGCATCTAAACTTACATCGTCAAGCTTGTGTAGCAAGCGCTTTACCGAATTCTCAGCAGCAGTCTCTCTTTGTCTGTTGGGTTTTCTTTGGTCTTGTGTGAGTTTCTGCTTTGTCAAAAGGGAGATGTTCACTTTCTTTCTGTTTCATAGTGACACAACATTTAACCTCTCTGAAATGTTGATTCCTTATCTGAAAAATGAGGATAGTTCTTTTTTTTTTTTTTTTTCCTTAGGGCTAATGAAAAGACTAGTTTATAAAAGATTCACCATTGTTCTGGGAACCTAGTAAGAGGCCGGTGAGTGCTAGCCAGTATCTTGTTGTTGCTATTATTATTCTGGGAGCTGTGTGTGTGTGTGTGTGTGTGTGTGTGTGTGTGTGTATGTGTGTGTGTGTATGTGTGTGTGTGTGTGTGTGTGTATGTGTGTGTGTGTGTGTGTGTGTGTATGTGTGTGTGTGTGTATGTGTGTGTGTGTGTGTGTGTGTGTATGTGTGTGTGTGTGTGTGTGTGTATGTGTGTGTGTGTTGCCTGTATACATATCTGTGTACCACATGTGTGCAGCGTCCTGGAGGCCAGAAGAGAGGGCATGGGTATCTTAGGATTGGAGTTATAGGTAGTCATGAATCACCATGCGGGTGCTAGGAATAGAACCCAGGTCTTTTCTTGAAGAATAGACAGTGCTCTGAAGTGCTGAGCCCTCTCCCTTGTTCTGGGAGTTATGTGTTGTAATTTTCTGTTTCTTTCATAGCTTTTGAACCTAGCATAAAAATACGACAAATATAGAGGAAAAAGAAAAAGTTGAAATGACTGTGTCCCAATGATTTTTATTGAAATTGTTAATGAAAATGTTCTCTGAGACATCAGGAAGTAACTGCTTTAAACATTCCAGTGCGAGTTGTGATAAGTTAGCAAAGGAGTTTCTTTGTCTATCCCCTCTGTAAACAAGGAGAGCACAGTCTTCATCAGAAAGCTCTCTGGGTGGGTGGTATGGACAACAGAACAGGCAGAGGAAAACAAGAACAAAGGCTGAACCCGAGCAAGCCGGATGTTAGGACAAGCGACACAAGCCACACTCTAAGTGCTTAGAAATGTTCCACATCAGGAGAAGGCTTGAGACAGAGGGCAGAAAGACAGGAGGATTCCTCCGGGTCATTGGCCCTTCCACTGTGTCTGGGAGAGCGGAGAGAGGAGCTGGACAGAGAGGTAGAGAAGCTCGTTACAGAAGAGGCGTGAGCTGCTCCATCCACCTTCCTCTCTGTGTGGCCACTGTCTGGAGGCTGATACATCCTCAGAATGGGAACTGGAGGAGAAAGGAACAGAAAAAGGAAGCGAGAGGAAGCTGAGGGAAAGGATGGTTTGCATAACCATAGCCCCAGCTCAGACCCCTCGCTTTCTCCACTGTCAGAGGAAGAAGGCAAGAAGGTAAGACAAGGCTGCTAACCATCCTACTTCTCCTTGCCCACCCCATCCTAACTTGTCAAGAATTTAGACCATTATAGTCAAGTACATCTCCCCCCACCCCCCAGGGTGGGGGAGCAGAGAAACTTTTAAGTGGGTCTCACCATTTGCCATATCAGTTCAGGTTTTACAGGTTATTCTCCAGAAAGAACGGGGAATGTCTGTCCTTGTTCCACCAAACCCTGAAGCTGGGCACAACTTGTTATGTCCGGCCTCCTCCACGTGAAGTAGCCCCGTGGATTTTCTTGGAGGATAATGAGTAGTGGAGTATGGGCCGTAGACCCATAAAACAATTTGCAAATTCATAAGAAATGTTTGATTCTAAATAAATCTTTCAATAATTAAATTTGTCTTTTGCCTTGTTTGTTTGGATCTCCCTGTTTCTGTTTGTGTACAGCCTTAAATTCCAGCCGGAGCTACAGAGAGAAACCCTGTCTTGAACCCTCCACCACCACCAGAAAAAAAACAAAAACAAAAACAAAAACAAAAACAAAAACAGAAAAGAAAAGGAAATGAAAGAAAAGCAGGTAGCTAGGTGGTGGCAGCAGCAGGGGGTGGGGAGAAGGGAGGCAGGGGGCACGCCTTTCATACCCAGCGCTTGGGAGGTAGAGGCAGTCAGATCTCTGAGTTGGAGGCCAGCCTGTTCACAGAGTGAGTGCCAGGACAGCCACGGCTACTGGAACAGAGAAACCCTATTCTCAAAAAACTGAAAAAGAAAAAGAGAGAGGGACACACACACACACACACACACACACACACACACACACACACACACACAGGGAGACAGAGAGAGGTAGGCACAGTTTAGCAACATTCCCAGTCATTCACAACCCAGCCTCAACCTCACGGGCTTCTCATGACATTACCAAGTACTTTATTAATATATATGTTATGTTCGCTCCAATTCCTCTCTTTCATCTGCTCCCTCACCTACGAGGATCTTCATTCTTCCCAACATGCTCCTCTTTTCACATGTGACTCTGAATTGAATGAAAATGCTTGCATGGGCGTGGGTGGAAGGCCCTTCACTGGAGCTCAGGCAATATAACAGCAGCTACACTGCAGGAGAAAATGCTGTATCCTTCCTCCAGCAACCTTTAAAAGCTAACTCCTCATCATCTCCCACCACTTCCTGTCATTCTCATCTCTTCAGCTTCCTAGCTCACCAATGTTTATCCTTCCTTTATCAAATCTTAGGATCCACCCAGGCTATTGATAACACAGAAAGATGTTTAATTTTCACTAGCTCTTCTATTAAATACTTTTTTTTTTTGTTTTGTTTTGAGACAGGGTTTTGTGTATCCCAGGCTGTCCAGGAAACAAATGCAGACAGGACCTGTTCCAGAGCCAGGAATCCAGTCTTTGCCTGTGTCTTTACTTCCCTCTGCACCTACTTGTCTCTCCATCACCTTCCGTTCTCCCATTTTCCCTCTCACTTGTGTGGTGTAGGTGGCCTCCACTTGTGAAGCTGGACCTAAGAATAAGGTTACTTACCATGGGGAAACGATGACTCCTCACCTCCTCACCTCCATTCTCCCTCACGTCTTCTTTTCACTGGACACTCTAGTGATGAAGGCAGGCCGAGTATTCCTGCCAGCATGCTGCATCTTCACTTCCATCCCTTCCGCCATCCACTGCGCCTGTCCGGACAGTCGGTCTACCTGAACAAGTCCTACGTGTCCTTTGCAATATCATACTGGCCACCATTTCCTCAGTGACCCCCATGTTGCAAGGCAACATCCGTGTTTCAAAGTTTGCACGCTTCCCATGATGCAACAGTTTAAACTTTACTGCATATGTCCAGACTCAAAACCTCCAAGGGCAAGGACTGCCCCCCTCCTCTGCCCTACCCATGACACACACAGTGTTATTTCTGGGTTAGCTGTAAAGAATGGCCAGGAGAAAGTGTCACTCTTCTGGTTTATCAGCAGGCATACAGATTTTAAGCGTCCAGGCGGACATCTTGTTAACCCAAAGAAGGTAAGCTGAAGCTTTAGACTTCCAGCTATGTCATTTGACCGTGCCGGAAGAGAGCTGCACCACACGGACTCCCCAGCTATGTAAGACAACAAAACACTCCCACAGCTGCGGTTTGATGTTGGCCAAGCTAGTATGGGCTCTGCTTTGAGGAAACTTTCAGCCAAATAAGTTCTGTATGATAAGGGAAGGTATTGTTCTATCCTCTCAAATCCCACCGGGCTGGGATTTGAATCCAGGGTGGATACTGTGTGAATCCCATCCTCTGTCTAAAATTCCACACTATCATTTTCTCATTAATTAACTATCTCGTCCATTAACTCTACACATTGCGTATTATGTGCTAGGCACGGTTCTAGCTGTTAGAACTAGAGAGTCGAGACAGATTTCTGATGCTCTCTTTCTTTTTTGGAAAATGAATAGATGATTATAATAGTCTCATCAGCAGCGTTACGGCCTGTCTCAGTTTGTCCTGTAAGCAGAGTCCAGTAAGTTAGCCACCTACTTTGCATTATTATGACAGGGCATGCCATGGGGGTAAAGGACAGAAGTATGCAAAGCATTTGCCACTGTCCAGCTGACAGTTCTTTTTTTCTTATTACACTTTATTTACTTTGTATCCCCTCTCAAGTTCCCTCCCTCCTCCCCAGCTGACAGTTCTTAACATCTCTCTGCTGAGCATCCACATGAAGTTTAGATTCATTCACATCCTGCCAGGTTGTCTGATCCTGCAGAAGTACCAGGTAACATGAAGAGTAGGACATGGAATCTGTCCCATCAGCCTGAGTTTGGGGCTGGAGAGATGGCTCTGTGGTTAAGAGAGCTTGCTGCTCTCAGAGAGGATCTGGAGTTGGGCACCCAACACCCATGTGGATTGCTCACAAACACTCATATCTCCAGCTCCTGGAGATTCCATGCCCTCTTCTGACCTCTGAGGGAACCTACATGCACATGGCACACACACACACACACACACACACACACACACACACACACACACACAGAGAGAGAGAGAGAGAGAGAGAGAGAAATAAAATTTTAAAAAGAAGTTAGCCACTTGGCTGAAACAGAATGAGAATACAGTGTATTCTGTGTAGGGGGAAAGACGTTTCAGAGGTGAAGAGTCAAACATCAGGCTCAGGAGCTGATGCTCCGAGGGCAGTAAAAGCAAAGCCACATTTAGGAAACCTATTAGTCCTAATACACACCAATGGCTGCCCTGTGAGAGGTCACTTGGTTCTCTTGATGGGTGGTGGCTTATTTAAGGATTCAGTCCCTAAGGTTGACAAATCAGACTTCATTCCACATCAGTACCTCCATCACTGCCGTCACCAGGCAGATCAGCTGTGTGGGCCTCAGAAACAGCCGCCATGCCCCTCACCAGGACTGCGTTGTTGATGGACCCATCATATTCCCGGGGTGCAGTCAGGGGCCAGCTGACTCCCACCTCAGGGCTTGGTCTTCAGTATGTACTCTGGGCCCCTGAGGTGACACAGAAAGGTCAACACATCCTGAGCTTCCTCCAAAAGCTCACTCTGTCACTTTCCCAGAAATCTTTGTCTTTGATCTCATAACCTGCTAATCTTCCAGATGACGACAAATGAGTCAGCGGCTTGCTGTCCCCCAGAGATCTGACTGCATTCTTACCTGTGACTGCCTCACTTCCCCTGCAGACCCAGGTGGTAGTGGTTTCAGGGTGTTGACAGTGCTCTGCCCCCCCCCTCCCCAAGCCTCACTGCTCTTACCTCTCACAGTACTTCCTCCAGGCTCGAGGCAGCAGGCCTATTGTTTGAAGGCATTCAGGCATTCAGGTGTGAAGTCTTTTCTCCTTGTGGGAGAAAGGGTAGCAGAACCACCGTGCTCTTTGCCATCCCAGTATTTTAAGCCATCACTATGTTACAGACAAGGAAGATGAAAGTGGCCAGGTAGGGAGTGGTTGAGACCAACTGTAAACTCAGTTTGGGGCGCACACTTGTCTGTGAGTGTGCGTCCATGTCTGTATCTATGCCTGTAGGGGGCAGAGGTCAACGGTTGGTGTCTTTCTCAATGGCTCTCTCTGTGTTTTTGAGGGAAAGCCTTGCGCTGAGCCTGGAGCTCACTGCTTCAGCCTAGGGAGCCACAGGGATTCTCTCTTCTGCCTCCAAAGATTAGAATTACAGGGACGTGCTGCTGTGCCTTGCTTTCACAGTGGCTGTTGAGATTTGAACTCAGCTCCCTGTGCTTGGACAATAAACACTTTACCTACGAAACCATCTCCTCAGCTCCCACCCAATGTTCTTAATTATTTAGATCACTTTCTTTCTTACTTACTTTTTTTTTTAAGATTACTTTCTTATCTCTCTGGCATTCTTAAAAATTTGTGTAAGTATGTAAATAAAAATGATCATTTTGGGGGCACAGCATCCCCAAATATGGCTGTGGAAGACCAGGAGGTGCCGCCTAACTTGATCTCATTAGCATATAGGTTAATTTGGGCTGATGATCTGGGGAAACAGTAGGCTCTCAGGAAGTTCAAACCCAAAACCTACCCAGCTGTAAGATCACCTATGTCTTAAAGAAGTTTTATCTGTAAAGTTGGTCCTGTCTCTGCATTAGAAAGAGAAGGATCTTTACATCACTGAAAATTCTTATTTATTTATGTTTATTTTATGCTCACTGCTGTTTTGCCTGCATGTATGCCAGTGTGAGTGTGTCAGATCTTGGAGTTACAGACAGTTGTGAGCTGCCAAGTGGGTGCTGGGAAAGATGGAAAGACCTGCCGTGTGATCCTTACCACATTTACTGTGCTCTTCTTGGACCTTCCTCACCACACTGGCCCCACCTCTGCTAGCCAGGGTATGAAGCCACCTGCAGTTTCTTTACTTCATTTCCCACACTGTCTACATGTGCTTGTGAGATCGATGGATTAACTTTGTGCTTTCTCTCATTAGTCTGTCTTTTGCTTTGTGGGTCTGTCATGAGGAAGAACTGTGAAAGGACAGGAGAAAATTACATTTTTCTCCTTCTTTAAGTATAAGTATTCATATGCTTTTGATAAATTAAAAAAATGTGGTTAAGAAACATGAACGAAAAAAGTGATTTTTTTTTAAATGAGGGAATTTTCAACTGCAACATGTGTTAATTTTCAAGAAAGTCTAGTAGATATTAGTACTGTTTGTATAAAATAGGTTTATTGAAATATATTCAGCATCATAAAATCTATTAGCAGCAGGTTTTTTCTTGTTTTTATGGTTTTGTTTTTGTGAAATAGGGTCCTCTGTGTAGACATAGCTGTCCTGGAACTTATGTAGACCAGGCAAATTCACAGTTATCCATTTGCCTTTGCCCCCTGAGTTCTAGAATTAAAGCAATGCACCAGCATGTCAGGGTTTTTTTTTTTAAAGGCTTTTGAGGCAAATTGACCTTGTACTTGTAGCTGAAGACCTTGAATTCCTGATTTTGATGCCATCGCCTCCCAAATAGAATTACAGATGTGTCACCATGGACAAGTAATTGTTTTATTTTACACACACACACACACACACACACACACTATACCCTTCTGTCTCGCACACACTCACTCTCTCTGTGTATACTTTATAGTTCTGGGGCTTGAATCCAGGGGCTCTGGGGCTCATACATGCTAGGAAGTGTTCTACCACTGAGCTATAACCATGGGCCCCAGCTAATTAAAAAGCAGCTTAGAGTTTGGCTTTAACACATAAGAATCTTCAGATTTACTATATCTATCATTTGTCAAATCGTTTGGTTCAGTTAAACTCACGTATAACTACTAAACCCCTTTAGAGGAGAAGGCTGGGGTGGGGTTGGCATGAGAAAAGCGCCCTGCCCGCCCTTGAAGGTATTTCCCAATTGATTACTTTTGGCTTTTAAAAATTCGTGTGTGTGTGTGTGTGTGTGTGTGTGCATACTATGCGAGTGCAGGTGCCTGTGAAGGCCAGAAGAGGGTGTAGGATTCCCAGGAACTGAAGGTAGTTGTGAGCCGCCTAATGTGGAGGTGAGAAACGCAGGTCCTCTTGAAGAGCACTAAGCTCTCTTAACCGCTGAGCTACCTCTGTAACCCCTTATTCTTGGTCTCCCCCCCCTTTTGATTTAGTCACGGTTGCTCTAGCTAGCAACAATACATGGTTTTGCATGTCTGTTAAATAACATTCAGTTTTTTTGGTATTAGGACTTTCTCTTCTTCTTCTTTCCCCTTTTTATTCTCCTCCACTCCTCTTCCTCTTTCCTTCTTCCACCTCCTCTGCCTCCTCCTTCTCTTTCATTTCCTCCTCCTTGGTCTCCCTCTTTGACAGGGCTCACTGTGCAGCCCAGGCTCTGCTGACATTGTCCCCACCCCCACAACCTCCCAACCATGTATGTCAAAGGCCATCACCACCACATTGGCCTTCTTTATTTTTTCCCTACTTGTTTGATTTGAAGAAATTCACATTCAGTTCTGAAGAAAGAAGTTCTCCCCTGCTTATTCCGCTCCTTCAGGGTAGTCACAGCACTGTGACAGCCTCGCTGTGCTGGCTCTTGTCTGAGAATTTTCCACGGTACCTTGTGATCAGAAGTGCAGCTTTGGTAATCACGAAACCACTCTGCTTCTCCTTTCCTGAGAAGCACATGGCTGACTGAACTTCCCCGCCGCCATGTTCCACCCTCATCCAGACTGGCCTGAAATGATCTAGCAGGACTAACCGTGTAGGGTCAGGGTTTTTCTTTAGGGCTTGGGTTTGGTGACTACTTCCTTAGGTCTGACTATAGACCCAAGTCCCTTAGTGTCCACATCTGACCCTAGGTCAGACCTCTAACCCAGCTCTGTCAGGATCAATGTTATCTGAAGGACTGTAGCCACCATCCAGTGCTGAAACTGGGAAGCACTCTGGGCTAGGTTTTACAGTGTCTTACTGTTGGCTGCCAGGGAGGAGGGGACAGAGGGCAACAGCATGAGCCTGGACTTTGGAGGCAGGTGCATCTTCAGATCTTCCCTTTGCCGCACAGACAGGTCTCAGCCCTAAAGCAGATTAATACACACTGCTAGGATGCCCTTGTCTCGGATGCCGGGACCCAGGTCTGCCCTCCCCGCACCAAAGAAAACACCATTAGGTTGTCTCAAAGTTAAATTTACACGTTCCAGCCTCTGTCTCACAGCTTTCTATAAATCCTAAGATGGCCACAGGCACAGTGGACAGGAAATAAAGTGTCCATCTCATTTGTCCAAACTGTAAATATCTGTTCCACAATTTCCTTTAAAATATAGGGAATTTAAACCGTGGCCTGACACATCCCAGTGCTTGGTAACACCTGGCTGGGGACTGTAGTCTGTTACATCGTGCAGGAGTTCATGGGAGAGCAAAACCGTTAATACCATGTCAGGAAGCCCAGAGGAGAAGAGGGTCCTACAAACAGGATCCACAGAAGAGTTCATCTAATTTGCAAGGCCGGGATATGCCTTGGATACAAAAGAAAAACAACAATAAAAATCACCTGATTAAGTCTCCTGTTCCCCTACCAAGGGGTCAAGACTCTCTGGCGGGGACAAGGTGGATGACCTGTGCCGGGGAACATTCTCGCCCTGTATGGCGGAAAGGTGGGACGTTGCCTTCGCGGCTCAGGCCATTCTGCTCAGGGCTCACTTTAAGTTTGCAAGGCAGAGCTCATTATAAGAGGAGTTCCCAGCAGTGTGGTGGTCACAGCATCAGGGAAGGAGAAACAGAAAATCAGGATGGAAGAAGAAAGGCTGGGAATCCAGAGTAAAGGCCAGGGAAAGGTCAGGGTAGCGGAGTATTGGGATCTGTTGATACGCTTCTCAGACAGTTCTAGAAGAATCAGATGACTCACCGACAAAGAGCGACCTATGTAAGGGGTGCTGATGTTCAGGGAAGACTGGGACAGGCTCTTGGCCTCACTGTGCGTTGCTCACTGCTCCGCCTTGCCTTCCTTCTGTCTTCCCCCCATGCCTCCCCACATTTCTTCCAGTACCGACCCCATCTGGGAGCTGCCTGTCTGTTCGACACCCTCGGCAGGTTCCAGTGCAGATATGAGAGCTGATGTGTGCGCAGAGCAAAACAACACCCTTCCTTCAGCATTTTAGGAAAATGTCTGCCGCACACATTTGCTCTGAGTGTGGCTGAATTGAAGCAGATCCGAGGAGGTCCAAGAGCAATGGACTTAGAATCTGCTCCCCAGCTGTTTCTTTTTAACTCTGACAGTTTAAATTCACTTAGCTCGAAAATGAAGAGAGAGTAATATTCATCTCACTTAATGTGAAGATTAACAACCTGCAGAGCACAACAGTATCTGGCACACAATGAGTGCCCTACAGAAAGGATCATTTAATAAAACTCAATGAAAATGCTCACACACTATAGGTAGGGAATACACATTAGTATACTTACAATCACTTTGAAAATGACTTATTGGTACATAATACAATTCAGTCTATGCTTAAGAATGTTCCCAGATAAATATTCTCTGAGATGCATAAGTGGTAGTTATCTACGAATGTAGAGCAAACTCATATATAGAAGTATGTTTACAATTTAACAAGGGGACATGCTATGGTCAAACTGGACCTCTAGCCACTCTATCGTCTACAGAGGCACCTAAAATTACCTACAATGATCAATAAACCCCAGGTTAAAGTTACTTATTATTGTATTATTACCCTGAGATAGTCCAAGAATAAGCAAATTGCTAACTATTTCACATGAACATATGGTTTTCCTTACTGCGAACAACCCAAGAGGGATTTCAATGTGTTCTTTTGTGATTTTTTCATTGGCTCTTGTCCTTCTGTCTTTTGGTTTCTTCCTCTAACTCTTTCCAGGACAACTGCATTGTATAAGAAAAGTTTAATTTTATCCTGAAACATGTTAAATGGCATATTGGATTAGAAGAAGGAATATTAGATTGAAGTTCAAACACATTACAGAGAACATACAGGGACTTGAAAAACATGTTAACTTATCCCTCAAAGCCATTTACTAATTTCAAACTGAAATTTATTTATCAGATGATTCTCACTTCTGCTCTTGTTTCAATTCCAAGAGAACAGAGCTGGATCACAGAGTTTGGAGAACAAGAAGATGCCTTTTAGTCTGAGCACATTATCGAGTCATTTTGAGATGGGATCAACACTAAAGACACACTTGGCAGCCGTAAAACAACATGGGGATGCTATGCCTCCTTTTGTTCAGGCCTGTTGGGATAGAATGCGGAGTATCTTTTCTCTTAGATTCTTCTAATTCTTCTAGTGGAAGTCGGAAACTCTATCCCACTGCCAGTACTACACACTTTCTCTAAAATGATATTTTACTGAGTATTTCAGTTGGAAATATTCTCAAAGACCCATTATAGATTGGGTTTCTGTGAAATATATATATATATATATATATATAAATCAAATATGTATATAATGATATACATATCATTATAGTAAATGATGAAAAATAAAGACAAAACATAGATGTGTCCAAATGAAAACACCCTGGAGACCTTTTGATAACTCAGAAATACATTTTCAGACTTGTGAATAAAAGCTTGCATAGTTGGTTTACCATCTACTTTGTGACATAGAGACCTAAGCTGCCCAATGAACCTGGGAAGAGATGAAGGAAGAAAGTTCACTTCCCTCCCTCCAGTCAGCTGCCTTATGGCTGCCATTTTGGATGAGGCTGAGAGGAAGAATACTGACTCCAGTCATAGAGTTACAGGGAGCCACTATGGAAGCATCCGCCCAAAGAATCCATCCATCTTTTCTTCCTCGTGCTTTCAGAGGGCTGCTCTCAGGCTTCACTGAGGTTAGGAGAGAATCACCAGAGCCCACCAGAGAGAACACTGTCATTGCATGGCAATTTCCCACTTAGTTACCCTGAAGCTAAGCGAAGAGCAGTCTCCTTTCATGGAGGTTGGCTCCTGGACTCGATGAATACCAATGTTGAGGGGTGCACAGGTGCCTCCTGTAAAAGGTAAGCTGAATGCGTGCTTATATAGTTTAGTCATCTGTGTGTTACTGATGAAATGTAAATCATAGATAGATAGCAGAATGGCATCATTTTAGTGAAAAATGCCAAGAGAAATGATACAAATGCTCAGCACAGAGGGAACTGTTTTATCCCTGTTTGGCAAATTTATGGGTAAGAAGCCTTCAGATATATACAGTCTCCTGTGCATGTTATACGTTATTTCTTCAATAATTCTTGCATCTAATAGGGTAAATACCATCAATAATGACGCAAAGACTGTCTTTTATGCTTGAGAGGCCATATCATCCCAAAGTAATACATGAGTTATAGCTGAGAGCCAGTATGCTCCTGATGCAACAAAGAAGATAACAATTTGAGAGAATTATTCTTTGGGCTATGGGGTTAACCACAGTCAATATTTATTTTTAGTTCTTTTATTTAATGTGGAATTTAAAGAAGAAAAATGCCAGGTTATTTACTGATTATCAATTCATGTGCTGGAACAGGTCACCAGACCTTGCAAGGTGAAGTCTATACATTCTCCACACTATCCTAAAACAACATTAACTAGCCATCTTAAGAACAACAGTCAGTGAACCCCTGAAGACTACAAGAAACTACTCTGAGAACTTTGTATGATTAGAGTCATGTATTTAAATCACTAAATGTCCCCAGGAGGTCAAGAGCTATTCTTATTTGTCTTACAAAGGAGGAAACCAAGAAGAGATCAGAGAACTTGAAGAACATCACATAGCTGAAAACACGTTCTCAGATTTTGAATGCAGCCACTCTATCCCCAGAGTGCACACTTTATTGCTTTCCAGGACATGCCTCTGCAGCGGAGCATCTTCAGCCTTCCTGCTCCTGGGTAGTGCTGGGCATAAGGAAGGCGTCCATCTGGTTGCTCGGTAGCAAACGTCTTTAGCCTGCTGTTTTACTGCCCTATGCTTCCTGCCACAGCTCCCAAGTTGCAGGAATTTCATGAATCACCACATGTCACTTTGATCTCTTTGCTCTTTTATGTTTTTATAATATAACAACTTTATCAAGATAGAATTTATAAATACACAATTCACTCATTTTAAAATGTACAATTCAGCGGCTTTTGTATCTTTGTAGGGTTGTACAACCATCACCACCATCAGTTCCAGAACATTCCCAGTCCCCCAGAAAAGAAACTCTGTGCCCATCACCCAGCTGCTTCACTCCACAACTTCTGATCAACCTTCTCCTTTCTGTCTCTATGTGTTTTTCTATCATCAACATTTCATATAAACAGAATCAACAACATGTGATCTTTTGAGTCTATCTTCTTACTTGGTATGATTTTTTTCAGTCCATATTACAGCATGTCTTAGCACTTCATTCCTTTTATGGTTTAATAAACACCTCATTGTCTGAATCTACCGCATTTTTATTCACACATGCATCAAGTAATGGACATATTTCCACTTTTGGCTGTTGTGAATAGTGCTACCCTGAGCATCTGTGCACAAGTTTTTGTGTTTTAATTTCTCACAGGTATATGTAAGCTTGGCTTCTGTTTAACATTGTGAGGGCTTGCCATAATGCTTTGCTCTTTGCTTGTTTCTGAAACTATTTTTATTTATGTGTGTCAGTATGCACACATATGTGCAGGTGCCCAGGGGGGCCACAAAAGAGGCTCCGATCCCCTAGTACTGGAGTTAACAGACGGTTGTAAATTGCGCATGTGGTGCTGGAGACTGAACACAGGCACTTGCAAGGGCAGCATGCATTCTCAGTCTCTGAACCATCTTTCTTGCCCCTGGGTTTGCTTTTGTTTTGCTTTGGTTTTGCTTATTGATAGAAAGACGTTTCCAGCCTGCAATAATGGCTTTGCTTCTCAACAGGGCACCTGGACCTTAGGCAGCAAAGGTGCCAGATGTTGTTCTCAGCACTCAACATCTGGCTGGGCATGCACAGTGACTTTCAGTAGTAGAGACCTAGTGGATGCTTGCAGTAACTGTGTGTCACTAAATCTTTTCATGAGTACATGAAGAAAATTTAATAAATGATGCTAACAATAACAGTTCATAGCTGTCATAAACTGCAGCTCTTCTAAGCGACCTATGTAATAAAAATATTTTCAATTTCAGAACTCCTGAAGTGCTTTAGAGTTTTTCTAGGCTGCTTCTAGAATTCTAGAACTAAAGTTTTTAAAAACCATAAGACTGATGCCCGTAATTCTGTGTCATTAACTTGGAAGAGTTGGGAAGTAAAGATTTAGTATGAATACAAACAAACAAGCAAGCAAGCAAACAAACAAACAAAATAAAACAACAAAAACTGAACTTCCCTAGCTAGAAAAGTATTCAGAAGAAACTGAGGTGGATAAAAGAAGTGTCCACCGGGGGTGCTACCAGGAAGCAGGAAATAGGTCAGGCTGTGTTATTTTTTTCTGGCTCTGTGTACTTAAGATACTATTGTTTACATTTTCTTCAGGTACACAGAATTTGTTGCCAAATAAAGCATGATAAGGGCTAGTAAATATTAACAGAAAAAAGAAATAAGGAACTGTTCTATTACAACATTTTTATTGGGTTTTGCTAAGAAGGTTCCCTGATGTAGAGTGTCCAGCTGCTTGTGAGCATAAAAATTAACTGGAATGTTTGCCTACCAGCCCACTTCAGAGACCAGTGAGGGGACACAGGGAACAACCTAAAGCAAGAAATGGACCTGGTGTTGCATTTTGTTTGTGGTATCTTCAAAACATAAACAGGTACATTTATATTCATCCTAGTAAATGATGGCCATTGTTTTAAGGGAAAATTAGGATTCAAATGGTAATGACCTTGCCTAACGAAAGAATGGTGTGTGTGCCTGTGCGTGCGCACGCGCAGTCTTTTTTCTTAAATAGAAACCAAACCGATCAACTTGCTTTACTATAGTAGGCAAGAAAAAAAAAAAAAAGAATGTTTAACTAAATTACGCAATTCTGATAAAAACGGTTTCTCATTTAGATTAAATTGTGAAGGAATAATTAGGAAAAACAATGGAATTGTGGTTATTTTCAAGGAACTTTCAATTACCCTCAGAACTGAAGGCCAGAGAGAAGAGCGTCTGTGACACTCTGCTTAGTCTGTAATGTCCACTCATCAGTTCTCACAACTGTCCTTGTCCCTTTGGAGAGACCAGACCTGATAATTTAGCAGCCCACCCAGGAGCTGGATTTTACCACACTGACCACGTCTTCCTTCTCTGTATCATACTTGAACGTTTTCGGTCCTGAAAAGAAGTAGATGTAGCCTGGAAGAGAGTTGAAGTTGAAATTGTGGTTACTGGAGATGACGGTGTTGCGCTGAGTGGGGAGGTTTATAATGTAACTGACGCTGTACCGTCATGGTACCAACAAGGGATGGAGGGCTGGTCGGCTGGCAGTGAGCTTGTCTTCTGCAGAGCTGCAGCAGGCTCTAGAATCTGACTTCTCAGACCACTCCTCATCCTTTCCTTTGTTCCAGGCAGGGTAAGGGCTTCACTTGGGTCATGTGAGGGCATCCTCAGGCTTTGTGATTTGGCTTAGGCCATTCTCTCCACAGAAGCCCTTTCTGCTTTTCGTAGCCTGCCAAATGTCTAGCTGGCCTTTGGAACCAGCTGATGCACCATGAAATGGCCTGCTGCCCCATATGATCCCTGCTGTCTCTCATCACTTCCTGAAGCCACTCTGAAGCCTATTGACTTAAGTCAGTGGTAAATCACAGGCTGTCTCACCTGCCAGTGGATTCACCTGTGTTCTGTGGCTAGGCATTTCCCAAGCATGCTCAACATTCCAAGAGGAGAGAGGCTACATTTGGAATCTCCTTTGCGTTTCTGAATACTGTCTGTCTGTGCTACATACGCAGGAAGAACGTGATTTAAAGGCTGTATTTAAATTTGTTTGATTAGCATATAATACTTCACCTAACTTCTTTACCTCTGTGTTAGATTTCAGGAGTTAGGTGATGGAAAGGTAAGAGATGTTGGGATTAGTTGAGATGACAGCTACCGGATTGAAGCTACATTATGGTAGTTTGTTTGTTTTTGAGAAAAGGTCCCATTATGTAGCCCAGGATAGCCTCAAACTCTTGTTTTACCTGATTCTGTTTCCTGAGTATTGGGATTACAGGCTGAAGCTGCACTTTCTGTGTGTTCATTTGAGAAAGGGTCTCATGCGTCCCAGGCATCTGCTGTGTACCTGAGGATGGCTTTGAACCTCCTTTTCTCAAGTTCTGGGGTTACAAACCACACAATTACAAGTCCTGGGAATTGAACCCAGGGCTGTGTCAGGGTCAGTGTCAGTGTCAGCTACATTCCCTACTTGAAGCTATACTTTTAAACATATCTGTTAGTAAAGGGAGAATCACATTTATCATTACCACCATCATCATTGTTATTTTGGTGTTTTGAGACAGGGTTTCTCTGTGTAATAGCCCTGGCTGTCCTGGATTCAATTTGTAGACAAGGCTGGCCTCGAGCTCACAGAAATCTGCTTTTGCCTCCCAAGTGCTGGGATTAAAGGCATGTGCTACCACACTCAGCCCCATTTACTTTTTTTTAGTAAAATATTTTTTAATAATTCCCCTTCCTAGTAGGTAATCTGGCTATTTAAGTTTATGAGATGACTTTGAACCAAAAATAAGAACCAGTGACTCTTTCAGTGACCATTGAAACTCATTTTTTTTTTTCTGTTGTGATTTCCCAGGGTTAGTTTTCGGTGGAGGCACTCACCATTTAATTCCACAGCAGCGTCTATTTGGCCGCTCACTCCTGAAAATTCCTCTTCAGTGGTTTTCGGGTAGTCTTTATCCATTTTCTTTTTTCTTTCATCATAGCTGGAAGATATTATTTTATCAATAAGTCACTGATGATTAATAGTGACATCAAGGTAGTCAGGACTATTGCTAGCCAGGTCTGATTTTGAGCATATTTGAGATCTCTTTCTGTCTCTCTTGAATGAACAATTGAATGTGTGAATAATTAGTACAGCAGAACCAAGAAAATCTCCAATAACTGAACCTTCAAATTTAAAAAAATGGCTTTTGCTGAAATTGTTCTTTGACAATTTCAAATACGCACATTTTGCATTCTGGGTATTGGAACCCTGCACCTTCTCTCATCTCTTTCCATCCTTCCACGTTACCCCACCTTGCAGAACTCCTGGCTACTGATGGATCCTGGGACATGGGCAGCCATTGTCTTTAGTTGTATAACCCACGGAAGAGCCCTCCAGGCTCTAAAGGATAGTTACCGAATAAGAGCCTCTTATCTTTCAAATGACATCACCTGAATTCCGCTGCTCTTTCCTGGGAAGATGAGATGGAGCAGGTAGTAGGTTAGGATTCTAGCTCTGACATTAGCTAATGTCTTTCTGTGACCTCAGCTATGCTTGTAAAAGGCTGTGACTGTGAGTCAGCAGTACCATGTGTACCCAGCACAGGTGGAGATGAATCTCATTCTTGAGTGAGACTTCATTTAAAGAACGAGAAAGTCCCTTCTTCACGGGCAAATGGCTCCAAGCTGGGGCCCATGTGTACACCTTACTAGTAGCTCAGATAATTTTTTTTCTTGTGTTACTGGGTAGTTTCCTATGTCAGATTATGCTTACCATCCCCTTAAATGTGCCTCTGCCCACACAGGTCAGGGGAAAACAGCTGCCAAGATCTGAGAAGGAACCGAGCCTTCCCAAAGAGGTGCTCAGGGTGAAGAGACTGAGAGCTCTGCTGTTCTGTGGAGTGCTTTGGGCAGGGGGAGGAGCGAACTCTCCCAGCACATCAACAGATGGACAGATGGACCAGGATGTACTCAGAGTCCACGAGACCTTTTATGCAGACAGGACCAGGGTTCTGTCACCACACGAAGTTACCTTCTCTTCCTTTTGCCGAGTAAAAACATCATCACCTTACCTGCTTACTACCTGTCTCCCTCATCATTTCACAAGAAAAGACGCTATCACAAAGGAAGGCAGGAAGGATATAAGCTGAGAAGAAAAGAGTTTTTGCCAGTGACCTTCCCTGTGCTGACAAAGGATGCTCCTCCGCTTTTATGGTGCGGTGCTGCTCTTAACTTGTGAAAACATGGGAACAGTCTTGCCCTTCGTGGACAGATATTTGGGAACTGCATCGACGGAGCAGAGGGCATCGTCCCTATAGATGGATGGCCTTGAGTTTGGCTTTTTGACACTTATCTACCCGCTGTGTAATCAAGAAAACATGAGACTATACACTCTGAGCTGCAATCCTTCATTTGGTAAAGATTTGCCATGACACTAAGACAATTCACACACATGCTATATGCCATCATCTTCTGCCTTATGTGGGACCCGAGACAAACTCCTGTCATAGACATTGTGGTTTATTTTGATCCTAAGATCAAAAATTGTGGTTCTGGCTTTTTAGTATGAGGTCTAGCAGACTCTGTAATTTGATCTGGAATCCTAAGTTTACAACAAATTCAGTTCTTATTCTCTCTCTCTCTCAGCATGTCCTTGCTTTTTTTTTTTTTTTTTTGTCCCATGCTTAGTTTTCAATCTTTAAATCCATGTCAGCAGGTCACATTTTGCACCAGGCAATAGTAAAGCAAGGTGGATGGATGGAGGGCTGGAAGAGGGTGGGAGTGTTCCTGAGAAACAGGCCAGGCAAGGGTTAAGGGCAGCTACTGAAGTGCTGAGGACTTTGCCAATAGGACTACAGAAGAATTTATGCACAGCAAGAATCCTGGGCTTCTTGACTCAATAGGTAAATGCTGAAAGGGACTGAAGCATAAGCGTATCTGGCATACAAGAAGGCCATTTCCATTTGGATTCAAAGCACATGAGATATAGGCTCCAAAGGGCTACTTCCCAGCTGGGTTAGCTCAACATTTACCTTCACGTTCGACTGACTGATTGATGGAGTGTGTGTGTGTGTGTGTGTGTGTGTGTGTGTGTGTGTGTGCGCGCGCTAGAAATCTGTTCTCTCCTTCTCCCATGTGGTTCTTGGGGACTGAACACAGCCACATGCTTTTAACCGCTCAGCCATCTTGCTGATATCATGTGTGACAAGTTGAGCCAATCATTTAAACTCGCAGAGACACAACCTTTTAAACTGTTAAACAAAGGCAGCAGCACATACTTCTCGAGCTGGCTGAGAAAGCAGATGGGAGAGGCGGAGTGAAGAAAACCTAGAAACTACAATATGATTCCTGTCATGTGATGGGTAATCAAAACGACTATTAGCAGAATCTGAATATCATAGAAAATATTTTTGTTGATGATCTACATACGATAATCCCTGCTATGTTTTCTTATCACTAAAGTCTTATCTATAAAACCTGGATACTAAATTATAAATAGTTCTCTGCAAGTATGATTATTTTGCTCACAAACATTTGCCTTGTCATTTAATGTGGATTAAAGGATATAGCCATAAATTGTTGCCAAGGACTTAGTGATATCACAGCACAGAGCTATCGATTTTCAGACGGACCTTCCTCTCCACATTTGTAATTGAAGACTATCATTGGCAAATCCCCTGAGCTTTTGTTTAACTTCATATAGTCCTGTATTTAAAATGTAGGTTTATCAAGGCTTTTGGTGGCTTGCCTTTATTCTTTTGAGACAGGGTCTTCATGGAGCCTCGGCCTTGAGCTGGCTACGTAGCCGAACTCCTGATCTTCCTGCCTCCACCTCCCTAGTTGTGGGGTTACAGCATGTGACTCAATAGCCCACTACTGCTGCTTCTTTTTTGTTAATGTATTCCTCAAAGAGTCACACGTATTGTAGCATCGTCCACACTCCCTTCATTTTTATGGCCACACCAAATCCAGTTGAATGAATTTATCACATTTTATCCACCAACTCGACACTTAAAGGTAATTTGGATGGTTTCCTCCATTTAATTATTAAGGGATGCTGCCATGAATACTTGTGCACAGCTTTTATTTCTTTTAAGAACAGGCTGGTGGGTGTGATTCTGGCTCTGATATGGTTCCACTGAACTTTCTCAGGTATGGGAGACAACCTCCTGTGTGGTCCTATTGACTCTCCATCACATCAGCAGTTGTACGAAGGCTTTGACTTCCCTGCATTCTCAGCCACACGCATTAGGATTTGGCTTTAACATGTATGAATGACATCTTGTGATTTGGTTCACCTTCATCCAATGGCATTGACGCTAGCCGTCCGTCCATGTGTTACTTGGATATTTACACGTACGTGCTGATCAGTATCTAGTCAGGTCCTTTTGTCATATTTTAACTGGACTGAGATTTAAGTCACAAGTCATTTATCAGATATGTGGCCTGCATTTCCCCTCTCTCTGTGCTTCCTCGTACTTTCTTGCTAGTACCCTTTGAAGCAGAAAACTTTTTTAATTTATGAAGTTCAGTTTGCCTGGTTTCCCCTTTTGGTGCCTCTCTCTTTCTCTGTCTCCCTATCTCTCTCTGTCCCTCTCTCTGAGGTTGAATCAAAGAACCCAGTGTCAGATCCAAAGTAACTGAACTTAAATTTTTCTCTAAAAGTTTTTCTCATTTTAGCATTTATATGTGAGGTACTTAACCACTTTTAACTTAATTTCATTCATGCTGTGAAGAGTCCAGGCTCTTCTGGGCGGCTCTTCACTCGCTCTAGCACAATTTTCAGAGAAGAATATTGCTCCCCCACCAATTTCTTCCACACTTTCTGAGCCAGCTTACCACAACCATCTGGGTCAAACTCCAGAGTCCAAACTTTATCCCATTGATGTATTTGTCCTTATAATGGCCACATTCTTTGCTTGCTCTTTCTTTCTAATGAGTTTTGAAATCAGGAAAAATGGACTGTGAATATAAATTATCCTCATTCCTTCTTCTTTCCCTGATGGTTTAGCTATCTATGGGCCTATGAATTTCCACGTAAAGTTGAAGTTCAACCTATCACTTTCTACAAAGCAGCAAATGACACTCTGATATGGTGCTCAAGCTGCAAATCAATTCGGGAAGTGCAGATGTCTTCAAATCATGAAGGCTCACAGCCCACAGACAGTCCACCTACAGACAGCCTGCAGCCCTTCCATTTACAGCTTGCATATAATTTTTTCAATATTTCAGTTTTTAGACAACATGTTTTTCAACTTTTTTAGTTCATATTTAAAATTTAAAATTTTTAAATATTTAGAAATATTTTTTAAATTTCTTTAATTTTATTTTTTATGTGCCTTAGTGTGAAGGTGTCAGATCCCTTGGACCTGGAGTTACAGACAGTTGTGAGCTGCCATGTGGGTGCTGGGAATTGAACACGGGTCCATTTGTAAGAGCAGGTGGTGCTTTTAACCACTGAGCCATCTCCCCAGCCCCAGAAATATTAAAAAAAATATTTCTTTGATGCTATATTACACAATTCATTTTATTTCCTTTTCATTCTTGCAAATTTGTGGAATGCACTTGTTAGTTTTAATAGTTTCGTTTTGAGTCTTAAATTATGTTTTTGTATTAAAAAAATTATATCACACACAAAGAGAACTAGTTCGACTTTCTCCTCTGGATGACTTTAACCTCATTTGTTCTTGCCTAATTGTCCTTGTGGGCAATTAGCAGGAGTGTAAACACTTAGCAGGAGTGGGAGAAGTGGGGATGGCTGTTCTGGTTCTGATCTTAGTCAGTCATCCACTGCTTAGTCAGCTGTCAGCTGTGGCTGGGTACAGATTCCCTTTTTCTAGTTCAGGAAGTTTCTCTCTATTTTTCTATTCTATTCTGTTCTATTTCTATTCTATTACTGTCATGTTTTCTTTCTTTCATAAAATGGTGCTGGGTTTCACCAAACACTTTTTCTGCACCTAGGAATACAATCTCATGGTTTTTCTTATTCTGTCAGCATAAACCATGACACTATTTAATTTCTGGATATTAACATAATCTTACATTCCCATTAAAATTCCTTCTTCATCTTTGTGTATAATTGTTTTTAAACAGTTCCTGAGCACTTTTGGATTAATATTTACGTAAATGTTGATCTGAAGCTTTGTTTCCTCATGACACCTTTGCCTGATTTTGGTGCCAGGGACTTGCTGGCTCATGCAGTGAGCTAGGTGGGTTGGTCCTTTCTCTAAGTTATGGACAGGTTTGTGAACGTTTAGTATTAGTTCTTCTTTAAATGTTTTGGTAGAAGTCACTTGTGAACTAACCCTTCCAGAGAAATTCTAACGTTATGAAATTATTTGTTTAGTATTATTTCAATTTGAAATATCTAGGGTAAATTTTGTTTTATAAGAATTTGTATGGGCTGGAGAGATGGCTCAGCGGTTACGTACACTAGCTGTTGTTCTAGAGGTCCTCGGTTCAATTCCCAGCAACCACATGGTGGCTCAGAACCATCTATAGCGAGATCTGGTGCCCTCTTCTGGCCTGCAGGTGTACGTGCAGGCAGAATACTGTGTAAATAATAAAAAATAAATCTTTAAAAATTTTTGCGAAATTGTTCCTTTTAAAGGTTTATTTTATTTTAATTGAGCATATGTGTGCATGTATATGTGCGTGCTTGTGGAATTTAGAAGAGGGCATCCGATCCCCTGAAGCTAGAGTTACAGGAGGCTGTGGGCTGCTCCGTGTGAGCTTTCCAAGTGCTGGGAGTAGAGGCACCAAGGAACATTATTAAGGAACGGTTGGTCACTGCGAAAACTGTCTACTATTTTTAAAGATCATTTTCCAAAACCCCAGGCACTGACAGTCTCTCCACTGTGCACAGTATATTCAGATCTCTGTGACAGCCGCCAAACATGGTTAGTGACCTCTTGAGTTGTGAAGGCAACTTCAGGCAAAGTGAGCAGAGTCTAGGTGGCGAGAAACTGCCAAGCAAGACAGCAGAGACACAAGTATCAACAATTCAAAAACAAAATGGACAGATTTTGCTATAGTTACTTTCAACTAAATGCATTTTATATTTAAATTAAATGCTTGCTGGTCATGGTGGCACATGCTTGTAATCTTAGCACTTAGGAGGCCGAGGCAGGAGGATTGCTGAGTGTTTGAGGCTAACGTGAACTACATGGAGAGACACTGTCTAAAACACACACACACACACACACACACACACAACCTCCCATAAACAAAAAGAAAAACAATAAACAAAAAATTATGTCTGTTAGACGCTTGTCAGATGCTAAAGCAACAAAAATTGAGGTTAATGTGCATAAAAATGTATGCTGTGCACTAATAGAAGAAGGAACAGTTGTAAGGACAGAACAAAAATCATGTAGCCCCAAAGTAGGAACAAATCATGAGACTTAAAGATTCGCGTCATCAGCTGGATGCATTTGTGTGTCAACATGGCCTCCATAATAAAAAGCAAGGGCTGATAGGACTACAGTGAGGAAAGTGACATGGAATTTAACATATCTGTATCAAGATGGGAAGAAAAACAAAACAAAACAAAACAAAACAACCCAGAGGACAGAGTATCTGAGTGAGGACTGTTTAGATGCTCATCTTCAATCATAAAACGTCCTGTTTGATGTTTCTCACCGAGCCGCATCCCAGCTCAAAATGTCCTTTTTTATAAGGCCTTATTTGCTATGCTGTAGCCACAAGGCAAGCCAAAATCAAAGTCCAGTGATTGAAATGATACAAAATAATCTCTTAGATAAGACCAGACAAACTTCTTCTCTATTTGGAAATAGGCTTGAATAACTTCTGAATAACCATCATAATGAAATTACCTTAACAAGTGAAGCGTATTACCCCATGACAATCCACAGACATAGTACAGTATCTACGAGGACCTGTTCCCAGAAGACTGAATTCAATAGAAAGCCAGCTGTCCACAGGTTAAATAATGCATTAGAAGCCAAAATAAAAAATTAAGCAAAGATTTATATAACCTTTTAGTTAGACTAACAGTTGACAGATAATCTTTAGCTTATATGTGGTAATCTTTAGCTATTACAAAGGAACTAGGAAAGAGATGGCTTAGTGGTTAAGAGCTCTGGCTTCCAACCCAGAGGAGCTGGTTCCATTCCCAGCACCCACATAGTGGCTCACAACCACCTGTAACTTCATTCCCAGGGGATCTGACATCCTCTTCTGTCCTCCACTGGCACTGCAAATGCTTGGTAGCCAGACATAAAAACAGGCAAGGCAAACATACACATGAAATAAAACTAAATAGTTTTTAAGAAGAGAAAAAGAAGGCCGTAGCTGCAGTTTCAGTATTATCGGGACAGCTCAGCAGGTGAAGGCACCTGCTCCCAAGCCTGACAACCTGAGCTCCACCTCCAGGACCCGCATGTTGGAAAGGAGAGAGCTGACACCCGCAGTTGTCCTATGGTCTCAGCAGGCATGGCATGGCACACCAGCCTCCCCTCCAACAATTAGATAGATGCAGGATAAAAATAAATATATAGTGTGTCCCTCATAGACACCATGTGATTGATCTTCTTTATTTCTAAACCTAATTGGATAATCTCTGCTATACTTGGATTTATTATTAATGAAGTTAGCTTTATGCTTCTGTTTCATCTTCTGTTTTTATACATCTTAAACTTTTTTCTTTATTTTATTTTTTAAATATTTTAAGTTATTTCATTAGTGGTTACTCGTGGGCTTACCATGCATAGCTTCTTTTTCTTCTTCTTCTTCTTCTTCTTCTTCTTCTTCTTCTTCTTCTTCTTCTTCTTCTTCTTTTCATTGATGGTTTTGTTTTTGAGACAGAGTTTCATGTAGGCCAGGCTGGCCTCATAGTCACTATGTAGCTGTGGGTGGCCTTAAACTCTGGCCCTCTTGCCTCTCCTTTTCTAGTGCAAGGGCCACAGGCATGCTGGGTACCATGCCTCATTCCATGTATGTCTTCACTTTAAAAGCTCAGCTTCCAGGGCTGAGGCCACAGCTCACTAGGTAAAAGGCTGGCCTTGCCCATCTAGGCATCTAAACTCACTCCACAGCAAGCTGGGCACAGTGGCACATTGACATTATTTCAGCGCTAGGAGGGCAGAGACAGAATGGCCAGCAAACCTGTCCTACTTAGCAAGTCCCAGGCCAGCGAGGCTGAAGAACAGAAAGAGGTAGACAGTGTCTGATCTACCTACGGCTGTGCTCCGGCATCCAAGTGTGCGCGCGTGCGCGCACACACACACCCTCTGGACCTGTATGTACATAAACAACCACAACACACTTACACATGGACACTCAAAACTCAAGACAAAACCTCAAACTGAGCTTCAGATGTACAGTCCCTTAATCCAAGTGAGATGGAGATTTGCCTCTAAAGTAGCTCTGTTTTATGCTTTTTTTGTGATTTTGCAACATATATTACAAACTGTAAATAATTTTTATGACTATAATTTTATATAGTCAGGTCTTTTGTGATGACACTGAGGAATGAGAACACAAATATTTATCTGTGCCTTTTGTCGTTGTTGTTGTGGGAGCCTTCTTGTTTAACACCGTCTGTGAACGTGTGCTATGCTTTGGTATCACTTCCATAGCTTAAAACGTTTTTTTCTTCCATACCGACAGTGGCAAACATATGTGCATGTGTCTCTATTATAGGCCATAATATGAGTACATGCATGTATATATGCATGTACATATATGCTAATTACTTTGATTCTCAAATCATTTAAGAGAAGATAGAAGAAGAAGCACATTTATAGTATTCTGTTATTACATAATTACATTTTCTGGTGCCATGTGAATGTGTGTGTGTGTATGTGTGTGTGTGTGTGTGTGAGTGTGCATGTGTGTTACATAGGATCACTTGCCCTCAGCATATGTAGCTCCGTTATTTTTTGTAAGGCAAGTCAGCAAGCCACAGTTTCTCTCAGATTTGGTTTATTTGAGAATATTCTGTTTCTGTCTATGTAGGCTCCCCACCCCATGTCTCTTTTAAGCAGCCTTTCACTATGAAGCTCTGGCTGTCCTGGAACCTACTACGTAAACCAGGCTGATCTCAAACTGATAGACATACTCTGCCATTTCTCTCAAGGCTGGGACTGAAGGCGTGTACCACCGTGCCTGGCCCCTCTTCCTGTTTAAGTGATAGCTTTGCTACATGTAACATTTTTGGCCGGGAATTACTTCTTTGAATAGGCTTTCTGTGGCTTTGCTTTCTAGTCGTGTCACATTGCTGATAGCCTGATATTTAACAATGCCCCCTTGTCTACAGAGTTGACATGGTTGTCGGTGGAGTCATAGCTCCGCCCCGATCTGTTCCACCCTGCTTGTCTTGGACCACTTCTGTCCTCTGGCCGGCATTCTCATCATGATGAATGAATCACCTGTGGGTTTCCCCACACTCTTTGCTTATTCTTGCCTCGGGTGCTTTCACTTCAATTGCTCTCTGCCTGGAAGCCACCTCCCCCCACCCACTCCTGCCTGGGAAACTCCCACGCAGCCCTCACAGGGGTGCAGCCCTCCCTTCCCCTGAGGACGCTTTCCTGATACCTTTGCCACATTGCCTGTCTCCCCTTTGATCTGGCTCCCTGAAAGCCACACCATCTCTCATGAGCATTGCTCTTGCCCTTGAACTTCTGTTAATCATTCATCTGTAGGTCTACTTTCTGCTGTAGGATGACTTATGGGTACAGATCAGACGACAGGCATCATACATTCTTTTCTTTCTTTCTTTTTCAATTTGGCGAGTCTGTGAAATTAAGTACAGTTTCTGCCTCTACTTTACAAATCAAGAAATGGAGAGATTGCCTGATCATTGTTGGTGAACTTGATTATTCCTGCTCCTGACTCTTGTTTGTCTTGTGTTTGCTACACGGGGGATTGAACTCAGCACCTCAGCCTTGCCATGAGTACTCTGGGGATTGAGCTCAAGGGTTCCAACTTGATAAGGAAGTGTATTACTCCTGAGCTTTGTCCTCGGCACTGCTGCACACAATCATAGCTGAAAACTCTTGTGTTCTTCTGAGTATTAAGTTTCCAGTAGAGCATCTGGGATGCACTCATAACCGATAACTGGGTTTAGTGAAGTGATTTGATAATGAATTTTGTTTTATTTTAAGACATTCCCAAGTAACTTCAATTTGCTTTACTATTCTTACTTTTGCTTTTATTTTTACTTTTACTTTTATTCTATAGTAACTAACCTCAAAAATATTTTTTAACTTTTATTAATTACTCTTTATTCACTTTGTATCCCCCATAAGCCCCTCCCTCCTCCCCTCCTAATCCCACCTTCCCTCTCCCTTCTCTATGCATGCCCCTCCCCAAGTCCATTGATAGGGAAGGTCCCCCTCTCCTTTCTTCTGATCCTAGTCTATCACATCTCATCAGGAGTGGCTGCATTGTCATCTTCTGTGGCCTGGTAAGGCTGCTCCATCCAACTGTTGTGCAGAGTGCATGGAATCTTATGAAAGAAGTGGGAAATAGTAAGATCTGGAGAGGACAAGAGCTCCACAAAGAGAGCAACAGAACCCAAAAATTTGAACACAGAGGTCTTTCCAGAGACTCATACTCCAACCAAGTACCATACATGGAGATAACCTAGAAGCCCTGCACAGATGTAGCTCATGGCAGTTCAGTGTCCAAATGGGTTCCATAGTAATGGGAACAGGGACTGCCTCTGACATAAACTGATTGGCCTGCTCTTTGATCAAAAATATTTAAATGAAAGTATCTTCCAGTATTACAGGCATCCAGAAAGGAGACTGTGAAAGGTGTGTCCTGTCTAGCAGTGATGCCTCCGCCCACCATATAGACAGCCTGTGTCCTCACTGTCCTGGTGAAGGAAAGGGGGCAGGTCCTGTGGATATGTAAATCACTCCACATAAATTCAGAAACCATTGATTATAACACAGGAGGATGGAGACACTGGCTCTCCCACCCCATGAAAACCCCTTGATACCATCATCCTGCTGCCATTGGTAGATGAAAGACAGCAAAGAAGTGGAAAAATCAGCCATCGAAAATGAAAGGAGAAAAAAGACCTTATAAGGAACTCTCTTCATCTAGATTACTAAAGACCCTTCCCAGGGCTGGTGGGATGGCTCAGCAGATGAACATACCTGAAGCCAGGCCTCACAGATAGAGTTAAACCCCTAGGACTCCCATGGTGGAAGGAGAGAAGCAAGTTTGGCAGCTTGTTCTCCGACCTCCACATGGTGCCTTCCCATGTGGAATGAATAAACAAACCAAATAAATAAAGACTCTTCCTAATATACAGTCACAAAGATCCAGTTTGAAAGACACAACACTGTTCCATCAAGAGCAGCTCTCCTTCCCTAACATCCAACTCAGAGAGCGCTTGTGACTTCTGTCCTCCCCAACTTCCAGTCAGCCGTACTTCCCCCAATATTGTGGTGGGTGCTGTCGGAATGTGAGGCTGCAGGCAAGCTCTCCAGTGACACCCCTCGAACACTGAGAAACCGACTGAACAGCGCTCACATGTACTTCTTCACCCCATGCTCAGACAGGCTTCTGTGCACCTGCTTCACTGAAAATTCACCATGGGAATTAGGTGACTGGCAGTCTGCCAGCCTCCTCAGCACAGTGCTGCTCTTAGAGAAAGCCCGAGGAACACGCTCTAACCTGAAGATGTTGCTATGTCCTCTGATGATTTTCAGGAGTATGCTTCAGGCAGAAAAGCTCTGAGAGGAAAAGAGTCGGGTTTGCAGCCATGGTTCTCACTGTGCTTTGGGCTGTGCCTACAGGGCTTTCCATGGCTGAGAAGAGTCAGCAGGGTCAACATTTGGATTTTTATAAAGAATAATAATTAAAACAGCCTTGTGAAATACACACATAAACACACACACACACACACACATATATGCTTCAATTGTGTTGTTACCTTCTTTGATCCAGATTGAGAACAAAAATATCAGTCAGGTAGGAGAAGATAGGAAAGAATATTTTTTGTCAATTTCTTTTGCGAATGGCTATGTAAGAGAGATGACATAAAGTGATGCCTTTGATCTCAGCACTCAGGAGGCAGAGGCAGGCAGATCTCTGAGTTCAAGGTGAGCCTGGTCTACAGAGTGAGTTCCAGGACAGCCAAAGCTACACAGAGAAACACTGTCTCAAAAAAACCAAAACAGAGAGATAGAGATAGATAGATGGAGATAGACAGATGGGGATAGACAGATGGAGATAGATAGATAGATAGATAGATGATAGGTAGATAGATAGATAGATAGAGACGTAGAGAGAGGGAGAGAGCACATAAAGTGAAATGAAAGCCCTCCCAGCAAAGCTCTGCTCCTCTGATTTCCAGAGCCCCAGCATGGACACAGGTGTTTGTCACAGCCACCTGCTTAGAATCTGTGTTTGCTTCTTGTTTGATATTCATGAAGATGAGCAACAGCAAAGAGAGGATGGAAGCAGGGATGAAGGGTGACATGGTCTTTGAGGGTGTTTGGCAGAGAGCCACTCACTTCTCTTAACGTTCAACTAAAGGCGGAACGTTAGCAGGTAGCTGTGGTGCGGCCCTACGTGCAGTGACTGGGTGTTGGCCAGGCCTCATGCAGACTCCTGCAGCACAGCCATGGGGCTGTATACAGCCACCCTCATGTGAGACGTCTTTATGCTCGTAAATAGGCAGAGTGACTTCTTCGCAAGGCTGTTCCTTTAAGCAGAACTCTCCTCCAAAGAGGACCCCATTTGTCACCACCTCTATTTTGGCCCAAATCACAAAGATTTCTAAGATCTTTTCTATGTGGTGGTGGAGTCTGTCCCACTCAGACATGTCTATCGGGCAGTGATGAGCCCTGGGACACCATTTCCACTCTTTCAGGCTACTGGGGCCAAGTTAATGAATTGACTGAAATTTTAGGATGTTGGTCCTAAAGGCAATCAGGTGATTGACTGTACAGTTCTATATTGTATAGACTTCCCCGTGGCTGAGAAGTCAGCAGGCCTGCTGTCAAATCACCCGTCTTAGTTTTTGCATAAGTTTTTCCCCTTCCCATCAAATACACGTAAAGAACAAAAGAGGTAAAGCCGCACCTGTAGTATTCCTCTCCCACAAAGAAAAGGGTCTTCTGAGGCTTCTTGAGGTAGACTGCAGCATCGATTCGCTGCACATGCCTTGGGAATCCGAAGTCATAAATTGTCCGAGGAGGCCCTTGCATCTGGAATCCTCGTGTGATCCAGTAGTGGGGGCCTGGAAACAAAGGTTAGAGTCTGCAATGGTTCTGTGACACTCACCAATATACTCCACGCATGAAGTGAGTGTATTAACTCTATTCTGGATCACACTTGGGGCTTGTTCCCTGGAGGCCAGGCTATATTTATACCTTGAGAAACAGTAATATTGATATGATTGTGTGTAGAGGAATTTTAATCCAGCAACATGTCTGCTCTGGCAAGAGATCACATCCAAAGACCTAGGTTTGTGTGATCCAGCTGGAATGACAAACCTTTAAACACTCTGGCTGGAATATAGATACACCCTTGGTACACACCTTTAATCCCAAACAATGAAGGTAAAGTCAGTTTGTAGAAGGAAGCAGACATGTTTGGAAGTGATGTCTAATTGAGGGGCAGACAAAGTGACAAATCAGAGAAAGATCTGACAGAATGAGTCAGAGATACGATATACTCAACTCTCATGAGAACGCACAGGAAGGAGAGGTGACATTGAGTTTGTTCATTCTGTTCAGTTCTTGCAGTTCCTGCAGAGAAGGTCAGCAGAGGCCCAGAATAATAAGAAGCCAGAAATTTGAACAAATTGCCAGAGTTGGTTTGAGGCCAAGCAGAGCAATTCAGTAGTAAGCCGGGAGAAGCTAGCTTGAATGAGACAGCTCGGAGAGGAGTTTGATCCAGACAGCTGAGTTGACCCAGCCAGCGAGAGTTCAGAAAGAACTAGAAATGGTGAGCTTATTCAGCAGTAAGTCTCTGAGATGACAATTACATTTGTCCAATAAAAGTTACATTTACAATTGTGTCTTCTTACACGTAACATCTTTATGTTTTTCATATATCCTTTGCTTATTTCCTTCTCTCACCTTCATCTATGCATGAGGAAGAGGGGACAAGTGCCTTGTAATAATGTTTTTCACTTAAGTTGACAACAGTCTACCCTTTTCCCTGGGAAAATGTATTAGCAAAACCCAACAGCTGGTGCTTTCTGGGAAGCTTTTCTTGGCTATCTATTGCTGAGACACATGTTCAAGAGTGGTGTTATTCCAATCACTTTGCAGATGAGAAATGAAGTCTCGTGGCAATTGGAGGATGTCTCAGAATTACTCAGACAGTGGAGGGCTGAAGCCAGAGATGGCACTCCTGTGGGTTTGTTGCCTGGAATCACAGAAGGTTGCATGCTGCCAGCTGTTCTAACCCTGACTTTGTACCAGGATATCAACTCATGTTAAAGGATCTCACTGAAGCGTGCCCTGCTGTTCTAGAAGAGAGGCCAGGGACTGGTTTTAAGCACCAAGGCCCTGGGTTTCCTTCCTTGAGGGATTTGTAGGTACCTTTAAAGAAGAAAGCAATGCCCCGTTCAGCCACTTCATAAGCCGCATCCACGTTGGACATGAGCTGGGGGAAGGAGCTAGTGATGGTGCTGGGCCGGATGCCTGCCGCCAAGTGCACTTGCCTTCTCCAGAAAATCCTGTCGGGTGGGCAAAAAAAAACAACGTCAAGTATTGGTTGAGATTTTTTTGTTGTTGTTGTTTCTGTTTTTGTTTTTCGAGACAGGGTTTCTCTGTGTAGCCTTGGGTGTCCTGGGCTTGCTTTGTAGACCAGGCTGGCCTCAAACTCACAGAGATCTGCCCACCTCTGCCCCCCTGAGTTCCGGGATCAAAGGTGTGCACCACCATGCCCAGCTGGTTGAGATCTTAAATTACACAAACTAAAATAATACTACAAGCCACATGGCAGAGGACATCATAAAATGCCCAGTGCTGTTTGCCATGTTTTAGAGAGTAACACATTATCACTATTATTATTATTGTTGTTGTTGTTAAGACAGGGTCGTCTCATAAATCCCCAGCTGACCTCAAACTCAGTAAGGATGACTTTACATTTCTGGGGCTTGGGTTTCCACCTCATGTGTGTTGGATTCCCAAGGTACGCTTTTATGTCTGGTGTCAGTTTTTAAGCTCACAAACAGTTTCTTCTTCTTTTTCATTGTATTAGCACCTCTGAGACTTTATTCCGTTTATTTGAGAATGTTCAAAACATAGGTGGTAGAGCAATGGGATGTCCATTGAACACATCCCCTGCTCACAAAGATCACTACATACAAATTCCTCCTTCTTATTCTATTCTGATCTTTCCAAAATTAAAATCTCTAAAAGAAATTGTAATGAACAAATGTCTAGGCAAAAATTAAACCTTTGTCCTCTGAAGTACTAGAACTCAGCAATGGTTAATTGGGCAGGCAGCCAAAACTTGTTTTTGGAGATTCCCCAGGTGTTAGAATCTTAATCTTCATACTGGATCAATCTTGATTTAAACTATTGCAGATGTGAGGCTGAAACTGAAGCAGAGCAGTCATTCTAATTCCAAATTTGTGTCCTCTGATGACAATGCTGATTGTGCTGTCAGAAATAGGTGTAGCCAGTGTAGCAGACCTACCGTGGCTTTTACAATATCAGTAAGCCCAGAGACAGGAAACACTGTTTTAAGTACTCTATGACAATATACATATTCTATGCAGTGATATATTTTATATAGTGCTGTCTATTACTTATGCAAATTTCCAAAGGAATTGGTTATCTAGAAAATTTTTTCATAGATTAGTGGGTGAAGAAAACTTACATTTCATAGTTTAAAAAAAACACACAATAAAACATAGATTCAGCAGATTAAAGCAAAAGATGAATTAAAATTGAACAAAGAATTTAAAATGTAACCTCCCCTAATTGAGACTTGGCAAAGGACTGGCCGAGACATATAGGAACTACGTAATGAAGCAGATGGATGCCAGTAGTCTATAATCTAATATTTGCTAAGGAAAGAAAAACAGTAGACTTTGATATGACCAGCCATCTGATAAGAGATTTGTTGTCACTGTTTATCTTTGTGTGCTTGGTATATGCCCGTGCAGCGCATGATCAAGATTCAATAGACGTTTGTCAGCTAATGCTGGAGGCTGAGCAGACTGTACTTGAGTAATGAATTATGAAATTTACATTTCTTGTTACTAGAACTCTAATATACTCAGTTTGAGACTAACTTGCTGGTAGCCTTCTCTCTGGCCTCTGCTCTGTCATGTTCTGGAGCTCTGCAGGCAGGCAGGTGCGTGACAAACTCAACTTTTTATCCTGGCTGCTTAGCATAGAGCCTGGTCAATCTGACCATGTCATTCAACATTTTGTTTTTTGTTTTATGTTTTTGTCCGGGAATTGAATTCTGGGTTTTGCTAAGTGATAGAGCTACCTCCCAGTCTGATTTTTTTTTCCTTAAAATTTCCCCCCATGTATAACTCTTTTACTTCTGAGAACAATTTAAGCAACCTGGGTATATAGGCATATAAAATAACCATACAAACTAGGCATTTACTAGTGATAAATCACAAAGAATTTCATCTTAATTTAAATTTGTTTGGCAGGGATGAAACGAATTTGCCCTCCGATGAGCTGCTTGCTTGTCTAGTATAGAACAGCCCAAAGCTAATTTCATACTTCCATAGGAGGGAGGGTGAGTCTAGGAACACATTTAAAATCTTTGTTTTTCCATAAACTACTATAAAGGCAGGAAGCTTTGTACATGCACTAATAACACAGATATTCATAACATACAACAGTCCCGGATCTGTGTAGAGGTGCCAGGCAGCTTCCACGGCATTGCGCGCTGTGACGTCATACCCAGTGCAAGCTGTGCGTGTTGTGTGTGCAGAACCAAGGCCGTGGTGAAACTGTGCAATACGAGGCGGGTGAGCACTGCTAGACACCCGTGATTCATTGCGTGTTTGATTTTTAACTGGATTTTTGGCCCCAGCCCGTTCAGAAGCTGCCTACTGTCGACAAGGTTTTGCTTCCTGTACATTCAGTTACCCACTGTGGAGCATAAGGCCCAGCTTCGCTCCGAACCTGCCTAGGCAGCAGCAGCACTCCCAGAACTCAAGAGGATCGTCTGAGCTCAGGAGTTTGGGACTGGTCTGGACAACACAAAGCTCCATCTCAAAAATAAAAAAAAAAAAGCCGAACCCAACAAAACAGGGCTACCTCAAGAAGCATGGGGGTGAGGTCAGAGCCCTTATAAATACAGACACCAAAGGCTGATGAGTTGGCTCGGTGGGGAAAGACGTTTGACACCAAGCTGCCGATCTGAGTCAGGCCCCGAGAGCCACAGTGTGGAAGGAGAGAGTCAACCCCACAAGCAGTCCTTTGACACCCACAGGCATTTCATAGCGCATATCCACGTACACATTAGAAATCAGTAAACAAATGTAAAAAAGAGAGGACTTCCTTCACGTGCGAAAAGTGCACGTGGACAGGTCAGCGAGCTCTTGGTGAAATGGCAGCTGCCTGTACAAACCAAGAAAAGAGACCCCGGAATGAAACCTATCTTGGAGGTACCGTCTTAACCTCCAGAGCTGTGAGAAACACCATCTAGTCCCTACCCTGCTCTTATGGCAGGTAGAGCACGGTGATAGATCGTGGACAGAGGATTCTGGATAAATTTTAACGTCTCTTTCTCTTCTCCCTGACCTCCTCCCCTCTCCAGGCCTCAAACTCATGATCTTCTTGCCTAGCTCCGAAGTGAAAATAGACACACGCGACCACATCCCGGCCTCTCCTTTCTGAATGAACAAAACATATTCTTATAGTAATAGTTTCAAGATCTCTTCCCCAAAATAAAGAACATGTTTCTCAGACATTGCCTCCCGAGGAAGCCTCCATGGACCTCATTTCCTAGCACAGCTCCACCTCCTGGGAGTATGCTCACTCCTCACACAGTTCTGGCACCTAAGTACATCCTTACTCCTGAGCATAGCTCTTCCTCCTGAGCTTCTGTCCAGCAATGATGAAAATAATGTTTGAGATGGTTTTCTATAGCCCAGGCTGGCCTCAAGACTCACTATGTAGACAAGGATAACCTTGAATTCTGAACCTCCTGATTCTGCCTCCCCTGGGCTGGGGCTACAGGTGTATGCTACCATGCCCAGTTTTCAAGATGGTAGGGATTTAACCCTGGGCTTTGGGTATGGTAGCAACCACTCTACAGATGGAGCTACAGCCTGCCCTGTCAGTGCTTGCTTCTTGAATATTTTCTCCTATGAGGTATGCCAAAGCAGATCTGCTTCTATAGTTCTTGACAGTATAACAGTTCTTGGTACTCAATGTGGACTATATGAACACTTTCACAATGAAGAAAAAAGTTTACACACATATTTCTGAGGTCCTCTGTCTATGCTGGTACCATGAAATTTCCTCTTCAGCAAGGAATATGGGTGAATGTTGCTATGTTTCTATTTTCTTCCATGGAATCACAGAGGTATCATGAGGACAACTGTCAGACTTGCTCAGAAGCCAGAGTATAAGGACAGAAGATATCTATGATGACAGCTGGCTGACACTGAAAATCCTGGAGGCCTTGAAATTGAGGAGTTTGAGAAGAACTTTTCAATAGAACTACCTACCTATGCATGTATCTATTTGATCATCCATCCATCCATCCATCCATCCATCCATCCATCATCAGCTTTCCATTCATGCACACATGTATTCACCCATCCACTCATCTGTCTAGCTAGCTAATTGTCGCAACTATCGAATGAGTCCTCCCTAGGCACAAACAGTTGCCCGATACACTTGGGCTGATGCCTAGGGAAACAAATTGCTATCTTTTAACTACTTTCTTCATTTCTTCTCCATTGGAAATTCTAATCTCTGCCATCAAAGCAATTGGAATAAATACTTCAGCTGTTTGGAAAGCACTCAGCAAGGCGCCCAGACCAAACCCACAACTGTTTGTGCAACTGTGTATCTCCTAAGACCCCGTTGCCCACCCTCCTGCCACTCAAAATGGCAGCAGCATTTCTGCACAACCTTCAGCCATTGAGGCAATGGTGTTGGTTGCCAATGGGCTCAGGCCTCAGGGCATCTTGGCCTTACCTATCCTTGAAGAACAGAAGCTCCTTTCCCAACATTGTCACCGCATCAAAGGATGAGCTGGAGTCGCAGAGGTCGGGGATAGAGGGCTTATGCGGGATATGGGGCAGGGTGGGCTTTCCTGGGAATGTTTTCCGGGGTCCTAGGATTCAAAATGTAAAATGATGCCAGCAACTCAGAGCATGTACACTTCCACTCTTGAGAACTCTAGAAGCCCGTACACATTCCCAATGCAAATATCAATGTCTTAGGAAGTTGGCTATCAACAGCAGGCAGACCTGGGTTTAAATCTCAGCATCTCTAGCTGTTAGCTGTGTGATACGAAACAAATAATTTAACTTTCTAAAGCCGTGGCTACACCAGTTGTAAATTGGGAGAGGTACTGGTAGGATCCACCTGTGAATATCGTGTGAGACTTAAGTAATATTTTAAGCATTAGTATTAAGTGTAATTATTTAATAGTTAAGTATTTAACTATTAAAAGTCAGTCTTGTCTATGAGCATTGACTTTACTAGGTCAAATATGCTCCAGTATATAGGCAATGCAAACGGAACTTAGTGGGTTGTAAAGAGAGATGGCACGGAGTTGGGGGGACCTATAGGAGTCCATGTGACTAGGCAAAGGAGTGAGAAGTGACTATGAACAAAAGGTGTAGCATACTTATGTGGAATTTCTCAAAGAATTAATGAAGATATTATATAAGAGGTGGTTGCTATTTTTATTGTTACACATAATTAATTTGAAAGCTAAAATGCCTTAAAATACAAAGCGAATCCAGGACAGCCGAGGCTAAGCAGAGAAACACTGTCTAGATCCTACCCCCCCAAAAGTCTTAGAATCCCTACTGCCTTTAACCTCCAGAACTCTCAGTTATGACTTGCCGTGAATAGGGCTTGGATGGCAAGTGTCGTGCTGTGTCATAAGCAGCAGATTGTCTATATAGTAGAGTGGTAGAGTTATTAGCATCATTATTGCTATTTTTAGGGAGCTAAGACCACTTATCTATAAACGTGTATGTGTTAACTATAAAATATAATCACCATCCTCTATCCTCCAATGCATACATTTTTATTTGCTTTGGAAAATTCAGCACATGGACCATTTTTTGTTGTTGTTGTTTTTTCATAACCAGAATGCTCTGAAAAGAAGATGTAAAAGCATTTCAGGAAAGATGAAATGCAATTAACTGGTACATAAGCTCTTTACGAGCGAACAGGGCTGTGGTGGGGTCACTAGTCATCTCTATCTAGGCAAGTAGCTCCTGCAAAAGCCCACTTTTTCTAACTTGGAGGCCCAATGCTTGTCACTTTCAGGGTTAGAGATGATGAAGAGAGCATACCGTATAAAGCTTGTATCCCTTTCACATCATCCTTGGGGAGATGAAACCTATACGGGTTCTGGTACTTATATGTTGGGTACATCAGTGCTGATGGGTCTGTAGAATGGCCCAGGCCCAGAGCATGGCCAAATTCATGAGCAGCGACAGTGAATAAGTTGAACCCTAAACAACATGAGAGAGAAAGCATCAACACAGGTTTTTTTGTTTTCATTCTCTTGTCTTACAGGAGAACTTATGCCCACATCCATTCTCTCTCCTTTCCATAACTGGCTTCAGAGGTTGGTGCTATTCTAAGACCTGACTTTTCTGACCTCAGTCTATTTTAGATCAACCTTTCACCCTTTTGGGGCATGGGGCAGAAAGGGGAATGTAAAACAATTCACTTCCAGTTGTCAGTGATGCATGCTAGAGGGATAACAAAAGGCCATGTAGCTAGTGGTGGCATTGACACTTATAATAATTTGGATCCTAAATAGCTGAATTGCTTTCTGCTATTACAACCTATACTCCTTTTGTACTATAATTATTTTAATAAAAAAAGCACTCAATAGAAATTGAACTTAATACAACAAGATCAAATTATCTTTTGCTATAGGTAGATTAAGGGTAACACATAAAGCTGAATTCAGTTATAAAAAGATTGCCTTACCACTTAAAAATAAATCTGTTTTCTTACAGCTAAGTGTTACACATTTAACATTTTAATCAATGCCATGAGGAAACTAGGTTCAAAGACTTGAAATACTTTACCTATGGTTACAATTAACAATTGGTGGAAACAGGAATTGAGATTTCAATTTAAATGACATCAGAGCTGGAATTCTAATGACTATATTCAAGTGTGTGGGTGGGTGTGCCAGCTTCCTCTTTTCAGTCACGTGTTTTGTATGGAAGATTTCTAGATGACCCGAATAGCATTCCGGAAAGTTTGCACCCTCCCCCATCGTACTTCTTAGGAGAGTACTAATTCATTTCCTGGGGTCATTTCTAAAGAAAGTCGATTTCCACATACAGGTAAGGAGCCCTGAATTTAGTATGCCTGAGTAAAAAGCAAGATTTGCATTGGGAAGGGCCTGGTTCTGTAGTTTAAATGCTAAGAAACAGAGAGCAGGCAAGCCTATAGCATCATCTTGGGAGGTCTGATCCCCTGTGGGGTTCCCTTCTGGATTTTTGGCTTACTTGTTTTTCCTAGCCAGCCCCCCTAGTTAAAGGGTGGCTTGGGACGTTGAACCTCAAGGTTTCATGATGGAGGCCCAGAAGAAGGTACAATATTTTCCAGGTTATGGTGAATTGTGCATATATATACCATTCATTCCCATAGTCCACTTCTCAGCATTGTCGAAATGTGTGTCTCCTCCCAGGCCTTCTCCGGGTGCAAATGCATGGGCCAGAGTCCCTCGAGGCCCATCAAATGGGTAGGAATCCCCATGATCTAAGTAGAAAATATTAATTGGATTAAGGCCTAGTAAATTTGGGGGGAGGTGTCAAAAAAGGTGGGCAACATTCTCATTGACCCTTAAATGCACTTTTCTATACTCATCTTTTAAAGATCTATTTTTAACTATGTGTATGTGTGTGTGTGTGTTCCTGTGGGAGTATTGCACATAAGTGCAGTGCCCCAGGAGGTGAGAGGAGGAAAACAGATCTCCCTGGAGCTGGAGTTACAGCACAGCAAGTGGCCTTAACTGCCAAGCCATCTCTCTGCCCTTAATATTAATTAAAATATTAATGTTAGTATTATAAATATATTAATTATGCATTATTATAGTTAGCATAGAGCATATGTAATATAAATATAATAATACATGATAATATATTATATATTACTATTAAGTATAACAGAAATATAATAAAACCATATTATATTAATATATAATTTATTGTTTTTATATATTTGTATTTATACAATATATAAATATTTTGTGGGTTGGGGTGGGCGTGGCGTACAGGGGCTACCGCAGGGTAATCGTTACCGGAGGCCCCCTAGTCCGTGGGATTGCTGACAGAGCTTGTCCTATCACGGGACAAAGCTACCGTGAAAGTGCGCCTCAGTGAGTCTGTCCCCGGTGGAGGCTACAGGTGACAAACAGCGCTAAGATTCCCTGTTCTATCTTCTTGGCCTCCGCCCATCCTAACGCTGTGTGATGGAGCCCTGTATTTATATATTTGTATTTATATATAAAATATATATATATAAAATATATATATATTTGCATTGTATTTATATATTTGTAATTTAGAATATAAATATAATATTAAGCATATTAATAGTAAATAGTATATTAATAAGATTTCTATGGTCCTATGTTAAAGAGTTGAAAAATAAAAAGGGTTGTTTTGTACTTCAAAGGAGGCAGTGCCAACTTTGTTGCAATGGTTTTTATCTCAACACACAGTATACGGTAGACTACCACACACAGGTTACACAGAAGGAACTGAGGGGACATTTGATAGCAACCTGGTCCACTGAGTAAAATATGAACCTGTTGACAGAAAGATATTTCAAAATCTGATTCCTTTAAGAGGGTTTTAGTAAACCGAATGCGCATCGCTTCGTAATTGTTCAATATAATTTAAGTGTCAACAAATCAAAAGAAAATGTCTTTGTAATTCTGATATGCCTGCTCATGTAAAGGTAAAGGCAGTCTGGAGAATCTTGGCACCTAGGACTTCATTTAGAGCGAACCGTGTTATGAATTCAACAGGAAAGAAAGAAGAGAACATTCGAAGAATGTGGCAGCAGCTGCTGTTCAGAATTTCGGTGACAGCGCCCGATTTTTGTTTACTTAAAATTGGTATTCGTATTTCATTTTATTCATTCGTTCATTGATTCTAAATCTATTTCCTTTGTTTGTGTGTATGTGAGTGGGTGCTCACTGTATTTCATCTTATTCGTTCATTCATTGGTTCTAGATTTAGTTCCTTTGCATGTGTGCACGTGAGCGGGTGCACTCACTCTTACGTGGAGATCAAACAGCGGCTTAGGGGAGCCGGCTCTCCTTCCACCACGCGGGCTCCGGGCTTGGAACCGGGGTATCAGATTTGGCGGCAGCTGCTTCTCTGGCCGTGTTGTCTCCCTAGCCCTGCTTATTGTTTTTAAAGCCAACACTCTCAAATTCAACACGGAACTTCTCAGGTCAAAATAAAGTGTGATGCAGTTTCGTCATGGGCTGCATGTTCTGAGGACTTGAAGTGGCTGCCTGGTCTCCAGGCCTTTGTGCTAGGGCTCAGAACACCAGTGTGTAATACAGAGAGTCAACTCTGTATCCCCCAAACCTGCCTTGAGGGACCATGTCCTGCCACTTCACCACGTGTCCTTGGATGCCTGACAGGAGCAGGACCTGCCAAAGGCCAGATTCCACTCAAGGGCCATTTCTGATCCCCATTTCACTCCTCTCTGAATCTCCTCTTCCTACCTTCTAAGCACTTCGGCCTCACCGTCCGAAGCCGAGGAGAGAACTTCAGGGTTCTCTGCTTTCACCTACATCCTGCTTGTGTTTTTCTGCAAAGGTCTCAGAGCTTTACCAATCATCTTCAGAGTCTTGTTCTACCCGTGTGTGGGTAGGGAGATACAGCGGCAACTCCCCACACACGTCTCGAACCTAGTGTTCAAGCATGGGTGAGACCCGAAGGCCGCCTCCCGAACTATTTTGTGTGTGTAGGGGTTGGGGTGGGCGTGGCGCACAGGGGCTACCGCAGGGTAATCGTTACCGGAAGCATCGGAGTCAGCTGCCCCCTAGTCCGTGGGATTGCTGACAGAGCTTGTCCTATCACGGGACAAAGCTACCGTGAAAGTGCGCCTCAGTGAGTCTGTCCCCGGTGGAGGCTACAGGTGACAAACAGCGCTAAGATTCCCTGTTCTATCTTCTTGGCCTCCGCCCATCCTAACGCTGTGTGATGGAGCCCTGTGCGGTCACTCCGTAATTCTCCTTGCCCCTGGGGATAGAACCCAAGAAACAGCACACTACCTCCGGCTTCAAAAGATATCATGATATCCGCTTCCCCCGAGTTTATTCTAACGAAGCTCAGAGGGACGGCCGTACTCCAGGCGTGCAGGGCCATCCCTACCGCCTTGTCCACCTCCGTGGGACTCATGGAAGGTGTGTACTTGGAGACTCTGGACAAAGGAAAAGCAAATGTTAATGTTTTAGTGACTGTTCCCGCACAGGGGGAGGGGGACGGAGAAGAGGGAGGGACGTTGCCCTGGTTCCCCCAGGTTATACTTTTTTTTTTCTTCTGAATCAGAAGTCCTTGCTCTGCTTTGAGAGACATCTTGACTTGTTTCACAGCACGCGGGAAATAATGAGAGACCCAGAAGGCAGAGGCAACCCAGGATTCTAAATAAAAATGTAATTTTCCTTGGTATTTGAGGTTTTGCTATAAATTCTCTATCAAAGGTCAATTGGCCTTCCCAGGGGTTAGGGAGTGGAGTGTGTATGTGTGAGCGCAAGTGGTTGTGTGTATGTGTGTGAGAGAGACACAGACAGAGAGACAGAGACACACAGAGAGAAACACAGAGACAGAGAGCTTTTAAATTTAAATTAAAAAATTACTTTAAAAAAAGTTTAGTTTAATTTTGTGTTCGATGGTGTTTTGCCTGCATGTTCTGTGTGTACCGTGCTCATGAAAGCCAGAAGGGGAACAGATCCCCCTGGAACTGGAGTTACAGATCGTTGTGGGTACTGAGAACTGAACCTGGGTCCTCTGCCAAAAAGCAGTCACTGCTGAACCGTCTCTTCAGCCTTAAAGAGAATGTGCTAGCCTAGAAACAGTGCTCGCTGGGGCTGGGAAAAGGCCCCCGAGGGACAACATAGGAAAGCAGAGCTGTTTTTCGGGCTCAACGTGTGTGGAAACAGAGTTGGTGGATCTCGTGGTTTCCTCTGCTCTGAAACTCAGAGGCTCAGGGTTCTGCCAGCAGGAAAAAAAAAAAAAAAAAAAGAAGGGCAGGGAGAGAATTTTACCTGGGATTTGGGCTGGGCTGGAATAATGGCCTCAAAACGAGAAGGCACAAGTTGTGCAGTGTTTGGAGGCAGGGCTGGGCCAGGCCCTTTTTTTTCTAGCTTTGGCTCTGTGTCTTACGGACAGACTTGGCAAGTAGAAGAACAAAGGCTGTTTAAGGATCCTCAGGGGCTCTCCAACTTAAGGATCCACAACAACTGCCCACTAACCTGTGTAATGGGCCAGTCTAGTCCTGAAACCTGTATCTGGGATTATCTTAGATTATTCTCATGCAGCATACATGGCCAAAAACCCAGGGTGCTCAAAAGAAGGGTCAAAAGAGAGAATAGGAAATTGCTCAGATCTGGACTAGTTAATGTCCAAAATATGGCACACCCCTTTGCCAGGCAAACCTATGGTTTAGGACCGGCTTAGACAGTACCTTGTCATTCCCTCCAATCATAAGCAAATCAACTGCCTTCTTGAGTTGATGGTGAAAGCTGTGTCAGCCAAGATAAGGTGGGGAAAAGAATAATGCCAGAGAAGAGGAGGAAATGGAGAAAATTCTGACCCAGGGTCTACATGAAAACCAACCACAAGCTGATGCTAAGTGTAGGCAATGCTCTTTGAAGATGTGCTCTGTGCTAGACAGGGTTCTAAGCTCCTTTTAATGTGGTGTGTTATCTGGCCCTCCCAAGCCCGGGGAGGCTGGTAATGATGGTGATCAAGGCCTGCATTTTGTGGTTAGTCAGGAACCTAGTCCACTTCTGCCTTTCCTCAAAGCTCGTGCACATGAACGCCCTGCGGTGCTTTTTCATTTTTAATCATATGGTTTTTGTTTCAAGACGTTATTCTGACATCCAGGAACTGCACAGTACCGAGACAGCCTCTAGGGTCTTGGAGAGATGTGCTGGTGCCAGGGGCTTGTCTGTAATCGAGAACGGTTAGGTGTTGAGAGTTGTGGGCTGCATTATTTATCACAGAAATATTACACTTCTCCAAGTGTCATGATATCCATGGCCTAAAATTCTAGGACACAGTTGAGAAAAATGAGAAAGACTTCATAAATTTTCTTTTTCTTTCTTTCTTTCTTTCTTTCTTTCTTTCTTTCTTTCTTTCTTTCTTTCCTTTCTTCCTCCCTCCCTCCCTTTCCCTCTTCCTCCCTCCCTCCCTTCCCCTCTTCCTCCCTCCCTCCCTCCCTCTCTCCCTCTCTCTATCTCTCTCTCTCTCTCTCTCTCTCTCTCTCTCTTTTACTTTCTCTCTTTCTTTCTTTTTTGAGGTGTTAGCTCTAGTTTTTTTTTTTTTTTTTTTTTTTTCTCAGACTGTGGTAACTTTAACAGGCCGCCCTGCTGCTTTGATTTCTTTGTTCTGAGCGACACCATATGGATGGAGAGTCTAACAGCAGTTAACAAGATGCTCTGCCACATTCTCCTTTCACAGGGGTAGCCAGGGCAGTTTAACAACCAGCGTCAAAAGGGAACATACTGTGGCCTGTGGCTTGCTGGTTTCTGTACTGTGAATCGTGACCTACTGTGAGGGATGCCACACTGGCAACAGCCATTGTGTAGTGTGGACAGCAACCAGGTAAAAATCCAAGTGAAAACAGACACCGTGTGGATAAGCCTGCGAGTCTACCTGATCATAAAGTGTGAAAGTAGGAAGGAATAGTTTTCTTTATGTTTGTTTTAAATATAATTTAATTGAGCATTTACAATGTTGATTATAGTCATTCGTTATCAACATGCACAGGAAGTTCTTGGAAGCTCAATAACAGAACCCAGAGTTCCTGCCGTACAATTGTAGTTGGCTCCTGGGAGTGGTTAGGAGGCTGTTCTACTCCAACCCTCTGAAGATCACAACAACCCAGCCCTTCCTCATCTCCACATGCCACCCAGATGTGCTGATCCTGTAACCCAGTCCAGATCCTGGCTTCCTCAATAGATGGTTCCTACTCCTCAGGCTCTCAGTTCCCACTTCTGCCCCCTGCTGGGCCCTCCACTCCAGTTTCAGTAGTGTACTGGGGTGTTGGGATTGAAGTGTCACTCAACATGATGGCTTAACTCAGCATGGTTGGTGAGGTTTCTGCTTGGAAATGGTGGAAAACCCTGGCACGGAACCACCTAAAGCTACAGCCACTAAGCCTGTGCGAGCCTGGAATGTGCCAGCCTCACCCATCTCCTTCAGACCTGCTGAGGCTGAGGAGTGGGCTAGACTGAAATAACCAGTGAATGAACCCTGGGAGTGCATCAAGGAAGCCAGAGTAGGAAATTTGTTGTCAATATAAAGTCCAAGGAGGAAGTGACAAAAGTTCCTTTTGGGGCAGGCCTCCTTGGTCTAAACAGGAAGATGCCAGAAAAGGAAGCACTTCCAGGACTGTGACAAGGGTAACAAGGCCTGGAGCTGCAACTGCCTTCAAATCAGGGTCACGTGCCTCTGCTCCATGGCCTGGACAACTTGATAGCTCCCTTCACTGCTGCCTCAAAGCCCATTGTGGGGTCATCTCCCCCCTTGCATGCCCATCTCCCCTTAAAGACTAGAAAGAGAGAAAGCGGATCTATTCCCCTTTATACTCCATAAACTGAGTGCCTATAGTAGCCAAAAATCATCAGCAAATGATTTGTAGAATAAATGAGTGAATTTTATTAGAGTGGTTTTTGGTGTGAGTGTGAGTGTGAGTGTGAGTGAGTGTGTGTGTGTGTGTAGGCTAGAGGCCAATCTTGAGTGTTGTTCTTCAGGAGACAACCATCTTGTTTTTCTGAGATCGTCTCTCATCTGGCTTAGAGCTGGCTGATTAGCCTAGCCCAGCTGCCCAGATTAAAAGACTCCAGTCCCACCTGGGTTACTTAATTTTAAGTTATTACTGAGTTCTTCCCAGGTGGTTGGCTCTCTAATGGGTAAGGTAGACAGTGATCCTGGATTAGAGTTTTTCAAACAAGGAGCTAGAGAGCTCCTGTTCTTCTTACGGCTGTTGGAGAATTCTGCCTTTCATACAGATCAGAAGAAAGAGATCTTGGAAAGGAAAGAAGAGGTGAGGTGTGTCTTTCTCTTTGAATTGGGAAAGACTCATTCTCATTACCTGTATGTCAGAATATTTTTTTTCCATTTGGGTTCACCTGGGAAGAGGCGGTAGTTAGCCACATCAGGGACTCCACAGCGAGGCCTCTTGATCACATCCATTGTCTTCCGGTCCAACTTCCCAGTGACTTGGAGGCCAAAGAAAGTTTGTAGCTCCTTAATCTTCCTGATCATGGGATTGCTTTCTCTTGCCACCATCTCACCAGCCTGGGGGCCTCCTTTCTTTGTATAATACTTGTCAAGATACGCCTGAAACGGAGAGGCAGGCTGACATGTCCATAGTGTGGTTGGAGAACACTCATACTAAGCCAAGATAGGGGATAATATTCTTGATATAAAAATAGGGTATATATTTTTATTTAAAAAAATGTAGATGCTGGGTGGTGCTGGCACATGCCTTTAATCTCAGTACTTGGGAGGCAGAGGCAGGCAGATCTCTGTGAATTCGAGGCCAGCCTGATCTACAGCCTGGATGTCCTGATCGAGGACATCCAGCGCTACAGCAGCAACAGCAAACAAACAAATCCAAAAACCAAAAACCCATACCCAAAAGCAAAAAATCCAACCAACCAAACAAAAAGTAGACGTATTTGTATAGATGGTACTTAGGGCACAAAATTATTAATGATTACCTTTGAGTACTGAGGCTACTGCACTCTTATTTTTCTTTCTTCCCCCTACAGGTTTTGAGTATGTATGTGCATGCAAGTGCACTTGTTTTTGTGTGGGCACATATGGAGACCACAGGTTGATGTTGGTTCCTTCTTCTTTTTCTTTTTCTTTTTTGGGTTTGTTTCTTTTTTTGAGACAGGGTTTCTCTTTGTAGCCCTGGATGCCCTGGAACTGGCTCTATAGACCAGGTTGGCCTTGAACTCACAGAGATTTGCTTGCTTCTGCCTCCAGAGTGCTGGGATTAAAGGAGTGTGCCACCACAGCCTGGTTTAGGCTGAAAGGCTTTAACTAGTTTTGGTGTGTTGTGGGGTGACCTGAAACAGGTTTGAGACCCACGGAGGCAAAGAAAACAAGCCATAAATTATTATGCTTCTTGCATCTCTCTATGAGGCTCAGGAAACATTATGGAACAGAAGGTGGAAAGATTGTAAAGGACAGAGTCCAAGGAGGAGTAAGAAGAAAAAGTGTCTTCTGGACATAACAGGACCACTGCCGTTGATAGCTGTGACTGCACAAAATCAAGCTGGTCACCATTCTTGCATAGATACAGGAGGAGCAGATGAACCCCTTCCCCAGCTGAGGCATTGACCAGGGATGGCTGCTAAGGGAGGGAGGGAGGGAGGGCCGTTTTCTTTAGAGGTATGCTTCCTGTTAGGTTGACCACATTCCAGTGGATGCCCTGTGCCTTTGTGAATATGGGTGATACCAATTAGATTCAGAGAGAGAGAGAGAGAGAGAGAGAGAGAGAGAGAGAGAGAGAGAGACAGAGACAGAGACAGAGACAGAGACAGAGACACAGAGACAGAGAGGACATGAAATTGGGAGTGAGATTAGGCAAGAACCCGGGAGGAGTTGATGGAGAGAAGAGGGAATGAATATGGTCCAAACACATTGCATACGTGTGTGAAATCCTCAAGGAATAAATAGAAGAGAAGTAACTCCCTCCCCACAGGATCAAGTTTCATCTGCACACACAGACTTTCTGGTTAGCTAAGTTTAGCTAAGGTGAGTGTCTATGAGGAAAGAGGATAGGCCTTCCATGTTGGCTGGGGAGATCTTCGCCGTCCCCCATCTGTGCTCAGGAACTTTATGTGTTGTTTGTTTGGTTGTTTGTTTTAGGATGAAGCTGCTTTGAGGGCTTCCTGTTTGTGTGCCGGGTGCTGCTGTGGCAGCTTGAACTAATGTCTCATTTACACTCCTTGGTGAATAGAGAACTGTGTCTAAGACCAGACGCTCTGCACTTCTGAGATGGTTTCAGTTTCAAGCATTTTCTTCCCTTGTTGAAGAGTGCGTTGTACTCCACATTCTGATGTCTGCATCATGAGATGTGATCATAGAAGGAGATGCTCATGATAAATTGGGCAAAGACCATATTACTCCTACTGTTAAAACGGCACAGTCACAGACTAGGACTTGGGGAAACCAGTGAGAAGCTTGCTAAAGACCCAGGAATCAAGATAAACAGCACATGTTTACCAACACTGGGCAACCTCCCCCAAATCAACGCAAAAAGTGCCCCCCCATGCTAACCACTTAACACGATAACAGGATCTTATGGGGGAGGGGTACATGAGGGACCACCCCCACACTTGCACACCCCAGCCCCTAGCAGAGGAAGGGGAGTCCCAGTTCTTAGCGGTGTGGTCCGCGGCAGGCTGTCCATGCTTCCAGGCCTGGCTCCAGCCATGAGAGTATCAAGTGACTCAGTGGGCTTTTTATTTAAAAAGAGGGAATGCTGGAGTGGGCTGTGTGGACAGGGTCTGCAAGAGGCTGAAGGCCGAGGTAAATACGGGTGAAATATATTGCTTGTATGAAATTCTCAAAGAATAAATAAAAAGTAAAAAACCAAACCAAACCAACCAACCAACCAAACAAACAAAAAACCCCTGAAGATCTAAACAAACCTGAAACCCAAACCAACTCCTTGTCCAAAGTCTCACCCTGAGTGACATCAGTTCATTTGAAAAGTACAGACTAAACTGTTAACCGTGTTTAAACGTTGATGATGGAATTTGGGGCATTTCGTTTTTGATTACAGTTTTTATAAAGTTTTCTGCTACGAATCTGCACAATTTTTTTTTTTTACAATAAAATGTTTTTCTTTTTCTTTAAAAAATGAACATCAGATACCAAGCCTATCGCTTTAAAAGTTTAAGGTTAAACTCAGTAGATGGAATACAATAGTCAGTTTTAATGACATAAAATCAGAAGTTATTCCTACTTAAAAAAGAACAAAAACTCGTCAGTGCAGTGACATCTTTGGAGGACTGCCAAATATTCTAAGTTAGGGAGAGAATGGCATTCTGGGGACTTTCTTGCCAGGGCTGTTGACAAGGCTTTGGCATCCATTCTGGAGTAAATATGTTCCATTTGGCACGTGCAGGTAGATTTAGAACTATCCTGTCTTTCAGGCCACCATCTTGATGCTGTCCCTTGGTCAAAGGCTTCTGGACTTACTGGAGTCCCCCCAGCTGCCCAGCACCTCCTCTGTCTCCCCTGCTATTATATCACTAAGCCTTAGCATTTTCTCCAAGGAGACCTCTACCAGCTTCTTTTCAAGTGTTTGATGGATAAAAGTCATGGAGGCTAAGAGCAACTGTTCCTGCCAACATCTTAGGGCATTTAGAAATATCCCTCCTGAGTGTAACTGGTTGGAGTAATGGCCAAGGTAAGCTTTCTCCAACATTTCCTTTATTTCTGTCTAAGACGCATCGAAGGAGATTTGTAACACTTTGATGCTGTCCAAAAGATGATAAGTTCAAGCGTAGGCTGCACTACAAACATGCTTGCAGGATTCTTTGAACCTCCCTTTAGCTTTCTTGCCAGCTCCTGCCTTCCCACCTGTCTCATCTACTGATCACACCAATGTGAGGATTACAACATGTTTCTTTAGCAAAAGTAGTGGGTAGAGAAATGGTAACTTACACAAATTCAGAAATATTTGTGATTTTGGTGAATTAGTGTATTTTAAATATAAATACATATGTTTAATTTTATGTGTGTGTGTGTGTTCCCAAGTGAATGTGTATGTGCGTTGTGCACGCAGGGGTCTGTAGAGGTCATAAGAGGGCATTGGATGCTGTGGGTGTTGGAAACTGAACTCTGAGCCAACTCTTTAGCCACTGTTTGTGACTCCGTAAAAATAAAGTCATGGAAAGAGTATAAAAGCCAAATGTTTTTATGATATAACATTAGTGAGAAAAGTAGAAGCCAATATTTAAAGATAATAACAATTAAAAATATTTTTCCCTGAAAAGAAAGCACTATCAATGGCTTCCAGAGTCTAGGAGTTTGATTTGAATGGCTTAGTTATTCGTAACCCTGTGGTAAATGAGAAAGACTCCTTTAGAGACAATTTAAAGCTTATTTTAAATGTTATGTCAATACCACCAAGTGTTTCCCACGTTACGATAGGCTGACTTAATGATTCTCACTTAATGATGGTGTGAAAGTGATGCTTTCTCAGTACAAACCACACGGCAATTTTTGCCTCTGGTCTTTCTGAGGCCGGCGGTGAGGCTTTCTCTCTGTCTTCTGAAGCCGCGGCCATGAACCACAGCCCCCAGCTCCACAGTAACGAGCTGCTGTGTCATAAACAATGGCTTTGGGAAGCTGTTTGACTCATGGTATTTTGAACCTGTGATGAGGTTATCGGGATACTGCACCATCGTAAACCAAGAAACATCTGCATGATTTTAAAAAGCCAGCAAGTCCCCGAAAACACTTGATTTGTGGAAGATGTAGGCATTATTGGTCATTATTCCATAGGTGTGTGTGTGTGTGTGTGTGTGTGTGTGTGTGTGTGTGTGTGTATTGAACCAAGACCCTCAGGCATGTTAGGCAAGTGCTCTACTATCGAGCTGTATCCCCAGATCCTCCATACTCTATACCCCGACTCTATCACTTTCAAAGCCCCAATCAGATGAACAAATCAGAATTTAAGGATACAACTGGACATTAAATAAATTAAATAAGAACTGTTTGAGCTCTCAAGTGCAGCTGTCTATGTCTGTGGGCTTGGAGACAGAAGTGTCTGGTGTTATGATTTCTTAGCTAGTGATTTAGAAGGAAAAGGGCAGTGTAGGAGATACCTCCTAGCCACCCGTGACCCAGTGACCCCTTCCACGTTTTCTTAGCACTAGCCACGTGGTGACTGTACCCCACACTCCTCTGTGCTGGACTCCTGCACTAGAGGATGTGTTTTCAGCCTGCCCTGTCTCCAGGGTTTTTCAGGGCAAGCTCTTTCTGCAATTTAGGTTCACTCCAGATGTGGCCGTCTCTGCGAGGCTTCTCCGAGTGCCCACAGCCCCAGGAGCCTCTATCTCTTTCTGGTATCTCTGCCCACTTTCTAAAAGAAGCTTGTGAACTTGAGTGACTCGTGTGCCTCCTCACTGTGCCCTCCTACCTGCCCTCCCAGTGCCATGAGAGCAGAGGATTTGCCTTGTTCTCTTCCCTCCTGCTGCCCCACAAGGTGGCCAGCCACAGAGTGTAAACTGCTTGTCGGACTCTCTAAGTTCACCAGGCTGGTGGATATTTTTGTAAGCTAAAGATGGTACATAAGTTGTTTCTAGTTTCTGGCTTAACATGCAAGATCTGTTCTCATCTTTTTAGCCTTCTAAAGACAATATTCTTTCCAGAGCGGATGCCTGAGACCGCTACAGAAGATAACAAGGTATAAACAAGTTTTCATGATCCCAAGGGCATAACAGAGACCAAAGAGGACTGACTTAGAGAGAAAGAAATACGGACATTCTAACAGTCCCCAGCAGCCCAGCCACACCATTCTTTTGAAATGTGACCCCCACTTCCCAGCTGAACCCTGACTGGTCAGATTATCAAAGATGGCATCACCAACACTTTCTGACCTTAGTGTTCTTTAGAGTAGGGCCATTGTATTCTCTGTGTAAAGAGCAGTGGTCACTATTTTTGGTTCTGCAGACCATACACAGCCATGATAACACAAGAGCCTGTAATTCAATGGTCTGGCCGGCACTTGCCCAAACCCTGGATTAGAATCACAGCCTCCCACTAGCTCAGATTCATTGAGTACCAGGCTTTCATGTGTGTGTCAGGAAGAGGGTGTCACAAAAACTTTATAGTTTCTGAATTAGAGAAGCATGAGTCTGGAGGGGGATATTATATTTGGAGAAAAAGACCAACAAGGGTATCAGCAAATTATAATTTATAATTTTAGTACTACTTTGAATTGAATTCATGTACAAATGGGCTCTGGCCAAAGAAAGTTTTGCTCATGTGGGCACCTGCTGTTGATATTGGCACCTTCTGTGCAAGTAGACATCTATTGTTGACGTGGGCATCTACTGCTGATGTTGGCATCTTCTGTGGAAGCGGCATCTGCTGCTGACCTGAACTTGCTTATTTATACGTAGGACTGCTGCTGCAAATGCTCCCTGGCATCTCTCATGTAGAAGAAACTGATCAGCTGGCATGGTGCATGCAAAACAACTGGTGAGGACAGTCCAGTGTGCATCCGTGACAGACCTCCAACCCTTAGGCCCGAGCTGGCCGTGGGTACAGCTGGACATGAGGACCGTAGCCCCAAGCAGAGATGGAATCACATGCATGCTATAGTTTCATGGACTCTCGGCCCAGCCAGCACACCTACAAACACCTTTCACTATCGCTATTGGCAATCCCATCCCAGAAGTCCCTTTCCACATTTCTTCCTTCAACTGACTTCTCAATATTTGGGATGATTTTTCAGCCATAAAATCGTTACGAAATTTCCACGATTGGTTGTATCAGTTCCTTCATATCACGGTCAGATGGGAGAGACATAAGCAGAAAGTGAAGCTGAGATAAGGGCTGTGGAGAAACACAGACCTAGGGGGAAAGATCCCCAAATGAGGAGGAAGTCTGGCTTGTCTTCTGACCCAGGTTAGCTTGAGTGCCAAAGCCAGCTTTCAACATGTGAACCTAAGGAAACCTTTTCCTGTGGCTATTAAACACTCAGAATTAAATTCACAGCCTGCCCCAGTCTTTATATTTCTGATCTTATTTTTTCCTCAAACACTTGCTTTTGATTTTTGTGTGTTGTGACCTCACTCAAGCCCTACCCAGATATTTATTCAGCTGTTAATTCAGCGTGTAACGCGTGCACCTGAAGAGGGCCACACACTAATCTCAGACAGCATGGCTCATCAGGCTTCTGTGGAGTTGCAAACGTTTTCAGAAATGATAATTTTTTTGGCTTTCTCATTATGCCCTGTTGGGTGTTCTGGGCTAGCAGAGGGAAGGGGGAATGGAGCAGAGAGTCACAAACCTGTGCAAGGTGGTAGTTGCTCCTGGAGGTCCTAGGGGAGGCTGCAAATAGGGGGGCTGCAGTGGCAAACTTTAAAGCCGTGACAAGGACAGCCAGGCCAGAGGCAGGCAGCACCTTCATCTCCTCTTGGTCGATTGGTGATTGTATCAGCCCAGGGATGGCAGACAGTTCACTTTTGCACCTGGCCCTTGAGCTCCTTTTATAGAGTCACCCAGGTCTGGGCCCTGCAAGTGATGACTCGTGTCTCAAACGGTAATTACACAGCTCGATTCTCCCCCCTGATGACGGGTTAACAGCCCTGCGAGGGATCGGGGAAGCTTCATCCTTTGTGATTGACCAAATCATACAACGAGAGAAATGGTTACTTTCAATGGAACTTGTTAGCTACGTGCAAAAATTGGAGTGAGTTTGATTTATTTGAGTCCCATCTGTTTGATTAGCCCTACTTTCAGGACCCCCTTTTCCATTCTGATTGCAGAAAAAGGAGGGGCCGGTGAGATGGCTTGGGGAGTCTTTCCTGAGCCTTTACTTGCACGTGCAGGCAAGCCCGATGATCTGGGTTATTCCCCAGGATCCATGTGGTGGAAGGACAGAAATGATTCTTACAACTTGCCCTCTGAATTCTACACGCATGTCACAGCACATTCTCATGCCCCTTAGAAACAAACAAACAAATAGATGTGATTTTTAAAAAGAAAAGTTAAGTGGTTAAAACATGCTTGGATTATAATGCAATTGAGCTGTCTACACATTCAAGCTGATCTTTAGCATTGTGTATCTGCATTTTCCTGCTTTTCTCAGGAAAGCCTGCTGCTGCTGCTGCTGCTGCTGGTGGTGGTGGTGGTGGTGGTGGTGGTAGTGGTTCTAAGGCATACAAGGTCTTGAGTCATCAAGGCAACTTTACCTGATACCAGGCTGATGAAGGCAGATGGAGAACTCATGACTACAAGAAGGCTTTTCAAGGAGCTAACACTACAGTTATGTCTGTTAATCAGAATATTAGTCAAAACTGCCCATTTCCCCTACATTCTGGTTAGTTCAGGGTCATTTTTGTGTGCATATTCATGTGTGCAGGTACAAATGCACACATGTGTAGAGTCCAGAGGACAGCTTTTATTGAGAGACAAGGCTACTCCCTGGCATGGAACTTGTCAATAAGCTAGGGTGACCCTAGCCTCAGCACTGGGATTGCAAGTGCATGCTGCCATGCTTGGCTTTTTGTTTGTTTGTGTGTGTGTGGGAGGGTTTAAACTACTTTATTCAGAGGCTTGGGCAAGGGCTGAAGAGGCCTACACAATCATTAAGGCCTTCCTGTTGCTAAGAGCCATACCTGGCTTTTTAACATGGATTCTGTGTGTGAGGCCCAGGTCCTCATGCTTGCAGACAAGTACATCACCAACTGAGCTGTCTCTGAGCCCCTGGCATCACATCCTTTAATCTGACTCTGATTTTGAGCTAAAGGTAACATGGAGAAAGGTTGGTGGGCCAGAAAGACAGGGGTTAAATTGTAAGGTGTTTCCTAGCAGGGTAAGTTTGGACAAATTATTTAATCTCTAGGGGCATTAGACAGCACTCTTCCTCACGTGCAAGCTCTTCAGGTTACAAGGCGGCACTGGCTACGGAACAGTATCTGCTGGTGTCCCAGGTCTGAGAGAAAATTAAAAGCCTGGAAGAGATGAAGGAGGGCGAGTCACATTGTTCTTGTGTTCAGAGAGCCGTGGCACAACGGACAGCTCAGATGGAAAGGAAACAAGTGTAAACCTTGCCAGCATGCCCCCCACACTCTCTGCCTCCGCTACTTCCTTACTTTTAACGTGATTTAAGGTGTCAGCCATTCAGAAAAGACGCTTTTCCTGAACGTTCCACCAAAGGGCTGACACCAGCCCTGGCCTCAGGTTTCCAAAATAATGCATTTTGCAGCTAATCTGCTCATGTATGTTTCTCTCACAAAAAACTTCTTACCACTCCCTCTTTGGGCGCAGCACACTCCTGTGGCTTGTCCCGGCATCATGCACCCTGGGCTGTAACCCTTGATCATCCCTCCATAAATTCTATGTACTCATAGATACTTTTCATTCAAGGCTTTATTTATTTTTAAAATTCTATCTATCTATCTATCTATCTATCTATCTATCTATCTATCTATCTATCTATCCTTGCTTTGGCAGTTTGGGTCCTAATTCTGCCTCCTGTGCATATGATCTACCAGGTTGATTCATCTCTTTTGGCTGTGATATTTTCATCATTAAAATAGGGGTAAGATGGCAGCTTATAAAGCATGAGGCAAATCATGTCACTGTGGAGATTTTAGCACAGTAGGGAAGGCGTTGGTGCATACGGAGACACTGCTGCATTTTCATTAGGTACCTGGAGCCTGGTTGGCTTTTAGTGCTTGTGAGAGGATGGATGGGATGCTAGGTCTCTGACATCTTCAGGTGTGGTCCCTGGACCCATAGCATCACCATCACTGGAGAATGTGCAGGAAATACAACTTCTCAGGCACTGCTGAGGGACACTGAGCTAGAAGTTCTCAAAGTGAGACTTGTTGGTCTGAATCTTAATTAAAAAAATGTTTGAACTAAAAATTAAACTTTTATTATATATTTTTATAATTTCTCACATGAATACAATATGCTTAGAGTAAGTCTTCCCAGTGGGAACCCCTTCCCCCCAGTTTCCTTCCAACTTTATGTCTCTACACTCTTGTTTTCACAATGCATTGAGTGCAATAGGTCCTGTCTATGTGCACTTTTAGAGATCACACTTTAAGTTTATTTTGGGTGTGTGAGTGCATGCATGCATATGTGTGTGTGCTTTTGTGTGCCTGTGTGCACATACGTATGTGTGATGGGTAGGTGTGGGGAGAAGAGACCACGTGTGATGGTCAGAGAACAAGTTGTAGGAACCAGTGTTCTCTCCTTAGAATGTGTGGGTCCCGGAGTTCAAGCTCAGGCCGTCAGGCCTAGCTTAGGGACAAACTCCCCTACACACTGAACCACTTAGCCGACTTCACCGGAAATCCTAAGCTCTTCAGGCAAACCTGGTGCACGCCAACATCGGAGAACCATGAATTGACTGAGTGAGTATAGCCATGGGGTTAGAGAAAGGTAAAGTAATAATCCAAGTGTGTTAAAAATATCAAGAACATGCCAGTCATGAGATGTGTTCAATACTGCCTGCTCCCCTAGGGCTCGTACTGTGACATCTATCATGTGTCACTCACTGTGAAGTCTGCTGTAAATAACTTATCACCAACACCTCTTAAGCCCTCATATTTGGGCACATTCAGGGTTACACTCAAGGTGATCTTTATCTCCCTGTCCTTTGCAATCTGCTGTCCCTTCCTGAATGGTAGAGAGCACGTGGGAACTATACCAGGCCTGTAGGGTATAGATACCGCACATTGTAGATTCTGGGATGAATAAAACACATCCTAAAAGAAAAAAAAAGGAAAGAAAACAGATTGATTAGTCTCATTCAGCTAACTAAATCATAAGCTTCTTGATTGTTGAAAACAATCTTGACAGTGAAAACAAATCACCTTTTTTTTTTTTAAATGAATGAATGAACAGAGTAAGTATTACCTTTTTGGTTTCAGAAAGGTAAAAGACATCACAACACTCATTCAGAATTTTTAAGCCCTTGTGTCCTCTGCAGCCCTCCTGATGTACCTGCAAAGCAGCCGCCAAGTATGAATGAGTGAGCAGTCTTGACCCTTCCTTACAGTTGCTCGCGTTGTCCTCTCATTTCTTCCCTCAGACCTGTTCTACCAATCCATCTTGATGACCCCAGCACAAAGGAACATGGAGAGGCCAGCTCTTAGTGTATTTTCTGCTCCAGTGAAGAACTGCAAACCAAAATCAGTTTTAGGGGAGGGGAGTATTAGTTTGGCTTGCAGCTTTTAGCCATCATCAGGGAAGCTAATGCAGGGACCTGAGGCAGAAAATAGAGCAGAGACTTCAGAAGATGCTGCTTAGGGGCTTGCTCTTGATGGCCTTCTCAGCTTGCTCGCTTGTGCATTCACAGGCCTGAAGGCGGCAGCATCCACAGTGGACTGTGGACTGACCTACACCAATAGTTAATCAAAAGGAAAGTGCTCCATAGATATGGCCGCAGGCTAGACCGATGGGGCACTCCTCAGTGGAGATCCTGTCTTCCCAGGTGACTGTACTTTGTGTCAAGTGGACAATGTTAACCAGCACTCCAGGGCTGCTGTGGAGGAGTGATGCTCTGAACGTCTGGGGACAAGAGAGATAAGAAAAATATTCTCACTTCTAGTATGTGAAAAAGTGTGTTAAGTTCCACCTTGGGAGGAAAACTGGAGTAAAGTGATCTCAATACTTTCAGAAGGTTCTGATATCCTCGATTGTGTGTATGTATTTGTGAGGCAAGTGTCCTGCATGTATATAGGTGTGAATGTGCCCCAGTGAGCGTGGGGAGGCCAGAGGACAGGTTGTCATTCCTCTCCTATTTGTGTGAAGCAGGGCTAGCTTTTTTGTTGTTTCCTTCTGCCTGCTGGCTTCTAGAAACTCTCCTGCCTCTGCCTCCAGTCTCACGGTAGGAGTGCTGGGATTACAGATGCTCACACCAAACCTGGCTCTTTGTAGGTTCTAGAGATTTGAACTCAGGTTCCCATATTGTACTGCAGACACTTCACTCACGGAGCCACATCCCCAGCTCTCACGATAGTTCTAACACTCGGAAGCAATTGACTCCAGCAGTTTCAACCGGAGTATTCCAGTTATTAGGTGTGAACACCCTCAGGAAGATAGTAGTTGGCTTGTGTGATTATGTCATTTTTATTTAACATCATTAAAGCTGACTTCAGATGCAATACCCTTGATCCTTTCAAAGATTGAGGCTTGGCATTTTCTCTTAAAATTTCTTTCTTCACCAGGAAATAAAAGGCTGATTTACCTAATTTTTGTATCAAATCTAAATTTCACCTAAAATCTAAAATCTGAAAGATCACATTAAAGTAAGTCACTGACTAAAAGGAGTGACCATGTCAGAAAAATGTAGAAAATATAGAATAGAAGGAATAATATTGGATTATTCAATAAATTGACTGTTAAATGTGTTATCCTTGAAGGAAGAGGTTACAAACCTCCAGGCTGGGTCACATTTAGGGGGTTCCTGCATATTTCTTAGAAAGTTTAAATAGAAACCAAATTTCCATGTCCACAGATCCAAGGAGACAGGTTTAAATGATAGGATGGAGTAGAATGGGTGCCTTGACTGGGGAGAACTATGTCCTGCTAGGTCTTAGCTGATTCATTTTCCTTGGTCTTTTAGTGAACCATCAACATCCAGGCTTTGGCACGTGAGCTTGCCATGTGTTGGGTCTGTGGAAAGTTGTGGGTGTTAGAGTTGCCTTTCGGAGGAGAACGGGGTTTGTTACGTAGACAACCTTAGAACTTAACAACGATCAACCACTTTCCAGATTTATTATCAGTGAGTGTTCTTAAACATCCTATGTGCAAACCATATTCAGCTCATTTAATAGAACTTATGCTTTTTAGGTAGGTCAGAGAGTTGGAGTCCCAGTCTGGAAGAACTAGCAAGAACAAGGACAGTGGGGACTGAAGTCCAAGTGTGATCTGCTAGTGGTACCCTTGCCTCTGACTGGTGGACAGTATCCAATGCACAGCCAGGGACAGGCCACTGCTTCCAAGGTCTTTGGTGTGTGTATTTACCTCACCCACTTAGCATCTGTAGTCCGATGTGTGACAGTTTGTTGATTGGCCCTGAGTTGAATGCTCTTTCATGATCCAGACACTATGAGGAGGAGGACAGCCTCCACTCAAGAGGGAGGACTTCTCCCATGCAGGCAGCCAGCGTCTCTAAAAAAGGGCAAGTGAATGCTCCCCCCCCCACCAAAGAACAACAAATCAAAATTAACTAGCACCAAACCTAGAAAACATTCTGTGGCCTTCCCGGCATTTCTGTCCAAATTCTCCCCATGTACAAGGGGAGAATTGATTCTGAGAGAATCAGTGTAACTAATGGGTGTTTAATGCTGATGTTTGTTAATGCTTCAGAATCACTCCCTGTCATGATTTGAAAGTATTTCCAAGAAATATTGGGATGGGTTGGTAAAAATGAACATAAGATATTTTCTTCTAAGACACCACTGGTAACTGAACCAAACATTGATTAAATAACATCTGTGGGGAGAAGAGGAAATGCTACATCACCAAATGTTTAAGTTGATGTAAATCATCCTGGTGAATTTTCATGTGCCATTTAAGCTGAAGGCAGACTTCAGTGGCAAGAAGGTCCAGAGTCTTCTCTGGGCCCCTCTGTGCTAGTTGGTGATTCTGTAAAGGGAAAAGCAAAACACTAAACAGATAAGCATTCTTGAGGAATTGTTTCCAGCAGAGAACATTTTTTAAAACATCCAAATGAAAAGGAAAAGCCAATTATCTAATCGTCTAATTGTCTAATTGTCCTGAGAGAGCTCAGCCGGCAACTGCTGTGACTCCCAGCTTCCTTAGTCCCTCTCTGTTTGTTTTGCTCTCAGACCGGCTACTCATTTCTGTTGATCGTTGTGAGCCTCTGATTTGATAGCGCTTTGCTATCTGCCTATTGGCTCTCTCTAGCTACTTGTCATTTACTATTTTACTTTTGCTTGTTACATATTTAATAAACCCACTCCTTCAAGACCCAATGTTCAGCTCTCCCAGATCAATCTTTATATCCTACGGACCAGTTGATTCTTGGTTAAACGTCTGTGTTTCACCACTATATTATAAATTTTACAACCCTCAGAACTCTGTACATTCTTTTTGTAACAGGTAGCAAGCAATGAGACACCAGTTCCCTTCAAGAACCCTCTCCCCAGCCCTTTAGTAAATAAGTGATACACTGACTGCCGGACTAAATGCTTCCGGAGCAGGTGGGGAGAATCAGTGGTTAAGGGTGCTGGAGTAGCCATGCTCTGGTGTCTTGGGCTGGGGACAGCTCAGTAGTAACGCACTTGCCCAGCATGTGGGAGGCTGTGGGTTCAACTGACAGGAGCTTGGAGAGGAAAGATCACAGAGCAAACAGAAAGCAGAAGCCTTTAGGCAGAGTTGAAGGCCAAGAGGACCGGGCTAAGCTGGCCTCTGCCTGTGGACGCTGTCAGTCAGCCAGCCGCACATCAGCCCGCTCAAGAGGCTTTCTGCCTGCCCAGGTGTGGGCTGTGTATACAGAACTCACGTGGATCCCAGACTTTATCCACACACATAATTGATTTACGTAATTATGTTATTTACTCATAGTAGTTACATACTATTTACAATCTCGCAATGAGAAACCTCTGAGGTTTTCTTCTGAAGGAATGACATGATAATAAGAATACCACTTGATTTTTGTGAGAGGGTCTCATGACGTTGCCCTGGGTGGTCTGGAACTCAAAGAGATCCACCTGCCTTTGTCTCTCAGGTGCTGGAATTAAAGATGTGTTCCACCACACCTTGGAAAATATTTCTTCTTGTTCCTGCATTCAAAATATTTGGGTGCCAAATACTTTTAGACATAAATATGAGCCAAATATTCTTAGACTTGTTTTTGTACCTCAGAAGCTCAGTGTTTAGGACAATAAGGAGACACTGTGGAGAAGATCTTAGCTAAAAATTAAATCTTTGTCTCTCACACACAAAAAGTACCTTTGTATCTTTCCAATCACTCACGCCAATAATGAAATTATATTTGGTTGTTATATTCTACTCTTTTTTAAAAAGTAAGTTATTTTATTTTTTCTTTCTTTATTTTTTAATTTATTTTAAATTTATTACAATTTATTCACTTTGTATCCCAATTGTAGCCCCCTCCTTTTACCCTTCCCAATCCCACTCTCCCTCCCTCTTCTCCTCCCATTCCCCTCCCCTAGTCCACTGATAGGGGAGGTCCTCCTCCCCTTCCATCTGACCCTCTACTCTTAAGAATTTTTGCTATGATAACAATTAATAAAAGCGAAAACGGTTCATTTTATGCCTAGAATGAAAAACTGGTAATGACCCCAGGGGAGTCTCTTAGTGATCACGACATTGTAATGATTAGCAATCTGTCTAAAGTAAGTCCAGGCAGACGGCACTGGAAAGAAACAGGCGGCGATGACAGCAGTGGGTGAGGGTGGTGGGGTCTTCTACCTAACACTTCTTCTATGTTTTCCTTTAGTAAAATTTTATTTTTAAAAGGCAGCAAGTGACTTCTTGAAAGATTGTAGGAGTAAATGCACCACACCTGTATCTGCAAAAACAGAATAAATTTACAACGGGGTCCCTGGCACCATTCAGCCATTGGTTGTTTCTCCATGCCTTATCTATCTATTCAGTCTCAGACTCTCTCCTGGGTTCCATCTGCCAGCACCAGGTTCAGTGCTGGAGGCACAGGTGAAGGTAGTTCAAACCTGTCCTTCCCATGGTCCTAGACTGTCTGGGGAGAGATATTGGGAAGAAACTCAGTGTAGACTATAGTGTGAGTTGTGCATCATTAATGATAGATGAAGGTCTAAATGAAAGCAGAGTAGAACGCCTCTCTAGCTGGACAGTGGCTGGTGGGATGGGGGAGGGAGGAGTCAGGGTGGGCTGTTTGTAAGATGGAGAGGTGGCTACAGGAAGCAAGGAGCTGAGGAAGGAGGAATTTCAAGATGAGGGCATTGTGGAGCGAGGCAATGTCTAATAACATCTGCTTTGCGGGAACTGAAGCCTTATCTACACTCAAGGTGGGGCAGGAGTAGGCAATGTGGTGGGGAAGGAGGGCAGAAACATGTTTGGGGCATCACTCACCTGCAAATCCAGTGCCTGCAACAGGAAGAGTTTTTTTGTAGGATGAATTTTGACCAAAGAGGAAAGCCAGGATGGAAAGCGTTAGTCCTTACTGCAGATTCAAATGAGGCTCCAGGGCACAGGGCTAGGATACAGGTGGAAGACAAAGAAGGCAGCAGGTGGGCATTATGGCAGGGAGCAAACCCGGGTAGGCACAGCGGCAGTAAGGGTTCATTTAAAGGACCTGGGAGGGATGGACTGAACAAAGTCATGACAGCTGTGGGTTTTCAGGCTCTAATCGTGTGAGGTGGGAAACCACTGGCGCTTCTGGGGATGACATAATAGGTGGTCTGTATTTGCAGAGGGATTGCTGAAAGGGGCCCGCAGCCTGGGTTGGAAGAGAGTAGGATGGAGGCCAGGGCCAACAAAGTGATGGGATGATGGGAGGGCCAGTCAGATGGCTAACAGTGGTGTTTATTTTATATCATAAATGGAGGGACCCAAGCGTTTCCGTATAAGTAGTTAGCATTCTGTTTGTCCTCGGAGAAGCCTTGGCCTGTGAGGAAGTGATCATCTACAGGGGGGCTTGAGGTCGGGCAGGAAATGCGCTGATAGCTGCTTGTGCAGAGCGCAGGCTGTAAGAAGTCCCCTTGGAGCACATTCCCCATCGCCCAAACACTTTAGTGAGTCAGTTCAAATTATAGACCTATCTCGGTACGGGCATCAGCAACTTCTGGAAGTTGTGGTTTGCTCTTCAGCTTCTTTTGAAAGTGTCCTCCTGCCCCCGATCGAACTGTTGTGAAGCATCTGACCTGTCTTCAGTGTGATACACCTTCAGAATTCCCACAGTGAAACTCTAACTTCCAGAGTGACAGACACAGCTAGGACATAGAGACACTGGGAACTGATTCGGTCATGAGGGCAGAGCCATGGTGAGTGGCATTAGAGACCTGGTAAAGGGGGCCCAGAGAGAAGCTTTTCCTCCCCTGCCATCCGAGGATGTGTTGGAAAGCTGCAGTCTATGAATCAAAAAAGGCCTCTTGACTTACTAGGTCCAGACTGTGAGAAGTGGCTTTCCGTTGTTGATAAGCCACCCAATTTATGTATTTTGTTATAACATCCTGAACAGACAGACCAACCCGAATAATCTCGTAATGCCCGGTTAGAGGGGGCCACTTTGAGAATGATGAAGTTATGTCCAAGGGACTCATACTAACTCATCAGAGCTCTCTCCCGTCTAATCTTGGGCACTTTGAGTATCAAAATATAGAATAATATTGGATTGCAGTTCACTGAATGAAATACTAACTTAGGAGTGTGCAGTTACAAGCAGACAAACAGCAACAGGGAGAAGAGAGCTTTGAAGATGGCAGAAAGCCAGTAAGTGGCTATTTGAAGAAAATGAGAAGAGACCATCATAGTAACAGTTGAGTCAAAGGAATGCTAAAAACACAGGTGCCACACAATGTTGGTAAAAGAACATTTTTTTTTTTTTGGCCATATTCTGTGCAAAAGTGCAAAAGTGCAAAAGCTGAACTTACTCTTGAGATCATGGCATACAAATCCAAATCAAGGAACATTCTACAAAATAAATGGGCTATTGGTTTAACATTATCAAAGTCATGAAGGGATAATGGAGAGTTTGTAAATTCTCAGGAAAAGGAAAAATTACAGTAGATAGAAATACAGTATTACTGTAGGTACCATCCATGTCCAGAATATTAAATGATGGATCTCCTGCTATGTGGGTTTATGAATATCTGAAAAGTGTTAGTATTATGTGATAAAAACAAGCAAGCCACGTTATGTTTAAAGATTTAGTGTGTGCATATGCATATTTGTATATGTGCAAGTGTGTATACACGTATGTGTGTGTGTCCATGTGTCTGTGTGCACATGTGTGTTGGCATAAACTCTTTAGTCTGAGGTGGCAGCATTCAGACATTAGAGCACAGTATTGACTCCATCAACAAATTCTTGATCTAGCTGTCTGGGTACGAGTGAAGGTTCATTTCTCAAGACTCGTCCAGGCTCTTGTAGGTTGGCAGGAAACACACTGGACACCAAGGACGCATATCCAGATCTTCCACTGAGCTCCGAGGAAGCACAACAGCAATAGCAAAAATCCTTCTGTTGGCAACCAGCTGAGCTCTTGACCTTTCGTGGAGAGTGCTCTGAATGCAGGGTACCAGGAGCTACCCATGAAGTCTACAGAAATCCAGTCAGCCAGAAACACTGTGAGGGCAGGCGGGAGCTCGGCCAAGAGAGGCTTTCTGTGAGTGAGGCCAGAGCTCCGTGAAGCACACACTGTGAAAAGCGCTGAAGATGAGCAGGAGGGACTGGAGTGGAGCCCAGCTGGTAGGGAGCTGGTGTGGCATTCATGAAGCCAGGCAGTCCGCCTCGAGCAGGGCATAACCCAGGTGTGGGGGAACAGCTGCCATCTCAGCACTTAGGAAGTGGAGATAGGAGGAGCAGGAGTTCAAGGTCCCTCTTCCATATACAGCAAGTTGGAGTTCAGCCTGGGCTCCGAGAGCCTCTATCTCTATCAGCCAGTCAATCAACCAACCAACTAACAAAAGTAATAGATACTGAGCTGCAGGTCTCCCGGTCGCGGTTCATTAGTGCCCATGATGACACCGAGCCTTTCTGCTCGGAAAAGTAAAACGCGCGATTTCAACACTGAGTTCTCGGAAAGCAACGTTTTGAGACCCAGACACTGGATTTTAACGGATTGTGAAGCAGACCAAGCATGGTGGCGAGCACCTTCAAGGCTGGAGGATGGCGATCAGGAGTCCAAAGCCAGGGAGTCCGAGGCCGGCCTGGGCAGCAAAGACGCGTGCACCTCTAGCTGAGTGCATCCCAAGCACGAGAGCAGCACACTGTGGGCGGTAACAGTTTACGAGAAGTCTATCTAGTCGTCTCATTCCATGTAATCAAGGCCATTCACGAGCGCACGATGAGGTGCTTTTCCCCATCGTTCCCAGCAAACAAAAACGTGTTTGCCATTTATCAAACTTTTTTTTTTCTTCACAATTTTAATTTTTTGTGAGGGTGGAATCATAGAACCCCCTAATTCATAATCTTCAAGTAATTGCATCAATAAATCTTAAGATTCAAATAACGGGTAGCTAAAACTTCAGTTTGGTGCTGTGACCTATATATTTTTTTTTCAATAATTTAAAGGAATCAACTTGACTAGAATCTAAACTAGTGCAATAGTCCACTTGGGATAGAACTTATCGTTGTGTGCTTGAGGTGTAGGTGATGTTTTTCTATCAATAGTTTTGACAACTGCTGTCTAGGGTGTGTGTGTCACGATTTAAGTAGAAATAGTTTCTAATCTTTTGGATTACTTATATCCACAAGTGAAGCAGACACTCTAATCATGTGATCCATTTGTTGTTTGGCTTTTCTAAACTTTAGTTTCTTCCTCTGTGAAATGAGGATTCTAAAATCATGTAAATAACACAAGAATGTGTGTGCAAATGCTTAGCACACAGTCTGGAACATGGAAATCAATGGAGAGATTATTGTGATTATTGTTTGGAATTAAGTTCATATAACATAAAATTATAATTTAACATTGAAGGGCTCTAGCATGCCTGAGTCTGGCAAACATGGCTCCAACAGGTTTTGCCTTTTACCTTTCTCCCCCTTGAGAAACCATTAGATTACTTTCCCAAAGATAGCCCTCAAGGTCTATTCCCTTACTTGGTCACTGACTCATTCCTAAGACAAAACTTCAATGTGAAACAATCTAAAATCATCATTTGGCTAATAAGTCCAATCAGGATTTACTAACTCACCCTTTTCCCTTTTCCCCTAAAAATCCTCTCTTGCAGAAATACCTGCCCTTGCTTGCCTGCCTGCCTGCCTGTTTGCTGCTTGCTACTATTACTGCTGTTTCTTTCCAGGTCCTCCCTGCCCCCGCCCTCCTAGGGTAATAAATCTCCTTTGTGCTGAGAATGTGGTGTCTGTGTGTGTCCTGTACCAATTCCAGGGCCTGACCTACCTTACAAACATCATATTACTTGTCATAACCGCAAGGTATTCGTCATCCAATGCCTCTCCCTTTGACCTGAATCTCTTAGTTAACAAGTGTATAGCATTTACTGGGTGCATCTAACAGTTCCCCTCTGTCTTTTTGCTCATTTTTTTCTCTTTCCCAATCATTATTAATCTAAAGTTATCTTGTCCTGCCCAATCGTTCCTCTCAAAAGGCATTTTGTTTTAAAGACACAGGGCCTCCTGGGGTCTCTTTCCTTCCCTCCTCTCTTCCTGCCTTCTGCTCATCTTTCCTTCTCCAGCTTTTCTTCTTGGGATACTTATATCCACATGAAGAACAGACACGATGACCCTATAATTTCGCATTCCACGCCTTTCTGACTCCGCATACCCGCAGGACTTAAAATAAACTGCAGGGAGCAATTAGCAAATATTCTTTCTAGCAAAGAAATGAAAGTAGCAGTAAAAATATTGATCTGGGAGCACAGGTCATTTTTTGCAACCAGAATATTTGCTGCCCACCCCCAAAAACCCAGGATTTTTTTTGGAAAATGCTAATTTGCAGCTTCAAGCTGTTTAGGTGAAAAATACCAGCAACATCAGCAAAGGAGACGAAGCTGGTACTTTTCGAGAAGATAATTACATGTGAGGCCTGCTTTTATTATAGCCCTGCAGGTTTAATCATGCTCTCCACTCCACAGAATGTCCTAGAATCAGAACGGAAAAGGGCTCATGCCTTTCAGTCATGATGTCTAAGGAGACAAGAGCTGAAGCCTTTGCAAACACACGCTTACCCTGTAGTTTTCTTTTAAAATACCCAAGAAAGGAAGGACACATACAGGTCCAAACAGTTTTCTATCAAAACAGTAATAAGCCTGTTTGTGGTTATGCCTCAACAATCTGGTGCGTCTCGTTTCCTATTCTTTCCTTTTTAGGATTTTTCTCTCTCTAATCTCTCTCTCTCTCTCCTCTCTTTTAAAAGCATCACTTTTGATATCTTACCTTTGCCTTAGGCAGAACAATCTAGAGACTCATTTTTGTGTGCACTCGGGTTTGCATGCACACGTGTGTGTGTGTGTGTGTGTGTGTGTGTGTGTGCAGGCATGTTTGTGTTTATGTGAGTGCACATGCGTGGGTGTGGGTACATTGCATGAAGGCATCATTCCTTAGGAACCATTCTCCTGATTCTGTTGCTTAAGGAAATAGTTTATTGTAACATGGTCGCAGGCTGAGCAGTCATTAGAGTAATGTTTACAGACCACCTTCTTCTTCTTCTTCTTCTTCTTCTTCTTCTTTTTTTTTTTTTTTTTTTTTTTTTTTTTTGAGACAGGGGCTCACTGCAGTTTTGGCTGGCTTGAAACTTCTTGTGTAGACCAGGCTGGCCTCAAGCTCACATCTAGCCACCTGCTTTTGTTTTCAGGGTGCTGAGATTAAAGGCGTGTACCCCCACATCCTGCGCTGGTACAGCTTGATTTTTTTGAAACATGATATTTCTGGGATCCCCAGAACTAGGGGACTAGGTTGTCCAGCTAGTGAACCCCAGAAATCTTCCTGTTTTCAATTCTCTCCACGGCTGGGATTGCAAGTTTACGGCACCGTGCTGAGTGTTGGCAGTGGAACTTTGCACACTTTGCCGCACTTGCTTACCTGTTTGTCTGAGCGTGCTCTTGTAGGATGGGAGAGTATCATTCTTGACTAGAATGCTAACAAACATAACATTTTTGTCCTTACCCAGCTTGTCAGAGAGCGAGATGTCTCATCATTGAATTTCCATACAGGCTTGGAGAGTAATGACTCCAGTTTCTATTACTTTCACCACAGTATTTTCCAGAAACATAACCTAAACTTTGTCTCCTTTCTTTTCAGTCCTCTGCTCAGGCTGGCACCTATCATCTAAGGTTAGACCCAGAACTAATTATTGTGTTCTAAGGAAGCAAGGCCAGTCTGGATCGCAGCTCTTACGGATTGTTGGGGGTGCCGGTGACTCAGTTCCCGTAGCTCACCCGGTGACCCACGCTGCTGGGGGGGGGGGCTGTGAGTGCCACTGTCGTGAGCGCTGCTGCCAGTGTGGTCTTCCTTCCTTCACATTGCTAGAGTTTCTTCCTCTGTCACCTTTGCTCTGCTGGGGCTGTTCTTCTGTGACTCTTTAAGGCTGGGGGTTAGACCACTGTATGTGGTGGCTGTGCCACTGACTTCCTCTGGTCGGTTTGAGATATGTGAGTTCTGCCAATACTGATCAATTGGTGCAGATTTCCTAGCCTTCTGTAGTGATAAGGGTTTTTGATAATTGTGACAACAGAAGAAGCATGTGAGGGCTCAGAGGCAGCAAGGGAGGGGCCACAGATGCTCCAAGACAGCACAGGCTTTTCAGAAGAAAGAACCTTTACACTGCATCCTAAAGCTAGAGAGGAAGATGAGGATGATAAGGGAGAGGAAGGCTTCTAGAATTAAGAAGTATGTGCAAAGGCCTGCAACTGGGGAGACACTTTTCCCAGGGCTAGGTGAGGGAAGGAGGAAGAAGCAGGGTAAAGATTTGTATATTAGTCACCTTTTTCCTTGTTTTAACAAAATGCCCAGCAATGTAAGGGGGAAAAAAAAGGGTTTCTTTAGACTCAGTGGTAGATGGCACAGTCCATCATGGTGAGGAGGGAGAGGCAGCAGGGCTGTAATCAGCTGGCCACCCCCTGTGCAGTCAAGCAGCATGCTTTCAGTCTGGAACCACAGTTCATGGGGTAGTGCTGCCCAGGCTCAGAGCACGACTTCCATCCTCCTACACCTTTCTGGAGGCTCCTGCACAGCCGTGCCCCAAGGTGTGTGTCCTAGGTCATTCCAAGTCCAGTCACGCCGACAATGAAGAGCGACCATTGCACTATGCGAGTCTTGAACTGGGGTTCTAGGATTCCAGTAGCTGGCTGTAGAGATAAGCCAATAGAGAGGATGGTGGCCTGAACTAAAGAAGGGGAGAATGGGTGATCTGAGCATATAAGCAACATGGAATGGACACATGAGATGGAGAACCCTCTGTGTCATCCTTGCAATGACAATCATGCACCAAGACGCCACTGTCGGAGTGCGGCGAGTGAAGGAAGCACATGAGAGGGAGGAGCCCTAGGATTTCCGACTCCCAGTCTGTTTCATAATGACTGCTACCTAGAAGTGGAGAGACCAGCCTTTCTGGAGTGCGATGGTCCAGCCTACTGTGTGTTCTGGAATCCACCAGGCTCTCTGTAGGAGATCAGGTGATCCCGCAGTCTCAGCACAGACCAGAGCATACTCCCATGTGATCCCCATGTGACACGCATGTGACCAGCATGTGCTTTGAATGGGTCATAACTAGTGTCTGTGTGGAGAAGAATCAGAGTCTGAGCACTCAGTGTGAAACCCCGTCTCAAAAAAAAAATCCAAAGCACAACAAAACAGACCCCCTCCCCCCCCATAATAAAGCTGAAACCAAAATGAATCAGCTAACAAACCAACTTGCAGCCTACTGGCCAATCGAACAAAAGAACACAAAAGCAATAAGGAGAGGCACTGGGAACACATTACATAGGGCACAATGTAGAGAAGGAGATTTAAGGGTGACAGGACTTGAGCGGGGCACACAGTAGGCTGTTTAGACTTGCCCTTTGTCGCTATGGCGTGCTAAGCCGTATTTCTGCAGGGACAGGTGTTTCCAGGGGCAGGGATCAGCAAGAGCGAGGCAAGGCTTACTCTCATTCTAGATAAGCACACATTGCAATCTCCTTCCACAATTGTATTTTAACGGCATAGCAAAACCCTGGCCCACCACTCATGAAGCGTGCCAGGCACTCAGGGGACACAGGCTTTAACCTCTCCAGGTGGACACCACTACATTCCATGGACAGGCAGTCACCCTCCAGAAGTGACATGGCCTGCATGCCACTAGCTGCTAAGTGGCAGAACTTGAACTGGATTTTGGATTTCTTTCAGGCCAAGTTCTCAATTTACTGCTGTTGTTCAAGCGCTGTGGGTATCTCGGTTTCTCTAATTGGCAGTAAGTTCTAGTCTGTTTAGTGCTGAACAATGGTTCATAAGAAATTTCTTTTTTAACTTTTTTGTGTTTATTTCCCTTTTATTAAACATTCTTTTCTCATACGATATAATCTGAATAGTTTCCTCTCCCTCTACTCCTCCTAGTTTCTCCCTGCCTCCTCCCCCAGCCAGACCCCCTCCCTTCCTGTCTTGTATTAGAAAAGAATGGACTTCTAGGAGATAAAACAAAACAAAAGCCATTACATCAAACTTGGACAATCCAAGCCAACAGAAAAATAAAAAACCTCAAGAGCAGGTACTAGAAAAAAGGACCCAGTACTCAAGCAGAGACTCCTAGTAGCAGAGGCCATAGAGGCTGAAGAGGACACCTTCTAACTAGATTACTCTTCTAGCAGAGGGAGGGGAGCACCGACCCACCCACAAAAACTACTACCCAAAATTTACCCTGCCTACGAGATGTGCAGGGATAAAGATAGAGCAGAGATTGGGGAATGCCCAACCAATGCCAGGCCCAACCAAAGACCCACTCTATGGGAGAGTGCCAACCTCTGAGACTATGAACGATGAGTTGAGTGCTCTGCTAAACTTGCAGACAGAAGCCTGACAGACTTGTCCTCTGAGAGGTGCTACCCAGCAGTACCTCAAAACAGATGCGGAGACTCACAACTGAAACAGAAACATTGGGTGATGCATAGGGAGTCTTGTGGAAAAGTGGGAGGAAAGAGAAAAGGAACTGGTGGTGACAGGAACTCCACAAGAATACCATCAGAGCCAACTAGCCAGGGCCCAGGGGTCTTACTGAGACTGAAGCATCAACCAAGGACCATGAATGGACTGGACCTAGGTCCTGTACAAAGATGTAGCAGATGGACAGCTCAGGCCTCACGTGGGTCCTCTAGAAAGGGAAGTGGAGACTGTATTGGACACGGACTCACTTGCCAGCATTTTGATCACTTCCCCCTGGCAGGACTACCCTGCCAGGCCACAGGGGAAAAGGACATGCTCAATCCTGAGGCAACTTGATAAGCTGGTCTAGATGGGAAAGGGGAGCCCCCCTTCTCTGAGGAAAAAGGGGAGGGAGGGAAAGTGGGACTGAGAGAGGAGGAGGGATGGGGCTACAACAAGAATGTGAAGTGAATAAAGAAAAGAGACCCACTAATTGGCACACTCGGGAGTCCGGTCAAAGCGCTGATAGCTACAGCCCATCTGCAGAGGATGCGGTGCGGATCAGCGCAGGCCCTGGGTTGCAGCTCCACTCTCCGAAGTTCATACGGGCTTTACTCAACTCGTTTCAGAGGGCCTTGTTCTCCTGGTGTCCTCCTCTCTCAAGGAGTTCCCTCAGCTCTGCTCTGAGGGGAGGGAGATATTCCACTTAGAGCTGCATGTTCCAAGGTCTCTCCCTCCACCTCTGTGGGTCTGTGTTTGTTCCCATCTCCTGCAGGAGGAAGCTTCTCTGACGCTGGCTGAGCAAGGCACTAACCTTATGAGTAGAGCAGAACATCATTAGGAGTCATTTTATTCTTACTTTTTTCTTTTAAGGCCAGTAGTATTTAGCTTTATCCTAGGTTTTTGGGATATCTAGTCTCTAGTTCTTTGTCACCTAAGAGGTGTCAGGTGTGGGCTCCACCTTATGGAATGGGCCTTCAGTCAAATCAGACATTGGTTGGTTACTGCCATAAAATTTGTGCCTCCATTGTCCTTTTGCAGGCAGGACAGATTATAGATCACAGGTTTGTGATTGGGCTGGTGTTACGTTTCCTTTTTTGGTAGCAATTATCTAACTCTCCTTGTGAGGTGTGTGTGTGTGTGTGTGTGTGTGTGTAGGTGGGTGTTTCTGTGTGTCTGCGTGTGTATTTCTCCAAGTATGTATATATGTCTTTATGTGTCTGTGTGTATGTATATATATGTGTGTGTGTGTGTGCATCTCTGTGTGTATGTATATATGTCTCTGTGTTTGTATGTATATTGTGTATGTGTGTGTGTCTGTGTCTCTGTGTATGTGATATCCACTTCTTTTCAGCTCAAGATTTAGTCTAAATCTTTTTGTGGAGGTTAGCATCGATGGAAGCACAATTATTTTTCTTATGGGACCATTCTGCACCTCGTTGAAAAATCCATGTGTATATGTAACTAGAACATAAATTCCCAGCACCTATTTTGCTGATACATTTGGAATATAAGTAACGGGTATATAGATTCCTAACCTAATATTAACCAAGAATCAAGGTGAACAAACATGCAGACAGGCTTTCTTCAGCTTTCTGGATTGCATCTTTGCCATGTTATCTCTAAGGTTCTTGAATCCTTGCTTGAAAGGTATATTTTAAAATGGAAACATGGTTATTATATCTCATTTTCTGTCTCTCTCACTCCAGGCCCTCTAGTTAAAGTTAGAGTCCAGGTACTTACTTCTATTGACACTGTAAGTTCCAATTCTTTTTTTCCTTTCTTATTTTTTTGCATGTAGAATGTATTACAATATACTACAATTGTCTTATTTTTTTTTCTCACAGAAAGGACTTTGTTTTAAAGACAGGAACCTGAATATCAGAAACAGCTGTCTTTGAATGGGTACAAGGGTCCTTCATGATTACTATAATTTTTTCTTTGTGCTTTTCCATTTTTTGTAATTATAATGATTTCTCTGAGGCCAGGCTTTTTGAAATGGAGGTGGATGTAATGGAGAATGTGCCAAGTTATATCTCAATTTTTTTTTTTTTTGGTTCCTTAAGACAGGGTTTCTCAAAAATATGGAACGCTTCACAAATTTGCATGTCAGGACATGTAAATTCTTGAAGCATTCCATATTTTTGAGAAATAACATTTTGGAAGCATGAGGGTAGTGTCCCTGTTGGTTCTTTTATCCCCTTTTCCTCTTTAAAGGAATATGCTTGCACAAGAAAGATACTCAGATATTCATGCACTGAAAAATGCTGCTTTGTTTTTCTTTAAATGCAATTAAAGCTAGAGGTAGCATTCTTAGCCTCTTCGAACGAAAAGAGTGAAGTTGTCAGCATCATGTTGGCAAAGGGCAGATGTGCTTGAGAAGATAAGTATGTCAGTGTCAAGTTGTTTGTTGAAACTGCTTTCCCTTTAATAACTGGATTTTAATGGCAACCTGAAATGGCATTAAATATTCCTACCTTAAAAAAAAAACAAAAAACAGACAGGGTTCTCTGCGCAGTCCTAGTTGACCTGGAGCTCACTGTGTAGATCAGGCTGCCGGGACTCACCTGCCCCTGCCTCCCAAGTGCTGGAATTAAAGGCATGCACCACCACTGCCTGGCATACGTCAATCTTTAATAGTATAATACACAAACAGCTGTACAACAAAATAGAAAGCTGAAGCCAAAGCAAGTGTCTTCAGGGCTAGGGAAATGGCTCAGCATAAAGGTGTTTGCTGCAAAGCCTGGTGACCGGAGTTCCACCCCAGGGGTCATATGGTGGTATGCTCACATACAGCACACACACAAATAAATAAATAGTTGTTAAATAATTTACAAGATTAAAACGCCCTGGCCCTGAGAACAGCTGGATGGCACATCAGTTCCAGCAGGAGTTACTGTTGTTTACCCGGAGATACGAAATGCCTGCAGCAGAAATAGGAAGCTGGAAGTTCACCCAGCCATCCCAGTTGCTGTGGGTGCTCTCAGTGCTCTCATTTGGCACCTTGTTTTCTGTCTTTGTTCTGAAGTATCACCCTCAGGACGCTCTTCTCTGGTCAGCTTTGTATCACCTTTTACTTGCTCTCTCAATGACGGGGCTGCTGCAGCCGTCCCTGCTGGTTTGATGATGGTGTTTTGCTGTCTCCTGCTCGCTTTTTATTCTTTTACCTGTGCTTTTCCTGTACTTAATAAATTCATTCACTCAAAACCAAGAAGATGACTATTGTCAATCATTCTCTGTCAATAAATAGCACAGGGGATTCTCATACCAGCCACGTTTCTTGTTTCTTCTTTTCTCCCCCCAATTATTTATTTACATATTTATTTAATCTCTTTATAGCCCGATCTCACCATAGCACAAGGACACTTGCTCAACTATGTCCGTATTCCTTCAAAGAGGACTTGTGGCTACTGTTCACTGCAGCCAAAGGACCGAGAGAAAATTCAGTAAGGGGGAAGGCAGCCTGGTCCGGTCCTCTTGAAGCAAGATGCAAGTACCCAGAATTCCTTCTCTGTAGTCACACAAGATACCCTTTAACAGCCACGGGTTAAAATGGCTCACATGAACTGATGTTGCTCAAGGAAGCTCGCGAGAGACTCAATATCCAGGGTGTGTTTTTCCTTTTTTCTTGGGTCTGTTGAGATGCTCTGGGTGCCTGCCTCTGCCTGGCTTCTGAGGTCCCAGCATCCCAGAAGGAAAGCAAGAGGTCAGAGTTAACTATGTTTGCACAAACTGTTCAGGCACAGTGAGTCATTCTTAGCAGTTAGTGGTGGGAACCATCTTTAGTCTAAGTTTTCTGGAGGTCAGCCAGAGTCCCCATTTTATATAAGCAGGGATTTCTTTACTTTAAAGAAGACTGATTTTATTTTTAAAGTGTGTGTGTGTGTGTGTGTGTGTGTGTGTGTGTGTGTGTGTGATGAGGCTCTTGTGCATGTGTGAGTATGGAAGCCCACAGAGTTCAGAAGAGGAGTGGAAATTGCAGGTGGTTGTGAGCGCCTGGACACGAGTGCTGAGAACTGAGCTCAGGCCTTGTGCAATCACAGGGCAGTCACCCAGCTGAAGCCCGCTGTCCAGACTGTGAGCGGCTTTTCTAAGGCTAATCCTTCAGTCTGCTTGCACTTCTCTCTTGTGTTGTAGACCGTTAGGTATTTGCTGTAAAATGGCTGGTCTACCCATGGAGGAAGCACCCTTGATGCTCCTTTTACTGCTTTTGGAGAGAGCCTAACTGTTCTAGAAACTCCTTTCCTTTTAACCCTGGGAAGAATGGGAAGAACCAGAGAGGAAGAAACAGCAGTAATAATAAAAGAATTTCTTCAAATGGGCCAAATGAGGATCTTGCCCACCGGGCACCACAACTTGACCCAAGTAAGCGTGCATATAAGATCCCTCACCACAACCCTCCTGCCTTAACTGCGTGTTGGAACAGGAAAATCTGCTTGTGCAGGAGCCCCGGGAACACGCTCAGAGGCTCCTGCGGCTGCCGCCTGCTAAGTGCTGAGCTCAGCTTTAACGCATAGTTATCGCGTCAGTGTTTACTTGCCGGGACCGTATTGTGTCTGGCTCCTACAGAACGCCGCTGTTTCTGCCTCCTTTGAGCTGGCTCACTGACAGCTCTGGCTTTGAGTGTGGCGTCTCAGGGGATCCCTGCAAAGGCTGATACCAGCATCCTTCGCCAAGCGGGGAAAGTAAGACACAGGAAATAAGACAGCTACATAAGCATACAGTAAGCAGAATAGGGAGGTTGGATGCAGCCATGAAGAGCCTCCAGATGCTTGCGCTATTCTAACTTTTTATAGTCCAACCCGCAACTTTTACAAACCGCTAACTTTCCTTTGGTAAGCGGCGGATGTGAGTAGTTTCTGATGCAGGCGTGCAGGATGAGTAAGCAGTGGAGAGCCAGATTTCTCCAGGCTTACATCCTGAGGCAGGTAGCTAAATGCATAAAGGACTCAGAGGGAGGTCCTGGAAGATGGGACCGTGTTAAGCACAGAGGTTTCATAAAACCTCTCTACACACTTGGTTCCCTGCCCAGCCTTTGTGGAAAAAAAAATCATCATTTCTCTTCCAAACAATCCCTTACCTCCCCCGCAACTCTTGAATTGTGTAAGGACCCCCGAATTTCTGAAGTACTAAGCAAACAGTCATGCTGGGGAAGGTCTGGCTTGGAGATTTTAGGGCCTGCTGTTAGCTCAAATGATCGGTGTGTGACTGCCATCTAGTGGCAACATGAGGGAACACATCTGAGAAGGGAAAGCCGATCGCGGGTGCTCTCCGCTCAACCTGGGTGCGGTGAATTTCTCCCAGCATTCTCTCTGGCCAGTCAGGTTTTGGCCACAGTTAAAAAAAAATTGAGATACGTCTATGCAGTGCTTGCGGTTTTGATGGCTTGATAATCTTGCTTGGTTATAAATGTCTTTGGATAGTCTTGGTTCCATATGAAGTTAATGGGTGCTCTTTCCAGGTCTGTAAAGAATTGCGTTGAGATTTTGATGGGAATTGCAATGAATCTGTAGATGGCTTTTGGCCATTTTTATTATGTTAATCTTACTGATCCAATAGCATGGAAGATCTTTCCATCTTCTGATAACTTCTTCAATTTCTTTCTCCAAAGAAAGAAGAGGTTCTTGTCATATAGGTCTTTCACTTGCTTGGTTAGAGTTACACCAAGATATTTTATGGTATTTGTCGTTATTGTGAAGGGTTTTGTTTCCCTAATTTCTTTCTCAGCCCTTGCTTGTATGAAGAAGGGCTACTGACTTTTTTGAGTTAATTTTGTATCCGGACAGTTTGCTGAAGGTGTTTATCAGTCATAGGAGTTCTCTGGTAGAATCTTGGGGGTCACTTATGTATATTATCATATCATCTGTGAATAGCCATACTTTGATTTCTCTTCCAATTTGTATCCCCTTGATCTCCTTTAGTTGTCTTATTGCTCTAGCTAGGACTTCAAGTACTATATTGAAGATATATGGTGAGAGTGGGCAGCCTTGTTTTGTCCCTGATTTTAGTGGGGTCACTTTAAGTTTCTCTCCATTTAACTTGATGTTGTCTATTGGCTTGCTGTATATTGTCTTTAGGTATGTGCCTTGTTTCCCTGATCTCTCCAAGATTTTAAACATGAAAAGGTGTTGGATTTTGCCAAAGGCCTTTTCAGCGTTTAATGAGGTGATCATGTGTTTTCTTCTTCTTTCAGTTTGTTTATGTGGTGGATTACATTGATGGAATTTCCTGTATTGAACCACACCTGCATTCCTGGGATGAAGTCTACCTGATCATGGTGGATGCTGTTTTTGATGGATTCCTGGATTTGGTTTGCAAGTATTTTATTGAGTATTTTTGAATCAGTGTTAATAAGGGAGATTTGTCTGAAATTGCCTTTCTTTGTTGAGTCTTTGCATGATTTATGTATCTGGTTGACTGTGGCCGCATAGAATGAATTTGTCAATATTCCTTCTGTTTCTATTTTGTGGAATAGTTTGAGGAGTATTGGTATTAGTTCTTTGGAAGTTTGACAGAATTCTGTGCTAAAACCATCTGGCCCAGGGCTCGTTTTGGTTAGGAGGCTTTTGATGACTGCTTCTAATTCCTTAGGGGTTATAGGTCTATTTAAATTCTTCACCTGATCTTGATTTAACTTTGGCAAGTGATATCTATCAAGAAAATTATCCATTTCATTTAGATTTTCCAATTGTGTGGTGTACAGATTTTTGAAGTATGAGGTAATGATTCTTCAGATTTCCTCAGTGTATGTTGTTATATTCCCCTTTTTATTTTTGATTTTATTAATTTGGATACTCTTCCTCTGTCTTTTAGATAGTTTGGCTAAGGGTTTATCTATCTTGTTGATGTTTCAAAGAACCAGCTCTTGGTTTTGTTGATTCTTTGTACTGTTCTCGTTGTTTCTTGGTTATTGATTTTTAGCCCCGAATTTAATTATTTCCTGCTTTTGAGTCAACTCCTCTTCGGTGTGTTTGCTTCCTTTTTTTTCCTAAACCTTTCAGGTGAGCACTTAAGTTGCTAGTATGAGCTATTTCCACTTTCTTTATGAAGGCGCTTAGTGCTATGAATTTCCTCTTAGCACTGTTTTTATTGTGTCCTATAAATTTGGGTATGTTGTGCCTTCATTTTTATTGAATTCTGGAAACTTTAATTTTTTTCTTTATGCAGAGAGTTGTTCAGTTTTCATGAGTCTGTAGGCATTCTTTTGTTTCTGTTGTTGTTGAAGTCTCGCTTTAATCCATGGTGGTCTGATAGAATACAAGGTATTCTTTCAATTTTCTTGTATTTGTTTCATGTCTGAGTATGTGGTCAAATTTTGAAAAGGGTCCATGAGGTGCTGAGAAAGATGTATATTCTTTTGTGTTTGGATGAAATCTTCTGTAGATGTTTGTTAGGTCTAATTAACTCATATCATCGGTTAATATTGTTATTTCTGTTTAGTTTTTGCCTCGATGATTTGTTCATTGGCGAGAGAGGTGTGTTGAAGCCTCCAGCTTGGTGTGTGGTTTAAGCTTTAGTAATGTTTCTTTTACAAATGTGGGTGCCCTCGATATATATTTGTGAGGCATATATATTTGTCATCTTGGTCGATTTTTATTTTGATGAGTAGAAAGTGCTCTTCCCCATCTCTTTTGATTAACTTTGGTTGAAAGTTAATTTTATAATCAAGAGAGCGGACATGGGGTAAGATGATCAATCCTCATTTAGAAGGACAGATGGGACGTGCATTGAACGTATGACAGGAGTCTACTGAGTGCATCTGAAAGACTCTAACTAGCAGTGTTTTCAAAGCAGATACAAAGACTCATGACCAAACCTTCGGCAGAGTACAGGGAATCATATGAAAGAAGGGGAGTTAGTATGATGGGGAAAGGATAGGAGCTCCACAAGGACCAAATATATCTGGGCACAGGGTCTTTTCTGAGACTGACATTCAAACAAGGACCATGTATGGATATAACCTAGAACCTCCAGTCCGATGTAGCCTGTGGTAGCTCAGTAACCAATTGGTTTCCCATAGTGAGGGGAACAAGGACTATTTCTAGCAGGAACTCAATGACTGACTCTTTGACCTCCCCATCCCCCAAGGGAGGAGCAGTCCTGTTAGACCACAGAGGAGGGCTTTGCAGCCAGTCCTGAAGATACCTGATAAAACAGGATCGGATGAATGGGGAGGAGGTCCCCACCTATCAGTGGACTTGGAAAGGGGCACGGTGGAGATGAGGGAGGGAGGGTGGGATTGGGAGGGAATGAGGGATCGGGACATGGCTGGGATACAGAGTTAAAAAAATGTAACTGATAAGAAAAAATAAAAAAATAAAAAAAGAAAGTTAATTTTATTACATATTAGAATGCCTACTTCCGCTTGCTTCTTGTGTCCATTTGCTTGGAAAAATCTTTTTCTACCCTTTTATTCTGAGGTAATGGTTATCATTGCTGAGGTGTGTTTCTTGTATGCAACAGAATGAAGGGACCTGTTTATGCTTCCGTTCTATTAGCTTGTGTCTTTTTATTGGGAAGTTGATGCCATTGATGTTAAGAGATATTAACGACCAGTGGTTGTTAATTCCTGTTATTTTGATGTTGGTGCTGGTAGTATGTGTGTGTGTGTGTGTGTTTGTCCTCCCCTCTTTTGGTTTTGCTGTTGTAGGGTTATGTCCTGTGTTTTCTGGGGTTGGATTTTTTTCTCTAGTATCTTATGTAGGGTGAGGTTTGTGGATAGGTATTGTTAAATTTTGTTGTTGTTGTTGTGGAATATCTTGTTTTCTCCATCAATGTTGAGTAAAAGTTTTGCTGGGTATAGCAGTTGGAGCTATATCTGTGGTCTCTTAGTGTCTGTAAGGCATCTTTCCAGGCTCTTCTTGCTTTTAAGAGTTTCTGGTGAGACATCAGGTGTTATTCTGATAGGTCTGCCTTTATATGTGACTTGGCCTTTTTTTTTCCCTTGCAGCTTTTTAACATTTGTTGTTCTGTACATTTAGTGTTTTGATTATTATGTGACAGGAGGATTTTCTTTTCTGATCCTATCTATTTGGTGTTCTGTAGGCTTCCTGTATGGTTATAGACATTTCTTTCTTGAGGTTGGGGAAGTTTTCTTCTATGATTTTGTTGAAAATATTTTCTGGGCCTTGGAGCTTGGAGTCTTCTTCACCTATTACTATTATTATTAGGTTTGGTCTTTTCACATTGTCTCATATTTCCTGGAAGTTTTGTGTCAGGAACTTTTTAGATTTGACCTTTTTTTTTGACTGATGTATTGATTTCTTCAATCGTACCTTCTACACCTGAGATTCTGTCTCCATCTCTTGTATTTTGTTGGTGATGCTTTTGTCTGTAGTTCCTGTTCTCTTCCCTAGGTTTTCCGTCTCCAGAATTGCCTCAGATTGTGTTTTTTTTTAGCCTCTATTTCCATTTTTACGTCTTGGACAGTTTTATTCATTTTCTTCTCCCATTTGGTTGTATTTTATTGTATTTCTTTAAGTGATTTATCAATTTCTTCAGCTGTTTTATTGTACTTTCTGCATTTCTTTAAGGGATGTATTAAATTCCTTTACTTGTATGATTGTATTTTCTTACATATCTTTGAAGGATTTATTTTCTTCATTTAAATACTCTATCATTTTCATAACTTCAGATTTAAAATCGTTTTCTTGTGCTTCCGCTGTGATAGGATCCTCAGGGCTTGCTGTGGTAGTACAATTAGGTTTTGGTGCTGTCATATGGCCCTGGGTTTGCTGCTTTGTTCTTGTGTTGACCTCTAGCCATTTGGTTGACTCTGTTATTAGCAGGCCTGGTGGTCTCTGATGGTAGTAGGTCCTTGGGCTGTAGGTAGGTAGAGCTTGCGGTCAAGATGGCTGCAGTCCTCTGGTTTTCCTGCTGCTCCCTGTTCTGTACTGGTCTCTGGTGCCACAGGTCCTGGTGGGTCCCCTGTAGGTAATTTTCACACACACACACACACACACACACACACACACACACACGCTAACATTTACAAACAGTCATTTCAGAAGGGAGCGCTATTGAAAAAAAGCCAGAGGGCAAACAGCACTTGGGAACTTGCTAGGAATCTTTCAGACCCCACCCTCCCAAGATTCTGACTTCATTGCTCAAAGTTTGGTCATTTCTTTCTGTTGATTCTCACTGCATCAGGGATTGGGAACCTCAGCTTTAAAATGCAGAGAGAAAGATGCAGCCTATTCGCCTTTGTGAGGCGAAAAGTGGCAGCAGCTGAGCTGTGAGTTGAGAAGAGGGTCAGGCAGCCCCAGATCAACTCCTGCACAGCCTCAGCTCAACAGCTTTAGCCAAGGAGAGGCTGTGTTTGCCTCAGTTTAAAGGTGTGGGCGCACAGGCAGGAGAGGCTTGGTTCTGATCATGACCACTAGATGGCAGCATTGGGCCTCAACACCCACAGGAAACACCGGAAGCCTGTACAGCCTCTCAAGGCTGCCAGGTGCCAACTCTGTGCTTGCAGAGTTTCCTAATCCTTAGAGTGCCCTGCGAGGCAGTTATGCCTTTTGGTATTAAAATTGACACGTACGGAGTGTTCCGTTTTGGGGCTACGTAAGGCAGTCATTTGTTATTTTCAAATTTCCAGTCACCATTGACACTGCAGGCCTGTGTGTATAGGATTAAACACAGGAACAGGGAAGACACAGGAGGCCGTGGAAATGCTCGTTTCACTCCGCCATGTACTCAGGTTGTTACACACACTCCTGAGGCCTCCTCTCTCTTGCTCTGACCAGAAGCAATTCAGGGAGGAGAGGGTTTACTTGGCTTCCACTTGCAGGTCATGGTACATCTTTGAGGGACTCCAGGGAATGACAATACAAACCTCGTCATTGCAGTGGTGAAGGTGCGTCTTAATTTTCTCCTCTGTCACTGGGTGGATGGATCACTCCCTGTGTTTTCTTGCTTTCTTTAAAGGGGGGGGGGGATTGCAGACATGCAAAAAAAAAAAATAGTGAAATACAATCTTTAAAGCACTACTTGAACAACCCTACAGTTAGAACCCCACAGGACAGTGTTTTCAGTCCCGCGTACTGTGAGTGGAGGCTTGAGCTCCAGTAGTGTTGTATTACTTTTTCTGAGATGCGGGCGAATGTCTGTCCACCCCAGAGAGAGCCAATGCTGTATTAAAGCAGTGGTTCCCAACCTTCCTTACACTGTGACCCTATAAAACACAGTTCTTTATGTCGTGCTCACCCCTAACTACAAAATTGTTTTGTTGCCACTTCATGACTGTGATTTTGCTGCTGTTATGAATCATAATGTAAATATCTGATATGCAGGATATCTGATTTGCAACCCCCGAAGCAGTCATGACCCACAGGTTGAGAACTACTGGACTAGAGAAACAATTCCATTCACGTCCAGCTTAGCAAACCAGTTGGCAGGACTTGCAGGAGCATGGGTGAGCGGTTACTCAGAGGAACACGGCTGACCACAAATGGGCATTATTGAAAAGTTCTACCAGAGCATGCATGAAGAAGACATCTTGAGGCGTGTTAGCGGAGCCTGCTCTTCCGTCTTCTTCCAGGACCTTCTGAAAACACATACATCTAGAACAGGATCGTGAGCAGCTGCGGAAGGGGCTAGCATAGGAGGGTAGGGTTGAGTGACCCTTCCTATCTACTCCTCCAAAGGAATGCTAATTATGTGCTGGACCCTGTGAGGCAGACACAGCTGCACCGACTGCAAGGTGGCAGTAGCTTTGTCACGGCTGGAGAGCTGAGTCCACAGCACTGGGATTCCCTGGAGACTCTTTGTTGATTGCATTCTGCAGGATTGTCTTCAGGAGTGGACCCTGGTGTTGGGGTCAGCACAATCTGGGTTATCATTGGTTGTTTCCAGAAGCATTGCTGGATTGCTTAACGGAGAATGCAGCGTGCTTCTTTTTTTCTTTACATACATTGAGAAAAGAAACCACAACAACAATGAAATCAGAACACTGTGAAACACATTGCAGAGGAACCAGAAATTCATTGCAATAGAGCTTGCTGAGTTCCCCCGAAAGTTCAAGGGTAAACAGGAAAGTCAGTTTCTTGTAGAAAGTGGATTGGTGAGTAGAGGACTCTTATTCTGCTTTTATGGTGCTTTGAGAGCCATCATGTTTCAGGAGAAGACTGTAAATGAAAATATGAGTCACAGAATGGATTCCAACACTACATTTGCTGAGGGAAGTCATCCCTGCAAGCATCATTTCTTCATTTTAAGACAATAACTACATGGCTGGAGATAGCATCCAGTAAAGTGCTTGCTCTGACTTTAGTCCCCCCACATCCAGCTGTGGTGGCCTATGGCTGTCATTCTAGAGCCGGGGAGTTTGAGAATGATACATCCTGGGCAAATGCCAGGTCAGTCAGAAACATGGAAGAACAACAAATGCGCTTAACTATGTAGTCATCTTCTCCAGGCCCCTGCCTCTATTTTTTTTTTATTTATGATTTTAATTTATACTGGGAATGGATTTTTTTCATACAATTTTTATCATGGTTTCCTTCCCTGAATTCCTTTCAGATCCTCTCCACCTCCTAACCTCCCCAAATCCACACCCCTTTTCCCCTCAATAAGAAACAAACAGGCAACTCAAAGATAATAAAAGCAACAAACCAGAATAGGACTAAATAAACAAACACTCAGAAAAAAATGAGCCAAAGGAAAAGCACAAGAAACATACAGATGCAGAAACACTTTTAAACTCACAGAAGTCCCATAAAAATACAAAATTGGAAACCATAATATATAAGCAAAAAACCTGCAAGGTTAAAAAAAATGTCCCAGAAGCAGAAAGACACACACGATATATACTCACTCATATAGACATATAACATAGGATAAACCTACTAAAATCTGCACATCTAAAGAAACTAATCAAGAGAGAGGACCCTGACCAAAATGCTCAATCCCCATCCCGAAAGGCAAAGATGATGGACATCAGAAGAAGAAGAAAACAGGAAACAATCTAGGAACCTGCCACAGAGGGCCTCTGAAAGGCTCTGCCCTGCAGACTATCAAGCAGATGCTGAGACTTATGGCTAACTGTTGGGCAGAGTACATGGAATCTTATGTAAGAAGTGGGAAATAGCAAGATCTGGAGAGGACAGGAACTCCACAAGAAGAGCAACAGAACCAGAAAATTTGAACACAGGGAACTTCCCAGAGACTCATACTCCAACTGAGTACCAGGCATGGAGATAACCTAGAACCCCTGCACAGATGTAGCCCATGGGAGTTTAGTGTCCAAGTGGGTTATATAGTAATGGGAAGAGGGACTGCCTCTGACATAATCTGATTGGCCTGCTCTTTGATCACCTCTTCCTGAGGGGGGAGCAGCCTTAACAGGCCACAGAAGATGACAATGTAGCCACTCCTGATGTGATCTGATAGAGTAAGATCAGAAGAAAGGAGAGGAGGACCTCCCCTATCAGTGGACTTGGGGAGGGGCATGGGTAAAGAAAGGGGAGGGAGGGTGGGACTGGGAGGGAAAGAGGAAGGGGCTTATGGGGGGATACAAAGTAAATAAAATGTAATTAATAAAATAAAATTAAAAACAAAACAAAACAAAAATGCCCAGACAAGCAATAAGAGACAAGAATCCTCCAAAAATAGAATTGATTTCATTTTTATTTAGGTATCAGGGAAATGTGGTCTCTTAAAAAAATTAGGCAAAGTTCTTTCTGTTTCTCTTTTGCAAAATAATTTAATGAGTATTGGCATACATTCTTCTTTGGATTTCTCTTTGGTCTGTTACAGTTCTGTGCTGAATCCAACTGCCTTGAACTGTTTTTGGTTGGGAGACATTTAATTACTGCTTCTATTCTCTTCTATTCTACTAGTGATTATTGGTCTGTTAAATTGCGTATCTTATCTTGATTTAACTTCAGTAAGTGGAGTAGATCAAAGAATGTATCCATTTATTTAGATTTTTCTAAGTTATTACAGATTTTCATAGTATGTCCTTATGCTCTCTGGATTTCCTTGGTATCTGTTATGTCCCCCTTTTCATTTCTAATTTGTTAATTTGCATATTCTATCTCTACATTCTAGTTAACTCGACTATGGTTTTGTCAATCTTACTGATTTTCTCAAAGAACCAACTCTTTGTTTCATTGATTCTTTGTATTGTTTTTGTTTGTTTGTTTCTATATTATTGATTTCAGCCCTGAGTTTGATTATGCCGTCTACTTCTTTTGGGTATGATTCTTTCCTTTTGTTTGTTTGTTTCTTTCTTTTTTCTCTCCTCCTCTCACTCTCTTTTTTCTTTCAGTTCTAGATCTTTCAGTTTTTCTGTTGTTACTAGTATAAGATCTCACCACTTGTGTGTGTGTGTGTGTGTGTGTGTGTGTGTGTGTGTGTGCACTTCATGCTATGAACTTTCCTCTTAGAACTGCTTTCATTGTTTGGGTTTCATAGGTTCAGGTTACATACCCAAACTTATATTCAATTTTATTCAGTTCTAAAAAGTTTTAAATTTCCTTCTTAATTCCTGTCTTAATCCATTTTTCTTTCAGTAGAGACTTGTTCAGTTTCCATGAGTTTGTAAGCTTTCTGTTGTTGATACCCAGCTTTAATCTGTGGTGGTCATTTATGATCCGGGTTTTTTTTTTTTTTTTTTTTTTTTTTTCAATTTTCTTATATTGGTAGAGACTTGCTTTGTGTCCAAATATATGGTCAATTTTGAAGAATGTTCCAAGAACTGCTGTTCTTTTGTGTTTGGGTGGTACATTCTATAAATATTTGTCAGGCCCATTTGGTTTATAGCATTAGTTAGCACCAGCATTTTTTCTGTTTAGTGTTTGTTGGAATGTTCTATTAGTGAGAATGGGGTATTGAACTCTCCCACCATCAGTGAGGGTCGATATGTGATCTGAAGCTGCAGTCGCGTTTCTTCTACAAACTGGGGCTCATTTGTATTTGGTGCACAGCTGCTAAGAATGTCAATGTCCTCTTGATGGGATTTCCCTTTGATGAGTATTGTCTCAGCTTGGTTATGACAACAACAACTCTTATAAAGGAAAACATTTAATTTGAGGCTGGCTTACAGTTTCAGAGGTTTAGTACATTATCATCATGGTAGGAAGCATGATAGCATCTAGGCAGACATGGTGCTGGAGAAGGAGCCTCTTCTAACCTCAGCAAAGGTCTGAATAATCTTTTCATGGTAAACAGTGGAAAGGTTATGATAAGTTTTTGTTTTACAGCAAGAAGGAATTCAAACCTGTATCTTTATGAATTCATTTCTGTTCTGTTTCACTTGCTCAGACCTTCAGAGAAAACAGCCACTGTCTACACAGTCAACTATGTCAACACCGCCAACATGTCACCAACACACCGTCTTCATGCTAGTTACAAAAGCTGTTTCTTTCCATCTCTGATCAGGTTTGGACAAAGAAAATGTGAAAATTTTTTTTTCATTTGCTATATTCTCAATATAACAGCCCAACAGAATCACCTTCAACTGATTATCTTCCAATTTCTAGATGAAAAAAGTATTAATAGCTTTGGTAAATATGTTACATTGAGGACAGAGAGCTAAACCCAGTTGTAGGGTAAAGCCTAATTTACAAACTCAGTGAATGCTTGATGGAATCAAGAGGAAATGAGCTTCTTGTCTGCAGGCTCAGGTGATGCCCTAATATGCTGAGCACAGGGGCAGACCTACATTGATCATACAGGAGATGAATGTGCACAAAACTCAGTTTCGTACTATGTAAGGAATAGTGAAATATGCTGGGCAGTGTGTAGAGGGTGAAGGGGAGCATTTTTCCCTACTTTATCTAGATTCTTAATTGTTAGAGACTTGCATCAAGCGTGACATTCTTCTCGTCTTACCCAGGCTCTCAACCTGCTTCTGGAAGGTGAAATAGCTCATTGATAGGTGAGTTCAGAGTGTTCATAGGGTTAAGGGATGCAGTTTACTAAGCTCCAAAGGACCAAACAAGATGAAATGCTAATGATTGGATTAAAAATTGTCTCTAGTGTTTAGTTTTAAGACATGTTTTACTGTGTGCCATGCGTGTGCAGTGCCCTCAGAGGCCAGAGAGGGTATCAGAATCCCCTGGACCTGGAGTTACAGACAGTTGGGAGTGCTGAAAATCAAACTTGGATCCTCAGAAAGAACATCCAGTGTTCTTTTCCACTGAGTCATCTCTCCTACTCTCGAGTCCATTTGAGGCAGAGTTCAGGTTAAAAGGAGGATCCTAGGGAGGAGGATTAATTCTCATTCAGAAGGCAAACAGGATGGACACAGGAAGTGGCAGAAGAGAGGGAACAGGATAGGAGCCTCTGAAAGACTCCACCCAGCAAGGGATTGAAACAGATGCAGAGACTCACAGCCAAACTTTGGGCAGAGCACAAGGAGTCTAACGGAAGAAGTGGGGCAGAAGGACATGGAGGGGACAGGAGCTCCACAAAGGCGCTAACAAAGCCAACAAATCTGGGTCCTGCAGAGACTAATGCACCAACCAAGGACCATGTGCAGAGAGGAACTAGGCCCATTGTTCAGATGTAGCACGTGGTAGCTCAGTTCCTTAGTAAGGAGAGCAGGGGCTGTCTCTGACATGAACTCAGTTGCCTGTGCTTTGATAACTCCCCTTAGCAAGTTGACCTTGCCAGCCCACAAAGGGAGAGCACCCAGGCAGTCCTGATGAGACCTGATAGGCTAGCATCAGCTAGAGGAGGAGGACTCTCCCTTTCAATGGACTGTGGGAGGGGGTGGAGGGAAAGAAGGAGGGAGGGACCGGGAGGAGATGAGGGAGGGGGCTACAATCAGGATGTAAAGTGAATAAATTGTAAAAAATAAAAAAATCTTTTGATTTATTAGTGTCATTTATTGTTAACTGTACATGTTTGTTAGCACGTGAACAATAGTGAAAACAAAGAGGCTTACACTTTGATGATGCAACATCACTGTACCAACTGAATGTGTTTTTTCTTCGACAACCACATTGAACGGTGAATTTAACGGCTCTTTACACTGGAACCAAGTGTTGGTTTTCATCACTTGGGTGATGTTCTTTGCCTTTATGTCGTACTCAAATTGCCTCAACCCACGGAAGAAGTAGAAGAACCCTAGAAGCAGAGAGGCTTGGTTAGTTACCTGGCATAGTGTAAACTGCTCCCCTGCGTTTCAGTTCTACGAAAGCAGACTCCAGCAACAGTGTAAAGAAAAAGGATGCTGTGGAATTACAGAGACGTGGTGGTTTGCTTTCCTCCTCCTCCGGGGGAGTCACTGAGGAGGAAGCTAAGCACAGGAGTCAAAGGCTTCTGGGTGTGCTAGTCAGGCCTGGCGTCTCAGTGAGGGAAAGGAAGGTCCCTCTGCATCTGTCCTTGGACCCTCCACCCTCATTTCTATATGTCCGCAACACTTAAAAACCCTATTTTAGGTTTTGGAGTTCTGGTTAGATATCAAGGAGATAACTGAAGTGGCACACAAATGTTTTCAAAAATTATTATTATTACCATTATTTGTGTGCATGCGTGTGTGTGTGTGTGTGTGTGCACATGCATATGTGTGTCTGTGTGGGTGTCTGCATGCCATGATGTATGCGTGTGTGTGTGTGTGTGTGTGTGTGTGTGCACATGCATATGTGTGTCTGTGTGGGTGTCTGCATGCCATGATGTATGCGTGGAGGTTAGAGGATGGCTTTGTGGATTTGGCTTTTCTCCATCCTCCTTCACATCCTTGATCTGGTGATTAAGTTTGGGTCATCAGGCAGAAACAGCTGGCACCTTTACACAATGAAGCATTTTACCAGTTCTCAAACAATTTTTTTTAGACCATCAGTTATTTCATGGCCCAGACCATTGTCTTTGAAAATCCACTATCTGGACTTTGTGCATTAAGTTACCTAAGGTTCTGGGCTGAGGATGTAGCAAAACATTTGCCTGGTGTAAGTGAAACATTCAATTCCACTCCCAGCACAAGTCCTAGCAAAGAACTTTAAACTAAATAAACCCCCAACCAATCAATAAAAACAAAAAACAAAAAAAAAACAAACAAAAACAAACAAAAAAAACCCAAAACTGCTAAATAGTCATTTAAAATGGTTTCACCCATAATCTTACTGCCTCAGATACTTGAAACACAGTTTTCTCATACATGAACTCTAAGCTTATGTATTTTAACTATATGTATATATTATTGTGTATATAAGATGTATGTATATGTCTATTTTGTATGTTTGGGAATAATTGTTCATCTTGTGAGTTTAGTCATCTCTCACTCAATAGAGGCTTTTTTAGGGACCCTTAGGTCCATAGTGACTAAAATTAATTTCGGTACTATTTACATAGATTTGAAATAGCATCTCAGGGTCCAACTCAGCACTTCCTGGTTCATTTTGATAATGTCTATGGGAGCAATGTTTATTGACCAGTGTATGCACTTGGGAATGGTAACGTTACACTAAACTTGAACTTGGGATGTCTTCTTTCCTTGTCTCAAGTGTGCACACAGTGGAAGCATTGGCACTCACCTTCATGCTGAAAGACCGCATCCACACGGAAGCCAACTCCCGGAAAGCACTTCCCTATCCTCTGTGGGATTCGTCTGTCCATGGCTTGTGCCACCTCATCATACCTGTGTGCAAAGGTTTCAGAGGCTTCTTTCTGCTTGATGTCTGTTTGGTGAGCTTAATCTTTTTATTGCCCAGTTTAGAGCCAAGCAGGGTTATGGGAACTGAGCAGGCCTGGCAGAGGGAAACATCTAATAGGACCAATTATAAAAAAAATGGTAGAGATCATGTTTGATTGAATCATTTGCAGTAGTGTGGTGTGTATGTGTGTGTGTGTGTGTGTGTGTGTGTGTGTGGCTCTCACATTTGTATGATAAGTGTTTTATCGGCTGAGCCATCTTTCCAGCTTCCATTTACCATCGTTTGAAAACAACAAGAAAAAAAAATGATTTGAGGGCTAAGATGTAGCTTTTGGGACAAGGGCAGAAAACCATCACCACCAACAAAATGATCAAAGAAAACGGCCACACTAACTGTCAGAATAGTTTTTTTCCCTAAGGATCATGTGAAGGTTCACCTTGCACTTCTTCTAGATTCCGACTGGCTGTGCTTCTGCCATTTAGAATTTGGTTGGCATCAATAGCTTTATTATTATTTTTAATTGAAGTTGGACCTTATTTAATAATGTCATCTTCCGGGGATGGACTTCACCCACTGGGAGACTGTACATTCGCTTTGTTTTGTCTGTGTTGGGGTGATGGCAGCACGGATGGCTTCCTCCCTAATTAAACAAGTGGTTAGTTAATACGGTTACCTCCAGCACCAGATGCCCACAAAAAAGAAAGTTTTCCTTGTGTCATGGTCACAGACAGCTGCATCAATTTTCTTCACACTTCTTGGGAAGCCGAGTGTGTGGATGGATTTAGGGTAATCAGGCAAGACAGCATACCCCCTGATCACCCAGAAATTTTCATCTAGAGAGAGAAAAGGGTATCTTCAGATGTCTTCTGCTCTTCATCTTTTTTTTTTTTAAACCCAAACTTTTTTTTTAAATTTATTTATTTATTATTTATACAGTGTTCTGCCTGCATGTGTGTCTGCAGGCCAGAAGAAGGCACCAGATCTCATTATAGATGGTTGTAAGCCACCATGTGGTTGCTGGGAATTGAACTCAGGTCCTTTGGTAGAACAGCCAGTGTTCTTAACCTCTGAGCCATCTCTCCAGCCCATCTGCTCTTCATCTTACTGGGAAAAAGATGACTCAGGGCATTTGAAAATAACCAGATACCCAATTCCTCTCAGCAATGAGCCCAGTATCCCATGCCTCTACTGTTCTTTTTTTCATGTTCCATTTGTTTTTATTTGCTAAATATGATAATCCCATAAAAGGGAACATAAAAGTGAGATAGTCTTTTCTTGGAAGAAAAAGAATGAAATTCTATAGTTTCAAAAAATATTTATTTACTTTGTGTGTGTGTATTTTGTCTGCCTGTGTGTTTGTATATCATGTGTGTGCTTGGTGCCTGCAGAGGCCTGAAGAGGGCATTGAATCCCCTAGCACTGAAGTAAGCCTCCATATGGATGCTGGGAATCAAACCAGATCCTCTGGAAGAGCAGCCAGTGCTCCTAATTGCTGTCCAGCTCTCAATTTTTATCATAAAAATTCCCTTTAGTGAATTTGGGGTGATGGAAATCATCACAGCCATAAAGAAAAGCCCATCTCCTTGTTATTTCTGAGAGGAAACTAAGTTAGGAGAGAAGCCCCAGCATTCAGCTCATGACTAAGATTGTATTGGGCTGAAATACCCAGTGTCCTGGTTAGGAAAGAGGAGAAAGAGGAACTGTGACAGGCAAGTTTACCTTTAAAAACAAGGATCTCATCTCTGGGGCTTTCATAGGCTGCTTGAAGACCAGCTGGCAGAGATGGCCAGAAGGAAGAAATCAGCTCAAACTCAACATCAGCAATGCCAGAGTAGAGGCGCCACAAGTGCCTGTGTTAGACACAAAACACCTCATAGATTTTGTCTGTCCACCAACACTCTGCACTCTTAGCTTTATCACTTTTTGTCATATTTATATTTATATGTGTGAATGCATGTTCACATATGTGGGGCACACACGTGAATGCATGTTCACATATGTGGGGCACACACGTGAATGCATGTTCACATATGTGGGGCACACACGTGAATGCATGTGTGGGCTATAGGTTGCCCTCGGGTGTCTTCTTCGATTGTTCTCTACTATGTTTAGTGAGGAAGATTCTCCTGCTGGTGTGCTGATAGGTGAGTGGAAGGCCTGAAGGTTGGTATATGCAGATTTCCAGGTGTACATACTCCCATCACTGCCAGCTTCAAGCAGATGTGATCTGATGTACAGAGTTCTATAACTCTACAATTGTAGGTTTAACAATAGGCTCCCGAAATGATCTCTAACTTGACGTTAAGACACTTTTGAGATTTGTATTCATTTGGCCAAGAAGTCATTGAAAATAGACTTTATGTCATACTATCTTGTAATTTAAATCTGCCTTATTTTATCTTTTGAGACAGGGTTTCTCTGCGTAGCCCTGGCTGTCCAGAAACTTGCTCTGTAGGCCATGCTGGCCTCAAACTCAGAGATCCATCTGCCTCTGTCTCTCAAGTGCTTGGGTTGAAGGTGTGTGCTACCACCACCTGTCTAAATTTGCTTTAAATATTTAAAATTAACTTACCAAACAATGTGTGTATATGGTAAAACATTTAAATAACATGTGTATTGTAAAATGTGAATGGCACATGTTCTCACAGAGGCCAGGACTTCAGTGTTTACCACCCATTCCTTTGAAAAGAAAAACCTTCAGAAGAAGTTGGAGTGTCAAGGGGATAGGTTTACCTGCCTTTAAAGAAAATTACTTCTCTGCGGAAGGTAGTGATAGCATCAAAATTCAAACTGGGGTCACAGGTGTATTCAGGGTTTCCATTTGGCTTGGTGGGTACGTTAGGTGGACTTCCTTCAATGAGAAAAAAAAGAGTATTCAGAAGGTACAGGAACTGTGTCCACACAAGGATGTTACCTAAGTACGTGTTTGCTCCACAGCAATGTTTCAGGAAGCAACCGCCTCAGTTTCCTCTCTGACAAGCCTTTGGCGTAGTCACCGTAGTCCTGTTCCATGATGCTTCTCACCATAGATGGACTGGATGCCTTCAACATCATCCTGAGAAAGGGGGTATTTGCGAGGATCCAGGGAGACGTAATTGGGAAACATCAAAGCTGTTTGATCACTGGAGTGAGAGAGCCCCAGAGAGTGGCCAAATTCATGAGCAGCCACAAGGAACAAGTTGAACCCTTAATGAAAACAGAAAACATGACTGTGTGAGTGAATGAAGAAGTTCAACACAGCGGGCTTGAGAAGACTTACGCAGAAATAGTGTTATTTAGCTGCCATGGTATTACATGCTTTTATTGCCAGGACTGAGAAGGCAGAGGCAGGCAGATCTCTTTGAAGTCAAGGCCAGCCAAGTTTACATGGTAAGACCCTGTCTCAGAAAGAAAAAAAAAAAACAAAACAAAACAACAGAAGAAACAGATAGTATTATTTTAAGAAACGGAGCCAGCGGTTTCGGGGATGCTTGACTGTATATGACCACCCTTATGTTCTTCTGTGGTCCTCCACCGACTGAACGATAGAGCCCTAGTTTCTTTTCCTAGCCCTCAACAATCTAGCCCTTACCCTTTTTTCAGCCACAGACACTTTGGCACAGCCCTCTGGCCTTTCTTCCCAACACTGTGCTGTCTTTCATGCCCCCTGGGATAAGTTCTTTCTATTTCTATGTCTTGTATCTCTGCCTGGCCTTGATCTCTGCCCACTGTATCGCTGAGTATGATCTTCAACTCCCGATCTGCTAGCCGTTACCTCCAAAGTGCCGGGTTTACCATATGCACTACCACCCCCAGTTCATTCAGTCCTGGGGATTGACCTCAGAGTTTTATGCAAACGAGAGAGAAGTCCTCCAGCTGACCGTCAGTGTCCTCTCTCTACAACTCTCCTCTACTCCAAAGGGATACAACACAAAGGGCAGACATCCCAGCAGAGCTCAGCTGAAGGCTATGCTTATCTTGTTCCTTGGAAAAACCAGCCTTGATGAACTTGGACTCCAACTCTGGCTTCTTTAATAATCCATCTCACACATCCTCCTTGGTAGAGGGCTTGAGGCAACGTGGGGAATAGCAAAAAATAACCCTAATTATTGGTTAAGGACAGTCAGGCAGCAAAATCTTCCATTTTTGCTTCTGGATATAAAAGTGAAGCCTGTTGGAGAAAGGTTACCAATCCTGAGTTTGACAAATGCTTTGGCCATTTTTTATAATTGATTAAGCACATATATGCTGGCCTTGGACCAAGATGGAAACCAAAGAAATGGTGTTATTTCTCAGTAGGAGGAAGATACACAGCAGACAAGTTCACCCAGCCTCTGAGTTTTCTGTAATGGTCCTCCTCCACACCCCTGTCTGTGATGCTAGCTCACGTGGCACTGACCATAACTCACCCTTGGTTCCCACTGTTGCCTGAAGCTCAGCCAGTGCTGACCTCTTGATCTGTCTCAGAAGCACTTGGGAGAAAAATAGCTTCATGTGCTCCAGCTGGGAGAGTGGACAGGGTTTGTAGAAACAAAAACCAACACAGGCAGGAGTGTTTGGACTCATGGACTCAGGAATGATCTTGAACCCCGTGTGCTGCCCTCCAAAAAGGCCATGACCTATACTTCCCTGGTACCCTGGAGGCCAGACCTCCACCCCAAACTCTTGAGTCAGTGATCGGGATGAAAATAGTGAGAGCCGGCACTTCTTCCGAGCCTGCTCCTTTCTTAGTAAACACAGCGTTACTACTGTGAAGTTTGGGTGTTCTGTTTGAAAGATGACAGCATGCCAAAGCTGGAGAGATTGGTCAGCACCCAAGAGTGCAGGTTGCTTTTTCAGAGGGTCTGACTGATTCTCAGAACTCACAAACTCCTGTTCCAGGGCATCTGAAGTCCTCTTCTGGCCTCTGAAGGCATCAGTGCACACAGGTGACACACAGAAAGCAAATTACTCACACACATAAATCCAAACAAAACATGTCAGTGCTACTCAGGCCCATCAAAGAAACAACATCAGCTCACTTGCTTTAAAGGACTAGACCAAATATAAGGACTAGAGCCTAATTCCTCTGCAGCTGGGGGCAGGTTAGTAGAGAGAGGCTGCTTTCTGGCCCATAAACCCCAAAGTCTTCTTTAACCTGAAGCTTAAAACCACCAGCCCTCTTAAGTCTTCCTTCAGTCTTTAAGCTACAGGTAGCTCCAGCCATTGGCTCAGTCTGCAGCCTTGTGCTGAGAATGGGGCTTAAAGCTTTATACATCACACAGGATCACAGACAGCTGCAAGGCTGGGACTTCGGAGCACGTCTCTGGGTTTCACAGAACACACCTTGCATAGCTCTGTGTGCACAGTGGACTGGCATTCAGTGTGGAAATTCACAGGGCTGTGTTAATGAGTGCAGGGCTAAATGGCAAACGCTGTTCTCACGCAGGACCACGAACGCTGCAAGCATGCTGTATGGAGAAGATGACCAGAGCACAGCTATTGTCAGTGGCAGTTGGTCACTTTGCTAGTGTGTTGTGAGAATATAGAAAACTATGTGACAAATTAGGAGATCTGGATTTGAAAGGCAGCTACACTGTACAGTGATTCTTTCCAGAGGTCCTTTAGATTGATACAATGTTCTCATAGTGAAAATAAGACTCACCGTCCCCATCCTTGGCTGTCCAGTTTTCATCTTCATCAAAGTGAGTGTCACCACCTAGACCCAGACCAGGAGGAAAGGCATGGCCGAGGACTCCCAAAGGACCGTCAAAATAACGAGGACACCAGCCATGGGCTGAGATACAGTTGGTTGGGAGAAAGGTCAGCTTCCTGTGATCTTAGAAGAAATCGCCACCCCCTTCCAGATGCAAGCCTTACCTCCGGTCCTAAAGGCTATCATGATGTCTGCAATACCCCTGGAGACCTTGGTGAATGTCAATGGAGTGACCTTGCTCCAAACTTCTAGAGCTTTCTGAATAGCCTCATCCACATCAGCCCGGGCCATATCAGGAGTGTAGTTCATTATTCTGAAAAATAAGGCAAACTTACACACACACAGCAGTTTACTAGGCATGGGCTATAGTTACCTGTCATTGCACTGTTCTTTAACATTTGCTGCCACTTTATTTAAATGAAGGAGGCTTACATAACCTAACTTGGCGTTTCCTTTCTCTTGCTATAATAAAATAAACACATTGACCGGATGCAGCTTACAGGAGGAAAGGGTTTCTTTGGCTTACACTTCCGGGTCATGGTTCATCTCTGGGGAACTCAGGCGGAACCTGAAGCACCACAGAAGAACAATTCTTGTTTGGCTCACTCTCAGGCTTATGTTTAGCTAGCTTTCTTCTACCCGTCTGTCTGTCTATCACCATCATCTATTTATGTGAGGTGTATGCGTGCGGGTATGTGCCCTTGAGTGTTTGTCTGTGTACTACATGTGTGTAAGGGCCAGCAGAACTTGGATACCTCTGATCTGGAGTGCCATATGGTTCTGAGCTGTCATGTGGATACTAGGAATTGAACTTGGCTTGTCAACAGGAGCATAAAAATTCTTAACTAACGAGTCAATTATTTTGCTCCTTAGCTAGCTTTCTTTTCTTTTTTTTCATTAAATCTCTTGTATCATTTTATTCTTAAATAGCTGAGGACAAAAGCCTCTTTAAACTGGGACCTATTCAGGATTAGAGCTGACAACTCTAACACACACACACACACACACACACACACACACACCACACCTCAACTACCACCACACACACAATCACACCCAAACTATCCCAAACACCCCGTACACCGACAGCCATACACAAACACAAATGCCATCCACCCCAGCCCCCACACCATCCACCACCCCCCCACAGTCTTCTCATCTTACTGCACATCTCATGGTGCAGCCAGAGCACTGTCGCCCACGGTAGTGCTTCCCGTCCTGAGCCCACTCTGGGGAAGAAAGCCCAGAGACTGGAACCTGCCCTCTGCAACACTGGCTGCAGGCCATCGCCTTTCGATTCCGTCTCTCTGTGGTTAAGGTGGGAGTAGCAGTACTGCCCACGGCAGAGCTCCCATGTGGGGATGGAATAACGTGCACTTGGGAGGTCTCGGTTACATGAGCCATTATTCTGGCTGCATGTTCGAGGTTATTTGGGTTAGTTCGTGCAGGTTGGTAGAAGCATTACCTGTAGGTAAGACTGTGCTTCCTCCACCCGGGGAGTGTGTAGCCATACTGCCCCACATCGGGCACACCACACCTCGGCACCTTCATGATCTCAAGAGTGGCTGAGTCCAGTTTTCCGGTCACTGCCAACCCAAAAAATGCCTGCATTTCCCGAATTTTGCCATCTAAGAGACTCCTGTTCTTGCCTTGGACAAGATGGCTTCCTTCTATTTCAAGAGAGTAGAACTGGTTGAGATACGCCTGACAAAGAAAGAAAAAAAAATGACACGGGCTACAGGAGAGCAAGCATTCTCCTCAAGTGAACAAAGTGGCCTCAAGTCTCCTTTGGCAGCAGGGAGGATAAGGAAGAAATAAATAACAAGGGGATGGGAAAGGCAAGATGCAGAGGGGGAAGAAAGGAGCCACTATTGACTCTTTCAGTGCCAGGAGTCTGTTGATTTATGAGTGACTAGAGTCAGCCAAACCATGGTCCACAAAACACCCATCCTCCACCGAGGGCGTGGCCCCTGCCAGGTGCAGACACTGCTACATGATTTACTGTTCCTTTCATCTTGAAATTTTAGAAGGCAGCAGAGGTGATTATCTCCTTTGCAAACTTACGTGATTTAACCAACATATGACAGACTAACTGGACTTTCAGAAGGAATTGCTAAAGCCACATGCTTTTTCACACACACACATATGTACATGTGTATGTATGTATGTATATGCAGATGTACATTTGTGTATCTCTCTCTGTACACATACACACACACAAACAAACACATATATGTGCCTAAAGAGATCCAAATGATAGATTATTGTGGTCTGCTGTCTTGAAAAATGTATTTATAGAGATTTTCACGCATGTAAACTGTTTCTTTCTTCTCTCACACTGGTCTCTTCCTGACCACTGTTTAAAGGTGCAGTAAACGCACTCTCCTCTACACTGCTCCTCATACCCAGTTCATGTCCTTGGAGCCGGACACATGGCAAGGATCTTATTCTTCTGAGAAGCTCTGGGACTCTGCAGGAATTTGCTGTCTTGCAAGGTCCCTAGAGAAGCTATGAAAGGAACATTTTATTGCTAGTTGCTATTCGCATGCACTGAGTTCCTACCTGGGCCAGCTGGTTGTCTTCCTCATTTTTGTCCTTTAGGTCGGGAGGAAAGGCAGAGGAAAGTGTTATAAAATTAAACACCAGAGGCAGAAGTTGCTTCATTCCTGTCTCTTTCGCTAAAGCTTGTTCCTGTTAGCTTGGCATTTAGAAAGTCCACAGTGAGACGTGGCATGAGTATTCATTTAATTAATAACAGCGAAGGACACTTGCCATGAAGTGTCTCATGACATTTCCCCCTTAGATAAGCCTGGATTATGCAACCAGAGTCTGTAATTGTTTATTCAGCATGCTGCTCACGTTTGAAACTGAATGTATCACATAGCAAGGTTCCCAAGTCAGCTTGCTCTTCTCAAGATTGATAGTTTTCAACAGATAAGTTGTTACGGATTTTGAAATAATTTTCTCTGGCAGGAAACGCTAGCATATCTTGGTAGTGTGATGTGAAAAAATGGTTGAGTCAGGAACCAGTTGAGTTAAATACTGCATTGTGTGCTGTGACTGGCTTCCATGAGTTCTGGGGGACCTAACTCTGGTCCCGCACTGGCACAGCAACTGCTCTACCACCGAGCCATCTCCCTGCCTCTGTATCTTTAGTTGTGAGGAGTGCGGTCTAGTTAGATCTGGAGAAATTGTTTATTTATTATCATATATTGTAGTTTTGTATTTTAGTGTTTATGTAATATGTCTTCTTTGTGTCGATGATGTTAAACATTCTTTCTTTTAAATTATTTTTTACATCCTGACCTCAGTTTCCCTTCCACTCTCCCAGTCTTTCTCCCTACTTCTGTTCGCCCAATATGTGAAACATTCTTATCTTGATTTTTTTTTAAACCAGGATTGCCTCTGGTTTCTCAAACTTTTTGTTTGGTCTCCGTTTTTCACATTGCAAACTTCTGAATGCTTGGAGATTCTGGGTTGTGCCATCTGCTTGGAACTTTGGAGAAACAAAGGAACCTGGAATTTCGTCTATGCAAGGATGGGTCTGGGGAGCTGGAGACCTCCCTGGTAGGAGGCAGGGTGGGTCTTAGGCCTCCACCGGCTGGGATGAGATTTGGTGGAACACAACAGAAAAACGAACAATAGCAGATGGTTAATAAAACTAACGTTTATGTTTTCCTCATGAAACAGCAGCCTCAGTTTGGTAGTCTGTGGCTTTAAGGATGACTCACTCTACATTTTCAGGGGCTGTGTGGTTTCTCAAGAGATAGCCATTGCACCTGCAGCAATGCAGGCAGCACAAAATGAGGAAGGAGGAAAAGGCAATTATTGGTTTTTATGTGGGGGAGGTTGAAGCAGGGTTTCTCTTTGTAGCCGTAGCTGTTCTGGAACTCCCTCTGTAGACAAGGCTGGCTTCATACTCAGAGATCTGCCTGCATCTGCCTCCCGAGTGCTGGGATTAAAGTCATGAGCCACCACCAACCAGTTAGAAAAAGGCAATTCTTAATATCCTTTGGGAAATTCCACACAATATTTGGCTTACACATTTGGGGTAGGAATGAGGGACATGCCACCCCGTCTGTAGGGAAGGCTGTGAAGTCTTGCCTGTGTGCAACCTAAAACTGGGTTGCAAAAGGAGTGGAGAATGCCAGGGTAGCCACACTGAGGCCTCCCCAGGGCCAGCATCTGTAGATCTACTTTCCCAGACTGCTGTGTTTCCCCAGGTTCCCATTGCCATCTCCCAGATGCAGATCTGTGGAAGACACCTTTGATGCCCAGCGTCACTCCTCCAGCACAACACTGGTTTGTGCCATTCTCCTTCTCGTGAGAAACTATGAGTCTTTCTGCCCTTGGGAAGACACAGAGTTGCCAGATTAGTTTGAAATATAGCTCGGAAGTATAGGAATTTAACACCCTAAAAATAATCCTCTCCCTATAAGGCTTGAGAAATGGTGAGGGATTTTCCTACTTCTGGTATATAGTATTCTGTAGGATTCTCAGTAGGTCCTGGTGGCAACAAAGACCAATCCCCGTGGCAGAAGCCTTTAGGACACATACTGTACTGAATTAATTTTTCCTCCTTTTCCATGTCATTGCGCCGCAGGCTGCCCCCTTTTATTACTGGAATCATGCCGCTCTCCCAAAATAACTGCACCTTTATTTCTAAATAAATTCAAAATAAACACAGGGGAATCTCATTGTTTAAAATCTAAGCTTAGTTTTTTTTGCATCTCTTGTGCTCACATAAACGTGACAGCTGGAAAATGCCTGTGATTCTGAAATGTGGCAAACAAAATGGCAGGAACTGAGTTCTCATCTTACAATGTAAGGATGGTGTTAGGGTCAACAGTTTATCATGAGCAGCTCACAGAAATAGCAGATATCAGGCACAAAGGAACCCCCTGCTTTTATAGCTTTAAAAACTGCCTCACCAGGGTGTTTTAGAAATAGGGCATCTGAAATCAGCTGTGCTTGACAGTGGGATAGGTGGGTAATGGGCTCTGCCTTTACTGGCTCGCCTCCCACAGTAGAGAGAGCAAGGAGTGGCCTCCTCTGCTGCTGCAAGGGAAGATGCCTCGGGATCTCCTGCAGGCAGGCGGCTGACCTGACTCTGCGTTGCTTTCTTTTCTTTAGTGTGGGTGTCAGTGCACCCTGAACTTGATGGTGGCATTTCTTTTTCGTTATTGTTGTGTTTTGTTTTTGTTTTTTTAAAATCCTGCCCAGGCAGCAACACTCCCCAGTAGTCATAAGGGCTGACTCACTGTGTTGGCTTCCTTGCGCTTTTCTAACAAAGAACACATATTCTGTAGAGCACAAAAAACAAATTTATTTATTTATTTTTTTTCCACAAAAGCCAGAAAACAACATCAGCAAGTGTTTCAGTTCTGGAATCTGCTTCCTGAAAGGAATGGAGCCTTCTTGGCGCCTTCCTATCTGCCAGTGCCTGGGGAATTATTGGCAAATAGCTGCATCACTCTGCCATGAGCTATGCCTCTGCTGACTCTCCCTTAACTGCCTCAGATTCAAACATGTCAGGCAAATGTTTTATCTCTGAGTTATGTCCCATCCCTCTCCCCTTTCTCTAAGAATACATATACAGGCTTAGGGCTCACCCTAACCCTGTCGAGAGCCATTTGTCACTTACACATAATTAATTAGATCCACAAAGACTCTGGTTCTAGAAAAACATATGAGGTTATGACTTCAATCTATTTTTTTTTCTGGCATGAAGAAGGACAGGATTCAACCCACAATATATATTTTCCATATTTATTTTGGAAGGGATGAAATAACAGCATTTATTCTGTAAAGACAGGGAGTCATCTCTCTGTGTTTATAATCCTTATGTGTAATGAAATTCCAGTGCTAGATTCCATATTTGAAAAGATTTAGAAGGATTTGAAGTCAGATCAGCTGGTAATAAAACATGAGGTTTAGAGGGCAGAAGAGCAGACAATGGGCTGGCGAATGTCAAGGGGATGAACGGGTTTGCTTTCTCTTCGCGATGTGTTCGTTCTGATGTGTCGGAAGGTGCAGAAAGAATCATCCGATCCCAAGAATGGAAGATTGCAAACACCTGTTCTTTGAGGATGGCTGTGGCGTTAGTTATGACTGAGGAAAGTTTGGGCAGGACACATGGGATGAATACACGGATTGCGTTTCCCTTTTGCATTCATAGAGGGGATGCAAAGACATAGATTTTGTTCAACTTTATGTGCAGTTAAGCCATAAATTGCTTCTTGCCACTCTCGTGACTCTGTGACTGTTAAGATTAAATGCAAAATATTGTGGTCCACTGAAGAAGAGGAAGAAGGCTGTAAGAAAGAGACAAGTCTCCAGGTTAGCTTGTAGATCTCAGACATCTGAGTGAGTTCCCACAAATACACCAAACAGAATATACAAAATGTAACTTTGCTGTTTTAAAAAGGTAAACAAGCTCTAGAAAAAAAGAAGCAGACACACCCAAGAGAAATAGACAGCTGGAAATAATCAAACTCAGGGTTGAAATCAATAAATTAGAAACAAAGAAAACAGTTCAAGGAATCAACAAAACCAAGAGCTGGTTCTTTGAGAAAATCAACAAGAGAGACAAAGCCTTAGCTAAACTAACTAAAAGGCAGAGAGACACTATCCAAATCAACAAAATCAGAAATGAAAAGAAGGACATAACAACAGACACTGAGGAAATCCAAAGAATCATTAGGTTTTACTTTAAAAGCTTGTGTGCCACAATATTTGAAAATCTAATTGAAATGGAATATTTTCTTGATGGATTCCACTTACCAATATTGAATCAAGGTCAGGTAAATAAATTAAACAGTCCTATATCCCCTAAGGAAATAGAAGCAATCATGAAAAGTCCCCCTTCCAAAAAAAGCCTAAGGCCAGATGGTTTCAGTGCAGAATTCTACCAGTCCTTCAAAGAAGGGCTAACTCCAATACTCTTCAAACTATTCCACAAAATAGAAACAGAACATTACCAAATTCATTCTATGAAGCCACAGTCACCTTAATACCTAAACCACACAAAGACCCAACAAAGAATGAGAACTTCAGACACATCTCTCTTATGAGCATTGACACAAAAATACTCAATAAAATCCTCACAAACCAAATCCAAGAAAACATTAAAAATACTAGGATCAGAAGGAAGGAGAGGAAGACTTCCCCTATTATTGGACTTGGGGAAGGGCATGCATGGAGAATGGGAAGGGAAGGTGGGATTAGGAGGGAGGAGGGTGGGGTTTTGGGGGGGATACAAAATGAATAAAGTGTAATTAATAAAAATTAAAATAAAAAATAAAAATAAATCATTCACCATGACCAAGTAGGCTTCATCCCTGGCAAACAGGGGTGGTTCAATATACAGAAATCCATCAAAGAAATCCACCATATAAACAAACTGAAGGAAAAAAAAATCACATAATCATTTCCTTAGATGCCAAAAAAGGATTTGACAAAATCTAACACCCATTCATGTTTAAAGTCTTAGAGTGATCAGGGATACAAGGCATATACCTAAAAACAGTAAAGGAAATATACAGCAAAGCCTATAGCCAACATCAAACCAAACAGAGAGAAACTTAAATCAATTCCACTGAAATCACAGACAAGACAAGGCTGCCCACTCTCTCTGTATCTCTTTAACATAGTACTTGAAGCCCTAGCTAGAGCAATAAGACAACTAAAGATCAAGGGGATACAAATTGGAAAGGAAGAAATCAAAGTATCACTATTTGCAAATGACCCCCAAAATTCTACTAGAGAACTCCTACAGCTGATAAACACCTTCATCAAAGTGGCTAGATAAAAAATTAACTAAAAAAAAAAAAATCAGAAGCCCTCCTGTATACCAAAGACAAATGGGCTGAGAAAAAAATTAAGGAAACAACGCCCTTGACAATAGCCACAAATAACATAAAGTATATTGGTGTGACTCTAACTAAGCAAGTGAATGAAAAAAACTTCAAGTCTCTGAAGAAAGAAATTGAAGAAGATATCAGAAGATCGAAAGATCTCCCATGCTCATGGATCAGTAGGATTAACACAGTGAAAATGGCCATCCTACTAAAAGCAATCTACAGATTCAATGCAATTATCATCAAATTACCAACACAATTCTTTACAGACCTTGAAAGCGCAGTCCTCAATTTCATATGAAAAAAAAAAAATCCCAGAATTTCTAAAACAACCCTGCACAATAAAAGATCTACTGGAGGTATCTCTATCCCTGATCTCAAGCTGTACTATAGAGCAACAGTAATAAAATATGTGTGGCATTGGCATAGAAACAGACTAGTGGATCAATGGGATTGAATCAAAGACTCAGAAATACACCCAAATACTTAGTTGATTTTTGACAAAGAAGCCAAAACCACACAATGGAAAAAAGTTAGCATTTTCAACAAATGGTGCTGGTCTAACCAGATGTCTACATGTAAACAGATAAATAAATGCAAATAGATCCATATTTAGCACCCTGCACAAAACTAAAGTCCAAGTGGATCAAAGACCTCAACATAAGACCAAATACACCAAATCTGTTAGAAAAAAAAAAAAAGTGCGGAAGAGCCTTGAAATCATTGGCACAGAATAAAACTTTCTGAACATAACACCAACTGCTCAGGCTCTAAGATCAACAATCAATAGATGGGACCTTGTGAAACCGAAATGATTCTGTAAAGCAAAGGACACTGCTGTCAGAACAGAATGACAGCCTAGAGATTGGGGAAAGACCTTCACCAACTCCATGTCTGACAGAGGGCTGATATCCAAAATATATGAAGAACTAAAGAAGTTAAACACCGACAAACTAAGTAATCCACTTAAAAATGGGCCACGGAGCTAAACAGAGAATTATCAACAGAGGAATGTTGAACGGCAGAGAAACACTTAAAGAAATGCTCAATGTCCTTAGTCATCACGGAATTGCAAATCAAAAGGACTCTGAGATTTTTACCTTACACCCATCAGAATGGTTAAAATAAAAAACTTAAGTGGCAACACATGCTGGAGAGGATGTAGAGAAAGGAGAACCCCGTTGCTGGTGGGAATGCAAACTTGTACAACCGCTTTGGAAATCAATCTGGTGCTTTCTCAGAAAATTAGGAATAGTGCTATGTCAAGATCCAGCTATACCAGTGTTGGGCATATATCTGAAAGATGTTGAACCATACAACAAGGACATTTGCTCAACCATGTTTGTAGGAGCTTTTTTCGTAGCCAGAAACTGAAAACAACCTAGATGTCCCTCAGCTGAGGACATGGATGCAGAAATTGTGGTACATTTACACAATGGAATACCACTCAACAATTAAAAACAAGGAAATCATGAAATTTGCAGGCAACTGGTGGGATCTAGAAAAGATCATCCTGAGTGAGGTATCCCAGAAGCAGAAAGACACACATGGTATATACTCACTTATAAGTGGATATTAGACATAAAATATAGGATAAATATACTAAAATATATAGTCCTAAACAACACAGTGGACCCTAGGGAAGATGCTTAATCCTCATTTAGAAGGGCAAACATATAGACATCAGAAGTGGGAGAAGACAGGGAACAGGACAAGAACATACCACAGAGGGCTTCTGAAAGAATCTATCCCGCAAGGTATGGAAGGAGATACTGGGGACTCATCTCCACTTTGAGCAGAGTGCAGGAAATTTATGGAAGAATGGGGAGATAGAAAGACCTGGATGGGACAGGAGCTCCACCAGGTGTCCAACAGAGCCACAATATTTGGACCCAGGGGGACATGCAGAGACCAATAGTTCAACCAAGGACCATGACCCCTTGCTCTTATGTATCTTATAGGAAGCTCATTCTCCATGTGGGTTCCCTAGTAAGGGGAGCAAAGGTTGTCTCTGACATGGACTCAGTGACTGGCTCTTTGATAACCTACTCCCAGGAAACAGCTTTGCCAGGCCACAGAGGAAGAGGATTCAGCCAGTCCTGATGAGATCTGATAGGCCAGGGTCAGATAGTAGGGGAGGAGGACCTCCCCTATCAGTGGACCGGGGAGGGGTAGAGGGGGAGAAGAGGGAGGAAGGGTGGGACTGGGAGGAGATGAGGGAGGGGCTACAGCCAGGATACAAAGTAAATAAATTGTAATAAATAATAAATCAATAACTAATAAAAAAAAACAAGGTAAAATTTTTTTTGTTAACCTTTTTTTCTACTTACAGTCCTGCAGGAAAACTGCATCAACTCTACAGTTTATTCCTGGGAAAGTGCTTCCTATGCTTTTGGGATAACCTGGATCCATGGATCCTCTTTGATTGTCATATCTAATGAGAAAAAAGTATCACATGATTTAAAAAACAGTATATATTATGACATCCTGCTTTCTATTTGTATATGTTACAAAGTACTCTCTTAGACATATTTACACTAAATCTGTGTCCCATTGGCTAAGATTGGGAACGCTTAACTTCTCTACCTAAGGCTATTTTGTTTTAAAACACAGAGGTGCCATTGATTTTAAATCAGCATGCTGATTGGTGATTAGCAGTTATTTCCCAAAAGCAGAGCCTTTATTTTTGAAGCATTTTATTTAGTTGGTAAATTAAGCATAATTATATGTATGTGTGTACATGTGTATATAATGTAAAAGAATGCATTGTTTTATTAGTATTTTGTTAGCATGTAAAATAATGAGCTTCATTATGACATGTTTACACATGTATCATTGTTTATTCATGGTCAAGTCTCCATTGGCCTTCCTTCTAGCCCCATCCATCTGTCCTCTTCCTCCCTACAGACCACCTGTCTTTGACTTTCATGCTTTAATAACTTTCTCTTGTTTACCAAAATCTGCAAATATGTGGGAAACATTCATTTGAGAATGTCAGAACTCAACTCATAGGAAGAATTGCCTCTCTTCTTTCCCTGTATGCCACCCTAGAGCTGAATGAGGATGTGAAACATCTCATGATACAGAATACTCCATATATCTGTGTAGGTATCTTCTGTGATAAAAGTGAAAGATTAAAGACATGTAGCATCATCCTGTGATAAAGACTATGACCTCATTAGGCTGTCAGAAACCATGTAGATTTAAAAGTCTTCAGATGTCCGTGTTAACGGTTTGCACACAGGGCAGAGAAACACAGCTTTTTCACTTTAATGGAAAGACTCATTCTCCTTACCTCCAGCACTCCTTGTTTATGAAGAAATACGTCTTCCCTCCATAGGAAACAGCTGCGTCAATGGCTTGGACACTGCTCGGGAATCCAAAGCTGGATATATCCTTCGGGTAACCTTGCTGAAGGTCATAGCCACTTAGGACCCAGTACTGTCTGCCTGCCAACAATTCAGGAAACATCCTTAACAAAGCTCTGCCTTTCTATGCCAGCACTTTGCGATCCCCACAGTAGTGAAAATGGAGCAGATAGTCTGAGAAAGATGAAAGCGCCAAAGTGGAGCTCCTGAGTGCAATGGTAGCCCTAAATCGTTGCTCTCTGCACCTGAAAAACTCCAAACATTACAGCCTGATGTTCACGGTTCCCAAACCACATATCTTGCCTGATGTGACTCTTGTGTAGGAACTAAATCACAGCCTTGAGATATCTTAGAAAACCATATCTATGATGAGGGCAGAGAAATACTGAAGATGGTCTCAGGAAGTAGTATTTGTTGAGGACAATACTAAGACCTAATGAGGGTCCAGCCTGGGCAAGTTCATGCAGCCATTTGTGATCATGTGGGGCCTAAGCCTGGACTCCTGGCAAGAGCCTGGCTAGCAGCATGCTTTTCCTGTCCTTTCTGAAAATGCTATGGGGCAAAGAGAAGTCCTGCTCCACCCTGAATGTTACCTTTAAATAGGAAAACTTGGTCTCTATCAAAATCCTCATAAGCAGCCTGAAGGCCATTGGGCAGGAAGGGCCAGAATAGAGAGATGAAATTGAGGTCAACTTGTCTCAGCTGGGGATGCCGTCTCCAGAAGTACCTAAAGGAGCATAAGGACACACACACACAGACACACATACACACACACACACACACACACACACGCAAAAAGAGAGAGAGGGAGAGGGAGAGGGAGAGGGAGAGGGAGAGGGAGAGGGAGAGGGAGAGGGAGAGGGAGAGGGAGAGGGAGAGGGAGAGGGAGAGGGAGAGGGAGAGGGAGAGGGAGAGGGAGAGGGAGAGGGAGAGAGCTGTTGGCTTATGATTCTTGACTACAAATGATCCTTGCCTGGTTTCTTTAGTATATAAATGTGTAACAAGCATGATTCACGCAGGACCCTAGTTTATGGTAGTGATATCCATCTGGTGGTCCCTGGACAGTGTTGGAGGTCACAGGCCCCATCTTATTTGATCTTGGGTGGCGCCACAGCCTCTTCTTAGCACAACAAACCTAACATGCTTAGGATCTTCCAGCCTTTAACAAGTTTAACACTGACAATCTCTAACGATGTCAGAAGTGCTTGAGGATGTTTCACGACATCTAGAAACCACTAGGAATTCCAAGAAGATACCTATCTATTGGGTCAAAAGGAAAGCTGAGTGACATGTTTCATTAGCCTCCAGTTTTAAGGTCTGACAAACAGAGATGTACAACGAAGGGGCAGCTCAAATTTATACTTGTCTTTAAAGAAGTAAATCTCCCCACGGAGTGTGGTGATAGCATCGAATCTCAGGTGAGGATCACAGGCTGTGGGGGTGCTGGGCCCAGTAGGTTGGATAGGGTTGTTTGAAGGTCCTGGGAAATAAAAACATTTAATAAGTATAAGCCCCATGCCTGTGGTACACTTCAAATACTTTGGAAGGCAGAGTGTCTTTCTTTCCTTCCTTCCTTCCTTCCTTCCTTCCTTCCTTCCTTCCTTCCTTCCTTCCTTCCTTCCTTCCTTCCTTCCTTCTTTCTTTCCTTCCTTCCTTCTTTCCTTCCTTCCTTCTCCCCATATCTCCTTCTTTCTTTTCCTTTTTATTTTTCTCGAGACCAAGTCTCACTGTGTAGTTGAAGCTGCCTTCATGCGTTCATGGTTCTCTTGGCTCAGCCTCCTGACTGTTAATATTACAGATATTTGTCAACAGGCCTGCCCTTTAGCCTTTTCTTTAAGGTAGAAATAGACATCTAATAAGTTAAAAACCAAGACGTATTGAAATCACACCAGAGGCTCAGCCCCACAGGCCTCTGTTGCCAATGCTATACTTATTCCTGGTGACTTTCAGAGATTAATTTGAGCTTCTCTGGTGGACAGAATGCAGCGACTCCAAAGGAGAGAGCTTGTGTGCCGGACTTATGGAGACCAGCTCTCGTTGCACTGTGTTCTACCATGTATCCACACAACCTTACCGTAGAGTGTCTGGATGCCATTGATATCATCTTGAGGCAGTGAGTAGGTGCTGGGGTCCCTGTAAGCATAGTTTGGGTACATCAAGGCACCAGGATCAGTGGAGTGAGAGAGTCCCAGGGAATGTCCAAATTCATGAGCAGCCACAAGAAACAGGTTGTAATCTGAAATGCAAGAATATAGGGTGGACACTTTAATGGCTCCACAGGTGGTGAAAATATGATCTCAAAGGATGTTGCTTTGAGGCCAAAACTGCCCAGGAAGGAGACTGTTATGTACTCATCTCTTTCCTTTTCTAGTCAGGTACGTAAAGTGCAGCAATGAGGAGACATCAAGGTAGAAACCACAAAGCTGTTATCAAATCTCAGAGCTGATAAATCTGTCTTTATCCCAACTCCCACATTTTATAGATATGGAAGGTCGGTGAAATGGTGGAAGAGCTACGGATCTCAGGATGGGAAGAATCCTGTTTCTTTGTACTTGCACGTGCTTTGGCCCTCAGGCTCTTTAACGGCGTCTCCAAAGAAGACACAGGAAAGAGCCCTCCTCTCAGTGCAGTAGGTCAGATGCAAGGCTGACTGACCACAGGGTCCGCACACAGGGCCCTCACCTCATCCCCTCTCTTCAGGAAGCCCAGAACGGCTCATCAGGGGGCTCCCAGAAAGCATGCTCTGTTGCACAGACACACTGCTGAGAAGGAGGCCGGTGGAAGTGAAGGTATTAGAAGGAAGAATGTGGCTGCTCTTTTCAAATGAACCCCAGTACTTCAGCATCTCCAGAGACGTGAAGAAAAGGCCTTTCCAAACATTAAACACAGAAAGATAGAGATGAGAGAGAGAGAGAGAGAGAGAGAGAGAGAGAGAAACTAAAGCAGGGGAACCAGAAAATGTTATGCTTTGGGAGCTAAGTAGCCTCCCTCTGTCTCAACCACTCAGCTTAGCCATGGCAGAGTGCAAGCTGGCTAAGAATATGTGTAACTTCATGACTGTGGCCTCCCTCAGCCTAGCCTTGTTTGTGCAGCCAGGGTCCAGCCAGGGTTTGGCTGTGGTTTGCCTCGTTCAGCTCCCTGCAAGCTGAACATTTAAATGCTCCTCCCAGAAATCATGTGTCAGAAAGTTAATCGTGAGTGAAAAACTGCTGGGATGTGATCCTGATGGAAATGGTCTGGACTGATGCCGCTGTGAAAAGGGCAAGGGTTTCAGGCTCATTTCTCTTGGTCTCCCTCATCCTTCCACCATGTGAGGTTGCATTAAGAACTTTCACCCTGGTCTTTCCAGCCCCTTACACAACTGGGAAGTAGGTTTCTTTTGTTCATCAGTTACTTAGTGCCATGACAGTGGCACACTTAGATGAGGGCATTGCAGTGGGAAATAACGTCAATAATTAGCTTTCGATTAAAAAAAAAAAAACAAAAACAAAAAAATTTAAGCTGGTTTATCCTTAAGTACCAAAAATGTGATTGATTGATTTCTGTGTTTGAAATTCTATAGTAATGTGAGTGGCTGTGTATTTGTGAATACGTCTTGATTCCAAGGTGGGAAAGGTGAATTTAAAAGGCTCGTGTGAACCTAACAACGACCCCAACTTACTTTCAGAATCTTGAGTCCATGTTTCTTCTGAATCAAAATGAGTATCTCCTCCAATACCTGGGCCTGGCTGAAAGGCATGGGCAAGGATCCCATTGGGTCCATCAAATGGAGAGTTGTCACCATGGTCTGAAATGAGATGGCTTGTGGTCAAGCCTTTGCTTATAGTCTCAGGTTAGCTAGAGAGCACAAAATTGCTTTGAGCCTACCTCTCGGGACAAAACCAATGTTGATGTCTGCTTCTCCCTGTGAGGTCTCAGTGAAGGTCAGGGGTGATGCCACACTCCAGAGTTGGAAGGCTCTCCCAATTTCTTTTCTCACTGTGGTCATTGACAACCATGAGGGATAGTTCACAATCCTGGAAAGAGAAAAGGAGCAAGAAGGGTTTGCTAGTATGAGCAACGCCTTGGAACTACACGGTCAGTCACTCCATTTTGGAGTGAGTCGCTATGCAGTGCGCTACCACTTGGACAGAACATCAAGAGGATGAGTGTCTCAGGGCTGAAGACAGACCAGAGTGTGGACAATAACTGCCTGTCATTAAGCCTCAGTGTCCCCATTCATAAGACGGAGATGATACATAAGATCCCTCTCATAGGTCACCGAAGGAATTAAATACACAGGAAGCCCTTAGTGGCTTGAAAATTGTATTCTACAAATACTGGCTATTATTATTGCGGTTACCAAGACATACAGAAGAGAGCTAGATTCTCTCCAGCAATGGTTAAGCCTCTTTTGGACTCAAAGGGACAGATGCTGCCATAGTCTTTTGAGACTGATGAAGACAATGTTGTAAGTTTTAGAGTTGAAAGAACCCAGGGCGCTCTGCTTTCTCAACCTAGCGCTTACTTCCAGTTCGTACTCTATTCATTCACTAGTCACATTCTTTCATACTCTTCAAGGGCAGGGATGTTTGTCCATTCATCTCTAGCTTTGCCCGTTCTGCAACAATGTCTGAGGTTTCAGGGGCTCTCAGTCCCTAGCTGGGCAGATGAACCCTCAGACTCTAGGGATGTCACCTGTAGGTCAGGTTGGTGTGTGTCCACTTGGGGCTTCCAGGGGTTAGCATGAAGTCACCAGAGTCGGGCACTCCACAGCGAGGTCTTCCCATCATCTCCATAGTAGCTGCGTCTGGCTTCCCTGTCTCGGCCAAGCCGAAGAAGCGCTGCATTTCCTTAAGCTTCTCGGTAATCATTGTCTCATTCCTTTTTGCAGACCGATATTGATTGCTTGGCAAATGGTAGAATTTTTTCAGGTAATTCTGATCAAAATAAACACATCTGAGTTCTTGCTGTGAAATTGCCTTTAGTGCTCTGGATATTTTGCAACGCTTTTTAAGCCATCACAGAGCGTAAACCAGGACCTGACAGACATGGGACAACAGAAATTGTAGGTTGGGGCAGCGTGTTGGCTCAGTGGGTCAAGCCTGACTAGCCAAGACTGATCCTAACCACCTACACGATAAAAGGAGAGAGCTGACTATTACAAGTTGTGCTCTGACTCCTACACAGGCATTGTGGCATGCAATACCCCTGGACACATAAAAATAAATGCATCTAATTAAAATAAAGACAATTCTAGATTTACTTTGAAAGAACAATGCCTGTAGAACATTCTCTGCATTCAGTGATCTAACTAATTTTTTTGCATAAAAGTAAAAGACTTCCAGCGGGAGGAGGACTGAAGATGAATTGCACACAAACTGCTCTTGTGCATTAGGCAGCCTGCAGTATTTATTCATGTTTTAAAATTAATACCGAATTGTTGTTATTTTTCTTTTTATATCTGTTGGGGTGTTAGTTGTAACAATGAAGACTTTTCTTTTCTTTTCTTTCTTTTTTTTTTTTAAACACTCTTTCAGTTAATGGAGAGAGGGTTTAATCACCTCCACAGAGAAATGAAGGTACCAAGAACGAAGAAGCAAGTGACAATTCAGGCCCTGGTTTACCGCAGCGTTCATTACGAAAGATGCTTGGGATAATAGCAGCATTCCATTCCACAGGGTAATGTCCTGGAAGGGCGTCTCTCATTCAGGAGTGTTAACATGCCAATCAACGGTAAGCTTTCTTTACCTTGCTGTATGTATCTGTGTGTACACACTATGTATGTATGTACTTTGGAGGTGATAGAAGGCAGAGTTTGCACTTTGGGATCTGACAGGTTCAGGCAAATCCCAGTGCTGTCTTTTGTCTCTGACATGAAAAAAAAATTAAGCTTTCCATTACAGGGTCATTGTTATGCTTCGAAGAAAGGGGTCCGGAGAGTAAACTCAGTCCACACTCAGTATAAAATGGCTTTTGTGCCAGTCACAAAAATTACTGAGAGAGAGAGAAAAAAAGCTTTCCAGAAATTTTAATGCTAAGAAAATTATGCACAACAAATTGGTGATCACATCCCCTTGCATCAAAAATAAAAACAAAATCCTGGCCTCACTTTTATACTATGAAACAAGGGTTGTGCTTTTAGCTTTGCCTTTATCATGCTTCCAAAGTTTAATAAGCAGGGCTAGGAAATCTGATTATATACAGCATGCTAATTTTAATTAATTATAATCCCCACCTTCATTCTATCTTTTACACATGACAGTATTTTTGGCTGCAAGGAAATATTCAGACAGGAAGCGGTAGGCAGGTCATAACTGGACCTCCTCCAACTCTCCATCATTTTTCAGCTTTGGGATATTAGCATTTTACCAGTCTAGCATTGACATATAGAGCATAGAGAAAAACTGGATTACATGTTTACCGGAAGAGGAAAATGTGAAGTAAGAAATTCAGTTCATTTTATAAATGGAAATATTCTCTCTAAAAGGCCCAACGTCAGCAAGTCCTACAGCAGCACTCCCCAGGCTGTGCAGCACCCAGCTTGTCTAGATTTCCCAGGGCCAGGCCTTGACCTACTGGGGTCAAACAAGTCCCAGAAGAGATGCTAAGCCTTGGCAAATCCAGCCAGAGAATCTCTTTCTGGCATTTACGCTAAGAAGGGACAGCCACACTCTGAACCCTGGAGTCATCAGCCAATCACCCATAACTGACAGTTCATTTACCTCCGCAATTTTTAAGTTTTTCTCTTCCAGGTGTTCATGAGGTACTGGAGAGGCCTTGGCAAGCAGCGTGTGGAGTAAGAACAGAAATGGAAGTGCCTTCAGAAAAAGCATGGTCTTATCTTCCAAGACAATGTCTCCAGCCTTTCCCTGCCCCTCCGGCAAGTGCCCCGAAGCTCACAGCCTCCCTTGCCAATCACTGCTCTTGTCTGGTACCTTATAGGCCTGAATCTTGAGCAACTGCTGCCTCAGCAGTGTGAGGTAACAGGTTAACCACACTCCGACTGTTCTGCAATGTCCCAGTGTGGTCTGGAACCCAGGAGTGGGGGGAGCCCTTCAACAGAAGAGTATGGGCCGCTACTCTTGCAAACTGCCAGGAGGAGGCAGCGATGTGACGTGGAGGCCGTACTGCTTTAATCAGGGAAACATTTGAAGAGCACCGGAGGTCATCTTGAGAACAAATTGCACACCTGTAAGGGGCCTATGTTGCTAATCTACCTCTGCTGCCTGAGTGTGTGCCAAACTGGCTTGTCACAAGCAGGCTTTTTTTTTTTTTTTAAGATGGAAAATAATGTCATTTGTTCTAAGGAGTAGGCCAGAGTCTCCTCGGCACGTCGAATCGCACGGTCTTGCTCAAAGGCCTGCACTCTCCCAGGGTGACAATGCCGCCTATCTGTACATCCCTGAAGCAGGGGGACAGGTGCACAGATATTCTCTTGGGGCGCTTCTCAAAGCGTGCTTCCGGATGTAACGGAGGGAGTCCCGGCAGACGACAATGCTCCTCTGCATCTTCGTCTTGGTCACCGCACCACACAGGATCCGGCCTCGGATGGAGACATCCGAGTGAAGGGGCATTTCTTGTCTATGTAGGTGCCCTCGATGGCCTCCTGGGGCGTCTTGAAGCCTAGAACAACGTTTTTTGTACTCCCCAGGGAGTTTTTCCTTGCCGGTTTCTCCCAGCGAAACACGCTTCTTGTTTTGAAAGGCTGTAGGCTGCTTTTGGTAAGCACGCCCAGTCCGAATGTCCGCCGTCTTCCCGGCAGCCTGAATAAAGAGAGTCGAGAGCCAACGCCCGGACTTCACTACAAAGCAGGCTTTGTGTAGGGACCAAACGCAGCTTCTAGAGATGGCTCCGGTATGAAAGCGCTGGCCACACAAGCATGAGGACCTGAGTTTGACTCTCAGTGTGCAGGCAAAAAGTTGGGCATAGTGGTCCACGAGTGTAATTCCAGGGCTGGGCCGTGTGTGTGTGTGTGTGTGTGTGTGTGTGTGTGTGTGTGTGATGGATGTACTAAAACATCCACAACCTGTAAGGTGGGGTTTTCCAGAGAAAGGACAAATATAGGGATGTCTATGATGAAGACTAACATTGGTTGAATGAGCATAGCGATGGAGAACCAGAGGCTCCGTGTGGAGGTGGAAGGGCGGCATCCGCCTATGTTCTTCTACGGTCTTCTGGTCCAGTCAAAACAGACTCCATTGTTTTCCTTATTTCTCTAGACAGGGCAAGAGTCCAGAGTTGGGCCTGAGTTCAAAACCTGAGTGTCTCCACAGGGAACCCAGGTGTCTCCCAGGGGAGCATCTTTCTTCTTTAAAATTTTTTTTAAAAATTTTAATTTTCTATAATTTATTCACTTTGTATCCCAGTTGTAGCCCCCTCCCTCATCTCTTCCCAGCTCCCTAGTCCACATATAGGGGGAGTCCTCCCTTGCCCTCTGACCCTAGCCTATCAAGTCTCATCAGGACTGCCTGGATCCTCTTCATGTGTGACCTGGCAAGGCCGCACCATCAGGGGAAAGTGGTCAAAGAGCAGGCAACTGAGTTCATGTCAGAGACAACCCCTGCTCCCCTTACTCAGGAACCCACATGGAGACCAAGCTGCCTATGGGCTACATCTGAGCAGGGGGTCTAGGTCCTCTCCATGCATGGACCTTGGTTGCTGCATCAGTCTCTGCAGGCCCTTCTGGGCCCAGATATTTTGGCTTTGCTGGTCTCCTTGTAGAGTTCCTGTCCCCTCTGGGTCTTCTATCTCTTCCTTCTTCCATAAAACTTCCTGCCCTCTTCCAAAGTTCGCCTGTGAATCTTTGCTTCTATTCCCTGTTGGGTGGAGACATCTATGTTAGGCTCCGGTCCTGTTCCCTCTCTTCCACTGCTTCTGGTGTCTATCCTGTTTGCCATTCTGAATGAGATTTAAGCATAATCCCTAGGGTCCTCCTTGTTGGTTAGCTTATTTAGGTCTGTAGATTTTAGCATAGTTATCCTACATTTTATGGACAATATCTGCTTATAAGTAAGCTTATACGATGTGTGTCTTTCTGGTTCTTGTTTATTTCACTCAGGATGATCTTTTCTAGTTCCATCCATTTGCCTCCAACTTTTATGATTTCCTTGCTTTTAATAGCTGAGTAGTGTAAATGCACCACAATTTCTGTATCCACTTTTTCCGTTGAGGGACGTATGGGCTCTTTCCAGATTCTGGTTATTATGAATAAAGCTGCTGTGAACATGGTTGAGCAGATGTCCTTATCAGGGAAATGCAAATCAAAAGGACTCTGAGATTCCACCTTACACCCATCAAAATGGCTAAGATCAAATACGCCAGTGACAACACATGATAGAGAGGATGTGGAGAATTCATTGCTCCATTGCTGGTGGGACTGCAAACTTGTACAACCACGTCAGAAATCAATCTGGCGCTTTCTCAGGAAATTGGTAATAGTGCTACCTCAGATCCAGCTATACCACTCCTGAGTATATACCCGAAAGATGTTCTACCATACAACAAGGACGTTTGTTCAACCATGTTCGTAGCGGCCAGAATCTGGACACAACCCAGATGTCCCTCAAGGAAAAAAGAACACAGAAATTGTGGTGCATTTATACAACAGACTACCACTCAGCAATTAAAAACAAAGAAATCGTGAAATTTGCAGGCAAATGGATGGAACTAGAGAAGATCATCCTAACTGAGGTCACCCAGAAGCAGAAAGACACACATCGTATATACTCACTTATGAGCATTTTTATTTCTATAATGAGTCCTTTAAGCATGTTATTTATTTTCTGGCTATTGGGTGACCCCTGCTGGCCACAGGGAATGTCATTACCCCTCATCTCTCCCTGTCATTGCTCCCTTTCTCTTATGTTCTCTTCTCTTGTACCCCCATTCCTTTCCCCCCTGGCCCCATCTCTCTCTCGCCTTTACTGGGTTTTTGTGAGTGATATTACAAAGGATGCAGATGAAGGGACCCACATAGAGAGGAGGAGGGGAAGGGACATGGCTCTCTTAGGCTTACTTCTTACTAATGGCCACTTCTTTGCATAGGCAGGATTGCTAACAGACTGTGTGGGGAACCCAGCAAGCCTTTCAGTCTAGACCCCTCTTGTCTCCTCATGTCATGTATGTCAACGGGTTAATGGGGCACAACTTCTCTGGAATGAGACGGTCTTACCAGAGAATTTCTCTATGGCCAGCTCCAAGATGAAAAGCGGGAGAAAAGTAGAGTTTCCATGTCCTGCTTATCTTGGGGAAGAGAATTCTAGTTTCCATAAACTGCCTTGGGCAGAAATGAGCCAGGAACTGTGAATGAACATGCACACACACACACACACACACACACACACACACACACACCTTCAAGTGCATCTTTCTGGATTAACAAAACAAAACAAAGCAAAACAAGGCCCTTTCTGCCAGCCTTGGAAACAACGGCTCTCTCCTGGAGACCCCAATTTAGTATAAAGTTAGAAGCATATTTCTGTAGATATGGGTCAAAGTATAGAGATACACTATGCTTTATTTCAGTTCCAGCTGAAGTGACACACAGACATTTAGAGAGAGATTACTCAAGGCTCTGTTAAGTTTTCTTTCATAGTGTCATTTAGCAGTGATAGGCAGACATTTTTGAGACTCCTATTTCTCCATGGTAAACACTGCTTACGGGGTTTGTAGGGCAATGCTTAGAAGAAAAGCATACATCCTAAGTTTCTTTATAAACTAAATGAGCTACATCCATGGAGAAATGAGAACTATCTCTTACATGGTGAGGATCATAAGAGGTATACGCTATTTAACTATCTTTGTCCTTAGTTTAATTTGAGAAGGTTTTTTTTTTTCTTTTTCTTTTTCTTTTTCTTTTTCTTTTTTTTTTTTTTTGCCTTTCATATCTTCAGAACCAGAATTACATGGACAGGGACAGCACTCACATTAGCACATTCAGCCGAGAACTTGGGGCATAACCTACCCACCCTGCACTTGGTCTGAATTCAGTCCCGAAGATTACATCTATATGTTAAGTTTCATTGATGGAGCACTCAACAACTCTTTCATATGATCATCTAAGATGCCTGCTCCCATGTTGTGATTGCACCCCAACCTCCCAGGAGTCCTTCTGTGGTCATTAAGTCAGTAACTGGAGACCCTCCTCCCTAGAAGGATTTTGCAGGTGCACATTTCCCACCCCCCACCTTTGACTCTCCTTCAGCAGACATTCTACCGAGGTTTTTTTCAGGAGCACAGTATGAAGTCTGGCCAGTATTCTTGCCTGGTTTCCCATACACCAACCTCCACGGTACTTCTTGGCTGTAACTTTCCCCCAGCATTCGCTGTTCATAGTGGAACCCAGGCCAGGTCTACAATCACAACTTTTCCCTGTTGAAATGCTTCTTGAATAAAAATTGTTCCTTATTAGCTATGGTCTAATTCTTGTTCTCCCTCATGTGTTTAGTTGATACACAATGTTGGGTTTCATTATGATATTCTCATATCTTACTCCCTCACTCCCCTCCTCTGGTTCTCTTTAACAGAGGAGTGGTACCCCACGGTGGTGGTCCTCAAGGTGGTTTCTACCAAAGCCCCATAATCCACAGGGTGGTGCAGATGGTGGGGCTGCTTGCTTCTAGAACCCCAGAATCCCATGACTATTCATGCCAAAGAGCACTCACTGGCATAAATTGCTACAGCCAGACTAGACAGACTCAAAGGATCACCTCTTCCTCATCATCCCTACTTTCAAGGTACAGAATAACCCTCACGCTCTGTTGCTATTGTCAGAGGATTTCTCCCACAAATTCATCTAGAATAGAACATTTGTGCTTCAGTTCCTGTTCCATTTCCTGCTCAGGGTGCCACATGACACCCAGGAGGCGGGTCCCTGTGCTGCAGTTTTGTTACTGTTGTTTCATTTGCTTTGAAACTGTACTCTATTTGTGTATTTGTTGCTTATTGGGTTGTGACAAAACACCAGACAAAAGCCATGTAGGGAAAGAAGTGCTTATTTTGGCTGTCAGTTCCAGGAATACACTCACTGTGGCCGCAGGAGGTAGCCGGTCACAGCCACAGCCACAGCCAGGAAGAGGAAGCTAAGAATGAATGCGCTACATCTGAGCAGGGGGTCTAGGTCCTCTCCATGCATGGTCCTTGGTTGATGCATCAGTCTATGCAGCTCCCCCTAAGCCCCAATTTTTGGGCTCTGTTGGTCTTCTTGTAGAGCTTCTGTCCCCTCCAGGTCTTCCTGTTCTCCCACTCTTCCATAAGACTGCCTGTGCTCTGCCCAACGTTTGGCTGTGTCAGCATCTGCTTTGATCTTCTGCTGGGTGGAGTTCTTCTGAGGACTTCTATGGAAGGCTTCCCTCCTGGTTCTTCTCTTCAACCACATCCAGTGTCGATTCTATTTGCCCTTCTGAATGAGAATTAAGCATCCTCCCTAGGGTCTTCTTTGGGTTTTTGGATTGTAGTATGATTATCCTGTGTTGTATGGCTAATATCTGCCTATCAGTGACTATATATCATGCATGTCTTTCTGGGTCTAGGTTGCCTCACTCAGGATGATCTTTTTCAGATCCATCATTTGACTGCAAATTTCATGATGCCTTTGTTTTTTTTTTGAGTTTTTTTAAAATATTAATGTTTATTTTAGTAAATGTGAGATGAGATCTTGTTGTGGGTTTGAATACTTATTTCCTTGTGGTATTTTCTTTCTTTCTTTCTTTCTTTCTTTCTTTCTTTCTTTCTTTCTTTCTTTCTTTCTTTCTTTCTTTCTTTCTTTGCAGTTTATTCAGGAACCTTGAACAATCATCTGACCCTGGGGAAAGCCAGCCCCCAGCTTAAATAGTCTCTGGGTAGCCAACCCCAGCGTACCATGTGGGCAATGCAGATAGGTCCACATACATGGACGCAAGCCAGATCCTCAGACTTAGCCAAATGTGGAGTTGTTTGTGACAGAGAGCACTCACCATCGGGAAGGTGGAAGGCGGAAACCTGCTCCATCTTTAAGGCACAGCATTACGCAGCTCTCTACAGTTCCCCCTTTTTGTTTTAGACGCATCAGTCAAGAGTAGAGGTCTGATCTCTGATATTAGAAATAAATTGGGACTTTGTACCGATGTTCATTTAGGTGTCATCCACCCAAAGAGCATCAAAATTTATTTTTTATATTACTCACAGGTTATTTACTTTATATCCCAGCCATAGCCCCCTTCCTCATTCCCTCCCAATTGCACCCTCTCTCCCTTATCTTCTCCCTGCCCCTTTCCAAGTCCACTGATGTCTTTGTTTTTAATAGCAGAATAGTATTCTAGTGTGTAGATGTACCACAGTCTCTTCATCCATTCTTTGGTTGAGGGACATTTGGGTTGTTTCCAGTTTCTGCTATTACAAATAAAGCTGCTATGAACATAGTTGAGCAAACATCCTTTTTGTATGATGGAGCATCTTTCGAATATATATCCAGTGGTATAGCTGGATCTTGAGATAGAGATATTTCCAATTCCCTGAGGAAGTTCCAGATTGATTTCCAAAGTGCTCATACAAGTTTACATTCCCACTAACAATGGAGGAGTGTTCCCCATTTTCCACAACCTTGTCAGCATGTGCTGTTACTTGAGTTTTTGATCTTAGCCACTTTGATAGGTATAGGATGGAATCTATGAGTTATTTTGATATGCATTTTCCTGATGACTAAGAATGTTGAGCATTTCTTTGTTTCTCTACCATTTGTATTTTTCTGTTGAGAATTCTCTGTTTAGCTTTGTACCCTATTTTTAAAAATATTTATTTATTTATACATATGAGCATTCTATTTGCATGTATCTGTATTTGCATTACAGAAAAGGGCACCATCCATCTCATTATAGGTGGTTGTAAGCCACCATGTGGTTGCTGGGAACTGAATTCAGGACCTCTGGAAGGTGCTCTTAACCTCTGAGCCATCTCTCCAGCCCTCTGTACCCCTTTTTTAATTGGGTTACTTGATTTGTTGGTGTTTAACTTCTTGAGTTCTTTATATATTCTGGACATTGGCCCTCTCTCAGATACAGGGTTGGCAAAGATCCTTTCCTAGGCAGTAGGCTATCATTTTGTTCAGCTGAGAGTGTCTTTTGTTTTACAGAAGGTTTTCAGTTTCATGAGGTTCTATTTATTGATTGTTGATCTTAGAGCCTGTGCTGTTGGTGTTCTATTCAGGAAGTTGTCTCCTGTGCCAATGAATTCAATGCTCTTCCCACTTTTTCTTCTAGTAGATTCAGTGTGTCTGAATTTATGTTGAAGTCTTTGATCCACTTGGACTTTGGTTTTGTGAGGGGTGATAAATATGGATCTATTTGCATTTTTCTACATGTAGACATCCACTAAGACTAGCACCATTTGTTGAAGATGCTATCTTTTTTTCCATTGTGTGGTTTTGGGTCCTTTGTAAAAATCAAGTCTCTATAGATGTGTGGGTTTATTTCTGGGTCTTTGAACTGATTCCATTGATTCACCAGTCTGATTCACCAGACCCATGCAATTTTTATTTTATTTTGTATTGTTCTACAGTACAGCTCAAGACTGGGGAATACCTCCAGAAGATCTTTTACTGTTCAATATTGTTTTAGCTAGTCTGTTTTTTTCCATATGAAGTTATGAAGTTGATAATTGTTCTTTCAAGGTCTGTAAACAGGGATACAAGGTACATACCTAAACATAGTAAAGGCAATATACAGCAAGCCTATAGCCAACATCAAACTAAACAGAAAAACTTAAATAAAATTCTACTGAAATCATAGACAAGGCAAGGTTGTCCACTTTCTCCGTATCTCTTCAATATAGTAATTGAAGTCCTAGGGAGCAATAAGGCAACTAAAGGAGATAAAGGGGATACGTATCAGAAAAGAAAAAGTCAAAGTACCACTATTTTCAGATGATACGATATATACATAAGTGACCCCCCAAATTCTAACAGGGACCTTCTAAAGCTGATAAACACCTTCAGCAAAGTAGCTGGAAACAAAATTAACTAAAAAAATTAGTAGCCTTCCTATATACAAAAGACAAGTGGGCTGAGAAAGAAATTAGGGAAACAACACACTTCACAATAGCCACAAAAGACCTAAAAGTATCTTGGTGCAACTCTAACCAAGCAAGTCAAAGACTTGTATGCAAAAACTTCAAGTCTCTGAAGAAAGAAACTAAAGAAAATATAAGATAGAAAGATCTCCCATGCTCATGGATCAGTAGGATTAATATAGTAAAAAATGGTCATCTTACCAAAAAATAATCTACAGATTCAATGCACTCTCCATCAAAATACCAACACAATTCTTTACAGACCTTGAAAGAACAGTTCTCAACATCATATGGAGTAACAAAAAAAAACTCAGAACAGCTAAGACAATCCTTTACAATGAAAGATCTTCTGAAGGTATCTCCAGCCCTGATCTCAGGCTGTTGTTAACAAAGAAAAATGCACATGATATAAAGTCTGTTACTTTTTATACATTCTAAGCTTCCTTTTATAGGTTCCTCTTGCTACAGCCTCTAAGTTATTGTGAAAGCAATTGACCTGATTTGTTGTTTTTACCTTGTTTGTCGGCTCTACTTAAAATTCACATTGAATAAAAAAAGGTAACATTCAAAGTGTTCAGTGAGGGACACCTTTTGCAAACTTGATTGTAGTTAGTCTTTGCAACAGTTTTTATCAGTTTCCATTGAGATGTAGAATAGCCCCTTACAATAATTAAGTGACTTTTCAGAGATTTCACATCACATAACAAGTGGAAGAAAGTTTGGACCTTTTTGAGTCCTAAACCAATCAGCCAATTCCAGAATACAAATCAGTGAACACGGAGCATCTTAGATTTGGGCTGAGTCCCTGAGAGAAAGTAGATAGGCCTTCATTAGACATTGATTTGCAAGTGAAGGACGGTACTCTTTGCAGTTACTGGTACAGATGTAGAAGTGAGCTTGTGGTATAGTGCCAGTATTGAGGATGGACCATTTTTCATTTTTATGGCGATTCAAAGACACCAAAAATGAGAGAGAGAGAGAGAGAGAGAGAGAGATATTGAGAGAAAGATATTTTTGTACACTTAACTGAAGAAAAATAAAAAAAAAAAGAGGCCAGATTTATACATTGTAACATTTTTCTAATCTGGTTTCTGCATTTATACGTACTTTCTGGACTGCCATTAATTACTTGAAATCATTCTGTCCCAGTCAGCATTAACTATCAAGACAGTACAGCTTAGAATCACCTGAGAAGGAAGTCTTATCAAGCAAGAGAGAGCCAGAAAGCAAGCTCCAAGTGATTGAAGGGATGAACGGATGCATGATCCACGTGATTGACAGCAATTGCTGAATAATTTTGTAGCCACAGGCTAGTGGGCTCTCAAGAAACTGCTACTTTGAAGTAATCTTAGCTGTAAGATTACTCTTAGCTGTAAGAGGCCCCTGCCCGCACTTTAGAGTCAAATCTTCCCAACCTACATATGATTTGGTTTTCTTGTCTAGAAAAAATAACAACTTTCAAAATAATTTTTTTGGAGGGCTAGCTGAAGCAGAGTGAATTATGTTGGCACATTCAAAAACACTATTCAGTGAGTGCTGATTCATCCTAGAGTGGACAAACATATTTTTTTCTACTAGAAAAGTATCTTTTAAAAAACAATCAACTAAATTCTCTCATGTATGAGATAGTAAAAATGAAACTCAAAAAAAAATCTTAAGTTGCTTCATTTCTTAGAAAAGCGTACAGAAAGAAATGAGAAACTGGATGAGGTCATTTAACCTCTTAAAGCAATTTCAACCTCTTAAAGCAAATTTCCTGAGGAAACAGTTTCCTGAGGGTGTCATGAATTGAAATGGAAATATTTTTTAGCTGAATCCACATTCTGAACCACATAGTACATCATCTCCTGTGTAAACCTGGAGCCTTGTTTAGGGAGAGAGCCACCTGGCTAGAAATCCCCACACCGTCATCATTGCCATGAGCCGGGGATTGAGTCTAAAATGATTGCTGAAGAAATGTCATGGTTCCAAGTCAAATACTACCCACTCCTGGGTCCCAAGTATCTGCAGCTGAGTGTTGAGTAAGCTTGCGATAATTCAGTACCATCCCATCGTTCTTACTGCAAAAGCTGCACAAGCTAATAACCTCAGATGAACCTCTGGGCGCTTTGAGTGCCCACGGCTGAGGGAGGGTGCTCTGTACAGATCGGCTTCCTACTGACTTCTCGGGGGTTAAGTCTGCACGAATCCTGAGATAGCTACAGCAAAAACTATTCACAATGGGCTCAAATCCTGGGCATTCTATCTTCACTCATTTGAGAGATTGGGTCTCTGTCTTTTCTCTTGAATTTTAGTGGAATCTGTAATTACTTTGACTACAAGAACAAGCAAAGCAAGGTGGTGTCTAAGAGGCCGGTAGCCTTCAGGTAGATCACCCTTGGAATTCTGCTTCTTGTCTTTGGGAGAAGGCAGACTTTGAAGACACACACCATTAGGAAATCCAGCTGTGACAGCTGCAGCCTTTCCAGTTGGGCGACAGACACGGGGGTGAAGAAGCCAGAGAAGAGCTGATTCCTGCTAACCATCTGACTGTGACCTCATGAGCTAGAACCCCACAGCTGGAAACCACATAAACATAGCTGATGAGTTTGCAGCCATGAAGTTTGGAGGGGCATTTTGTTGTTACTAGTTTTGTTAGGTAGTAAGAGCCAAAAGGTTTTCCTGACTTAGGCATTCAGAAGCTAGGTCAAGCCTTCCACTGCCCACTCAGCGCAGTCCTGCTTACCTACTGAGCGATGGAGAGGATGCAGGTGGTTTGGGGCATTCCACAGCTGTTGAGCAAAGACTTTGTTTTCATTTTAAAAATATTTTATTTTATTTTTCTAATCTTTGTGTATATATTGTGTAGTGTATAATGCACATGGGGGGCATGGCATGATATGGAGGTCAGAGGACTTCGTCAGATGTTGGACCCTGTCTTCCATTTTCTTTGAGACATGGTCTCTTGTTCATCGTTGCATACATCAGGCTGGCTGGTCCCCAAGCTTCCAAGGATTCTCCTATGTGCTTCCTGTCTTGTCTTAGAAGCCTGGAGATTATGGACCCACACTATTGTGTCCAGGTTTACATGGATTCTTGAGACTTGGCTGTTGGGCAGGAAGCAGTCTATGGCAGAGCTGCTTCTCCAGCCACTCTGTTGTTCTTTCAAGTGTGAGAACTGCTCTGTACTAGAGGCTGACCTTGAGCTCCTGCCTCACCCAGGTACTGGGTTCACAGCGTGCTCTACCAGACCTGACCCTTTATTTTTAACTTGTAACGCACTAGCTTCAGAAGAGGTGTGTGCTGAGATCAAATGATTGCTGACTGAATGTTAAAGAAATCATGAAGCAATTAAAGTAGAGACCTTCAAAGCAATTGTTTTGAGGATTAGATATTTCATACTGTCAGCTATTAATTAAAAAGCTGATTGATTCATATTTTTTTCAAAAACATATGCAAAAAAATTTTTCCTCTTTTCTAGACTCTACCAAACATCTCCCTGGAATTTCCCAGACACTTCCTGTCATCCAGTATTTCCCAGCCATGGCTCATCTAGGTTTTGGGACATCCTTGCTCTCCAGACTGTGGTCTGACAATCCCCACCCACTCTTAATGTTAAATATCGCTTCCTCTGGGATGCTCTGTAGGTTAACATATAATACAACACGCACTGAGCACACACATCACGGACCTCTTGCCCGAGCACAGTGAGTAAATAACTCAGCGGAGTAGCAGTATGGTGGAGAAATGAATCTAAGACAATGGTTACAGTGGAACATACGAATATTTGGGAAGCACATGGGCAAGAGGTTCCCCAAAGCCAGGAATCTCTTGTGGGAATCTCAGTGGCTGTGGGGTTACTGTAGTTGAGGGAAGAGGGGTTCTTGTATGTCAGAAGATTTTCAGAGATAAAAATGCTATGAAGGAAATTCAGCACCCTACCCCAGTTCCTCACCCAGTACTCCCAGCTCTCCTGGTTCCAGTTGGTGGAATCCCACTGTCCCTATCACAATTACTTCTTTTCTAGCAACAGGCATGTGTAGGTTCTGCTGCACCTAAGGGTGTGATTGCTTTCTAGACCTGGATTTCAGCAGCCCGAGTAGCAGATGCGTGCAGAACGAGTTTCTGGAAGCAGGAGGCTCCAGTACCTTTCCTGTCTGCAATGCATATCTTTATTTAGGATTGTAGACTAATATCATCCAAAATATGGTCTTTGCTGGCCCATGAATTGCTTGATATTATTCTATAATGAGGTTTTTATAAAATTAGAGAACAAGTACTTAAAAGTAAGTATACTTAGAGTAGTGTGGCAGGGTGATGCATGTCTACCAAATATAGTTATTTAAAAGAGGGTTAGGGACCTAGCGCAGTTGGCAGAGTACTTTCCTAGCATGCACAAAATCCCAGGATCCATCTCCAGTAAGAGCTAAGTCAGGTGTAATGGCACACACCTGTAATCCCAGTACTCAGAAATAGAAAAATCAAAACTTCAATCGTGGAGTGCATGAAACCCTGTGTTAAACAAAACATATGTGACATTTTTAATATATTTGTGTCTTCATTTTACCACTAATTTCTCATCTTTGTTGTTTTACAGAGGTGTTGTTCTGTGAGTTGTTGGAAATATGGAAATATACAGATTGTAGAACTTCAGCACAGATGGTGTGAGAAGTGCTTCAGACACAAGGCCTGAACATTCTCCACTGCCCTTGTTGCTCTGTGCTCTGCCTTCCCTTCTTTTCCCTCCTAAGTGTCAGGCCAGCACCCCATTCCCTACCCTAAACCTCTCGACCCAAGGCTGGGCTCCCTCCCCTTCCACTAGCTTCTGATTCCTATAAAACCTCAGCTACTTGTTTGGTCGGTCTCTCTCTCTCTCTCTGCTCTCTGGCTCTCTCGGTCTTTGTCTTCTGCTCTTGATCTCTTGGTTCTCAAGCACTCTCTTGGCTCCCCTTACCCCCCCCTCCTCTCTCTTTCCTCTCTTGACCCCCCTCCCCTGGCCCAGTCCATTCTGCTGGCCGTGTTCAGTGTGGACTCTTCCAGATGCCTATGACTGTTCCTTTTCTCATATCTACAATAAAAACCTCCTCAACCATGCCTGGGAATGCTGTTCTTATTTTCATTCACTGAGCGATTGGCCTTTGCTTCTTCACTCATGTCTTCTTTCCTTGGAGAATTTCTGTGACTTGCTGATACGAGTTCATGAGGCTGTACTTGAGCCCTTTATGAGAGTGCCCATGGCTCGGTGTGACTTCTCAATACTGCTCAGTGCATCATGTGCCTTTCTTACTATTTCACAGAGCTCCACGTCAGGACTAGACCACTATTCATGACAGATTGATGAGCATTCTTTGATGGGGGCAAGATGGCTGCTTCCTTGCCTCTACCTCTGCTGGGTTCCTATGCAGGGATTTGGAGGCATGCCTGCATCTGCAGGAGGGGCACCAGTGGCTTAAGCTTTAGTGAGGGAGGGGAATGCTGAGAGCAGGCCGGGGGGTTGCCAACACCGCCACAGACGGTGATAAAGAAAAAGAAAGCAAACATATGACCATCCAGAGGGAATTTGGAAGTTAATTTCCTCAGGCTAAACCTCCAAATGAGAATGCAACCCTAGAAGAAAGCCTGAGTTGAGAGCCTCTGTGGAGGCTGCGGTTGAGCTTCCCCCTGGCCACAGAAGCTGAGACACCAACGTGCCGTGTTTGATCCACTGAATCTGGTCACTTTCACTTAGCAATGGATATTTGAGGTGGGCAGGGATCTTCTTAAACGGAGTCACAGAGAACAACTTTCTGCATATTCAAACTCTAATCCAGTTCTCTTTAAGGTCTGGAAGCAGAACAACACTGTCAATTCTTGTACATTACTTGGCCATGACATTCTTGGTATGTGATGGGGTCCCAGGTGGCAATTAAGACAAAATTTTGAATTAGGAAAAATTAGTCTTCAATGTCCCAACTTGATTTGGAATATCTTGGGTGTTAGGAAGAACTTTTGTCCTAATATCTAGCCTCTGGCCTATTTTCCAGGGTAATATCTTTTTTTTAATGTTATTTTTTCTTATTAGTTACATTTTATTAACTCTGTATCCCAGCTGTATCCCACTCCCTCATTCCCTCCCTCATCTCCACCCTGCCCCTTTCCAAGTCCCCATTCATCTGACCCTATTTTATCAGGTATCTTCAGGACTGGCTGCAAAGTCCTTCTCTTTGGCCTAACAGGACTGCTCCTTCCTTGGGCGGTGGGGAAGTCAAAGAGCCAGCCATTGAGTTCCTGTTAGAAATAGTCCTTGTTAATTTTATGTAAGAACTGGGAAATAGTAAGAGCTGGAGAGGACAGGGTCTCCACAAGGAGAGCAACAGAACAAGAAAATTTGAACACAGGGAACTTCCCAGAGACTCATACTCCAACCAAGGACTATTCATAGAGATAACCCAGAACCCCTGCACAGATGTAGCCCAGGGCAGTTCAGAGTCCAATTGGGTTACATAGTAATGTGAAGAGGGACTGCCTCTGACATAATCTGATTGGCCTGCTCTTTGATCCCCTCCCCCTGGAGGGGAGCAGCCTTACCAGGCCATAGTAGAAGACAATGCAGCCACTTTTGATGTGAACTGATAGACTAAGATCAGAAAGGAGAGGAGAACCTCCCCTATCAGTGGACTTGGGGAGTGGCATGCAAGCAGAGGGAGGAGGGAGGGTGGGATTGGGAGGGGAGGAGGGAGGGGCTTATAGGGGGATGCAGAATGAATAAAGTGTAATTGATGAAAAATTTAAAAAAAGGGAAAAAATAATTTAAGAACCTTAAAGGACTTTCAAAAGTCGAGGAAAACATGGAGTTAGTCAATTTACATGGAGCATGTCTCGCCCCTGGGGGCAATGGTCTCCTGAACCTACTTAGATCTCGGACTCTACCACTGCTAGTTCTAGAACTGATGCAGGATGTTCCAACAAGGGGGTTAAGGCTCCTCATAATATTTCCTATAAACCCACACCTGTTTGTTTATATCCCCCAGTTTTATTCATTATTAGCCAGATAGAGCCAAGTAATTGTGGTAATGATACTTGCTTTTTTGCCCAATGCTGGAATGCTAGTGAATTTAGGTATGCCCTAGTTACTCGCATGCCTCGCTGGGTGCCTGTGCCCGTTGATGCCCCTCACGCTATGACTCTCTTCAGACAGAAAAGGGATCTTGGAACTACAGCCACCATTGTTACTGCTATCTCATTGGCGGCTGTTGGAGCTACCACCGGGGCATTAGCCATGAGTCATACTGGGCAAACTGCTCAGACCCTGAATAATCTTTTAGCCAATGTAGCTCATGCCTTAGATGTACAAAAAGGAATTAATGCTCAACTAAAAGGAGGCTTGATGGTGTTCAATCAGAGGATTGACCTCGTGCAGGAGCAAATTGATACCCTATGGCAAATCGCTCAACTTGGCTGTCAATGAAAATATGCTGGACTTTGTGTCACTAGCATACAATATGAGAATTTTTCCCGTGCTACAAATCTGTCTAAACAATTGTCTAGCTATATTTTAGGTAATTGGACTGGAGAATTCGATACTACGATGGAGCAGCTGTGAGTGGCCATTGTCACGGTAAATTCTACCAGAGTGGACGCAGGACTAGCCACAGGATTATCATCATGGATTGCTGCAGCCATGAATCATCTGAAGGAATGGGCGGGCATGGGAGCATTAGCAGGCCTTCTGGTGTTGGTCTCCTTGGTTTGCCTGTGGTATATATGCAAGATTAGAGTCTCACAACAGCGTAATGCAGCCATGACCATTCAGGCCTTTACAGCCATTGAAGCAGGACAGTCTCCCCAAGCATGGTTGGCTACCATAAAAGCTAAAATGTTACGCTCAGGATGCGAGGCTAAGCACTGCACTCAGGGTCAGCCGCTTTGGACCCAGAGAAGAGCATGTCTGATTGCATGCGGGTTGATGCCCCAGGTCCCGCCTCTGAGAAAAAGGTATCAGATGGGTCTGATGCTCTTTGGGTGGATGACACCTAAATGAACATCAGTACAAAGTCCCAATTTATTTCTAATATCAGAGATCAGACCTCTACTCTTGCCTGATGCGTCTAAAACAAAAAGGGGGAACTGTAGAGAGCTGCGTAATGCTGTGCCTTAAAGATGGAGCTGGTTTCTGCCTTCCACCTTCCCGATGGTGAGTGCTCTCTGTCACGAACAACTCCACATTTGGCTAAGGCTGAGGATCTGGCTTGCTTCCATGTATGTGGACCTATCTGCATTGCCCACATGGCACGCTGGGGTTGGCTACCCAGAGGCTATTTAAGCTGTGGGCTGGCTTTACCCAGGGTCAGATGATTGTTCAAGGTTCCTGAATAAACTGTATTGAAAAAAAAAAAAAAAGAAATACTCCTTGTTCCCCTCACTATGGGAAACCAATTGGTCACTGAGCTACCATGGGCTACATCTGAGCAGAGGTGTTCTGGGTTATATCCATACATGGTCCTTGGTTGAGTGTCAGTCTCAGAAAAGACCCCTGTGCCCAGATATATTTGGTCCTTGTGGAGCTCCTATCCTTTCCACATCATACTAACTCCCCTTCTTTCATATGATTCCCAGGGTAATATCTTAATACTTGTTCAGACACCAGTAGTAAAGGAATGTTGTAGCCTTTGGCTTTGTTTTCTGACATGCAGCTGCTACACCCTCGGAATTTCCTACATGATAGGAGCTTGTTTTGTTTTATGAGGTGACTTTTCGAGGGCACCTCAGTGGGCTTGGTTGCCAGAAAGACCAAACTGTGGTTAGAAGCTTGCAGCGCCATCCTCTGTGGCAGGAAGACTGTACTAGCAATTGACTATGCCTATGTGGGGAAGCTGCTGTCAACATCCCTTAAGTGAAGGCTTGGAAAGATTCCTCTGAGCAAAACACACTGACATGCTGAGAGGGCCGTGTCTGGGGAGAGAACCACACTCTGTGCTTCCCACACGCCCAGAGAGCCTCTGTGTTTGCACACTTTGTGACGTCTTTTCAGAATGTTAGTATTTCCCTGAGTCTTGTGAGCCAGTCTTGAAGATTACGCCACACGAAGAGGGGTGAGAGGAATTCCTGATGAGCAGATGCTCTGCCGGAGGCTCAGGAGGCTGAGCTGTGCACTTGGGATCTTCAGTGAAGGACAGCGTTTATGTGACTGAGCTACTTAGCTGTGGGTCTGTGCTAACTCCACATAGGCAGTGTTGTACTTGACTGTTGGATCCTCAGTTGGTGTTGCACACCTGGAGAGTCGGTTAGGGTTGTGGAAAGCCCACACCTATCTAGAGTGTGGTGAATAGGGAAGAGAAACCGGTTTGATTTCCCTCCACAGATGCAAATCTGTTCCAAATCCTTGACTACATTCTGAAGGAGGTTTCCTAACACGTCCCTGACCCTCTGCCTTGCTTCCTATGCAGCATTTCCAGCTGTACCCGTTCTCCCAAGAGTGTCACCTGCCCATTCCTCAGAGTCTGCACATGTAGTGCCCTCTCCTTCCTCACTTGTCTGTGATGGTCACCCAGGCAGGCACAGTGCAGCCGCAAACACAGGCGTGTCCTACGGTAGATCCCCAGTATGGTGTAACTGGCTCTTCTGCTCAGTGTGTTTGCTTGAGGAGCCTCTACACACAGCTCCATGGAAGCTGCACTCTCGTTTATATCCTGAGTTCTTCTTTCCCTGCATTCTGGCCAGTGTTTGCTCTCAGTCGTTTTGTTGATGACAGCCACGCTGACCCCAGGAAGGGGAATCTCCGTGCAACCTCAATTTGTTTTCTGATAGCTGAGACTGCTGAACATTGTTTTAAAAGTACCTCTTAGCCGTCTGTAGAGGGGTCCCCCCTTCCAGTCCCACGACCCACCATAGTTTACTGCTTCCCCGTCTTTATTGTTAGATGAAGAGAGAGACATGTGCACAGCAGTATTTGTTACACCTGCAAAGAGCTTGACGAGGCAGCACAATGTTTACCAGAACCTTCTTCCCTCCACAGGGGAGGGCAAGGCCGAGTGGTGACGTCTCACATACCGTCGGGTGTGGAGTGGAGCCAGTAGTAGGAGATTTTGATGCGGCTGGGATTCGGGGGCTGTTCAGCAGCACAGCGTGTCCTCACCCCTGGCCATTTCATGTGACAGGTTCCATCCTGAATTTTCTTCCTTCTCTCCAGTTAATCGACAGAACTGTGTATTCAGTGGACTGAGCTGAGGCCACCAAATCCCTGTTTTATCCACTGTGAGTTCTAAGTTTCCTTATTAAGCATCTTATTGATATCTTTATGTGGTTAGATGCATGTTTTCATTGTGCTGGAGACAGCTTGCTAAGCAATTCAACTAAAAGAGTAGATAATTCTCCATGTTCTTCTTCCTCTACCCTGTTAGTTCTTTAATAACATTTATCATTTGTAGTTGTATAATAGTTTGTGTTTGCTTATGCTCCAGCGCCCCAGATAAAAATCAGTGAAGTTGGGTTAAATATATTCTAGACTCAAGTTCTGTCTGTGATGGCAATAGACGTTTGTGTGAATCAATAATAATATACCCAGCACGGGAAAACACATGTTAGTGGTGACAAAGCTGCCAGACAGCTGGAACACTGATGCAAAGCCGTCTGTGCCAGGAACTTCCAGGCACAAAAGACTAACAAGAATGTTTGGATGAAGGAATGAAGCTGCTACGAGGCCTTCAGCCTCTGTGACAGGCAGAAATACCAATGAAGAGATGAAGAGATGGCTACACCCCCAAATCAATCTTGCTTCCCTCCACGTAATGTGGGGAAGTGGGCTAGCTCACCTTTCAGATGGCTGGTACTGAGCAGGGAGCAAGAAGCAAGTAGCAAGAAGCAAGGCATGGTCCAAAAATAAAGCTCTTTATTAAATAATAAAATACCCTTGGGGATGAATCCTTTCACTAACTCCAGTGAGAATTTTTCACTTCTGTGCAAATAAGATGCTCAGATGATGGCCCGTGGCTTGCTAAGAGAGACGCTGCACGGCTCATCTTCTTGAGCCACGGCACACGCAGGGACAACTCTGTGGCATCCGGGCACTCGCTCAGCAAGGTGAGAGGTCGTGTCTTCTCCCGATCGTCAGCACAGGAGCCAGCTGTTACTGTTCAGTATGTGTGTCACCGTCCTGGCATTGGGGTCAAACTCAAATTGAGACGATCCACGGAAGAAATAAAAAAACCCTGCAAACAGAGGTGAGCAAAAGGATACTTTTTTTTATATAAATCCAGTGTATGACAGGAACAACTGAGAAAGGACATGAGCTGATCCGGGAGGGTGTGTGGTAGGTGATGTCTGTCCACACTGAGCTGAATGATTTGGGTGACTGACACATTGACTATTTCTTGCCAAAAATGTCTGCCAAAACCAAGTGAGGACAAACTGAAAATTAGGAAAGTTTTAACATTTTCTCAAGGTAATAGCCCTAATGAGCGGCCTAGTGAGGTTTCTGTTCCATTTCTCTGGCTATGAAGCCAGTGTGCTTTAACACCAGAATATACTACTTCTAAACAGATCAAATCCCGGGGATTTTACTATTTAAGCATTTTCACCTTTCTTTCCAAACTCTCTCTTCCCCAAGGTAGCTCCTAAATCGTGGTGTGGGAGGCCACGGACCCAAGAGAATGAGATAAATGATGAAACTCCTTCAAGATTCATTTCCCTTTTGTGTGTATTATGAGAAGATGGTTTTAGTAACAATGTTGCTGGTGCCATGAGCACCAGAACTGAAGCCAGGCAGATCCTCCAGGCATGCCCTCCGAGGGAGCCGGCGATTCTCCCAGAAACTCATCACCAGTGATCACATTTTGCAGTTATCTATTTCCTAGTGAACAATGTGGGTATTTTCAGACGGCAACAGGAGCCCAGGCACAGTAGACGGGATAGGAAAGAAGGGCTGGTGGGCAATGGGATCAGCCACCCACCAACCAGTCTCACAGTTGGCCGTATCTTACACCGACACCGTGGTCTGAAAGACAATGGCTTCGCTGTGAGGACTTCTCAGTGTTATGAAACAGAATGTTGAAAATTGTTAGAGAAAAAGAGGGTTTGGACCACTTTGCAACAATTACAAAGTTAACGCTTTCAGGATTTGAGTAAAAAGGCCACAAGGCAAATAAACAACATGAAAGCGCTTCAGTTTCTCACTTCACTTTGACATCTTAACAAACTCACCGAGTTTTGACACCACCTAAAATCAACCAATTTCATGTATACTTTGGTAAGTTTCAGTGAATATTATCTGAAATGTTTATTGTAACATTTTTATGGCAATCTAAAAGAGAGTTCAAACAGCCCAGCTGTTTGATACCATAAAATACCCAAAATGCCCTCACTGTGGACGACACGAAATGCTTCTTACCAAACGCCTGCAGCACAGCATCAACTTGTGGCTCAATTCCCGGGAAGTCGTCTGTTATCAGCCTTGGGAAGCCTTTCTCCATTAGATTTCTTGTCTCATCAAATCTACAGCAAGTGGAATAAATTCAGATCCACAAATGCCATCCCACACGGAGTGCGATTTGGTGCTAACAGGACAGGGCAGGATCCTAGGACAACTTTTCAAACTGTGCAATGCTAAATACTTTTCGTGTCGGAGGGGGCGCGGTAACATGTGAGCTTTCCTGGACTTGCAAGCATCTGTCATACAACAACGATCTCCTGAAATAGGGGCATCATGCTACAGTCTAGAACTTCTGTATATGTACCTAAGGTCAGTTTTCTAGGCCTGGATACACAGAACCCAAGCATCTACCTGTCGTAAATACATAAAATCTATGTAAAGAGAAGATGAAAGCTAAGTTAAAATAGACAAAAAATAGACTCCTGTTCTTTGCACAGTAGGACCTAGAAGACCCCCGAGTCTGCCACAGCCAGCTTCGCACGGCAGCGCGTGATACCCAGCGGTGGCATGAGAAGGGGATGCGCCCTCAGCTTCAGCATTCCTCATGGCCATTGGCATCTGCATACATGGTCAGTTACGAACGCCGGGAGAGCCCTTTGTATTCATCAAGTGGAACCACCACGCTGCCTTTGGCTTAGTCAGAAAATTTTGAGGTTTGGAAACCCTGGAGGGTATGCAGGCCTCCTTGAAGCAGGAGAACCAACTTCTCTTTCTCCAGGCAAAGCTTCGCCGACGTGGCTCACCTCCAGTATTCGCCCTCTGTGAAGAAGTATGTCTTCTTTTTCTCCTTGTCAAAAACAGCTGCATCAATTTTCTTCACAGTGGAAGGAAAGCCGAGAGTGTGGATCCCTTTTGGGTAGCCTTCTTGGACATCATTCCCACGGACTGCCCAGAACTGACTTCCTGTGGAAAAACCACACCCAAGACATTTTATTTGAGTGAAGCTGGCTGGTTTTAGAAATGAGAAGAGTGAACTGTTGTGATAAAGACGAAAGGTAAAGTCTTGGTCTTTCGTTTCAACCACTAATGCTTTGCTTAGTCCGTAACTTATATTTAAAAAAACATATTTTCTGGCTGAGTGTGTTGGCACATACCTTTAATCCTAGCACTGGGGAGTCAGAAGCAGGCATATATCTGTGAGTTTGAGACCAACCTGGCCTGCACAGTGAGTCTGGGACCAGCCAGGGCTACACAGTAAGACCTTGTCTCAAAAATAATACTTTCTGTATAAGTGAATAAATAGTAAGCAAATAAACAGACCAGCAGAGTCACTGCCCTTTTTGTATGCATTTTATGCATTTATTCTGTATTTATGTCTTTTATTTATTCCCTATGAGTTATAGAGACCAGCTCTCGGCATTTCTTATAATGACCTTTTGGCATACACTTCTAGCTTAGCCTTCCCTCAGAAGACTCCCCTTGGTCAGATTTGTTTAAAATGCTGGTTCACCATCACCAATTCTGATCCGTTCTTCTCCCAACAAAATATCTCAGTTTCAACACAACGAAGAGAACTCAAACGGCGAAGTGTGGCAAGCTTTGTTTCAGCAAAGTTAAAAATCTGTACAGCTCCTACCTTTAAAAATCAAAACTCTATCCTTGTTTTGAGCTTCATAGGCAGCGTCTATGTTTGAAAGAAGAGAAGGCCAAAAGTCTGAAATCAAATGAAATTCTGGCTCGGGATTCCAGCGGGATTTGCGCCAAAAATACCTGTAAAATATGAAAGCCACAGTGGTGCTTCTCTTTAAAACAGCAGGCACAGAAGGAACACAGTCTCCTGGCCAATGCAGAGTCATGTCCCGCAGTGTACGCTGGATTTCCTACATGTGATTCCAGGCAATGGAGACAGCCCCAGTGAGGGGATGTTCAGCATTTGCCATTAAGCTTACTCAGCCCGATTCCATTCAAAAGTATGTAAAGTGTTATATAGTTTAAGCATACAGTAATATTTTTAAAATGTCATGTACCTTTTAAAATGTGAGCACCTTGGTAAAGGGGGGCAAAAAAAGTGGTGGCAGAAGTACCCATAGGCAGGCATCTTGGGCAGCACAAATGGAAGGGACCTGGCTTGCATCTTTTGGTACTATTTGAGTACTGTACATAAGCGTGTGTCACTTTTTCTAAAATGAATGAATTAATTGAAATAATAACCATTTCTATCAAGGATAAAGCCACTTCTCTGGCTCTAAAGACGACTGGTACTTTTAGAAGGTCCATGAGTTATGATATATAAAAAGTTGAAAAAGAAAAATTAGAGATAAACTTCCATGATTTTATGGATCTTATATTCTACTGGCCAAAAATCATCTCCTGGGTATCTAGAAAAAAGTATTCTGGTCAGTTCCAAGGAGGTCTCTATACAATATACACAAGGCCTTGATGGTTTTTTTAAAGCATGCCAGAAATGTATAATTTATTATATTATATTATATTATATTATATTATATTTTTTATGTACATATATCACATATAACCCCATTTATTTTTCTTTCTGAGCATGAACAACAAAAGAGTATAGAGAAAAATATAATGTTGTGGTCTCACCTGTCTTTAAAGAATAGGAGCTCCCCTCGCAGGGAGCTGACTGCATCAAAGGATAAAGCAGGATCACATTTGGCTGGGGTCACAGGTCTTGGAGAGACAGAGGACATAGGTACCACTGTGATATCAGAGGAGGGACGGGGTCCTGAAGGGAACAGTTTGGGGGAAGCAAATGTTAGTAGGTCAGGGATGCACCTAGCAATTTACACACTACCCAACTTTTTCACAGTGTTTTGAGATGAAATAGTATGCAGACGTTTAATCCTGGGGCCAGGGAGGAAGCTAACCTGGTAAAGAAATTTGCTGTCAAGCTTGATGACTTGGGATATGTCATGGCATCCAAAATATCATTTCATCTCCACCCAAGATC